>NW_004955411.1:14041088-14141751 GCF_000276665.1 Chinchilla lanigera
CAGTCATCTTTTTGCCTATGTACAAGATTTGAAGTTGTTTCTTAGAGCCCAGTGAGGTAGCACAGACCTGTAATCCAAGCACTCTGGGAGGCTGAGGCAGGAGGATTTCAAGCTCAAATTTACCTTGGTAAGCTAACCAACTTAGTGAGACTCTGTCTCAAAGTAAAACATAAAAGAGGGGCTGGAAAAGTAGCTCAGTGCGAAGACCCAGGTAGTGAATAAAGAAAGGAGGAAGGAAGGGAAGGAGGAAGGAAGGAAGGAAGGGAAGGAGGAAGGAAGGAAGGAAGGAAGGAAGGAAGTAAGGAAGGAAGGAAGGAAGGAAGGAAGGAAAGAAGGAAGGGAGGGAAGGAGGAAGGAAGGAAGACATCTGGGAGCATAGCAGATGGTGAGCTTCAGAGAAGCACTCTTGAGCTGGGGATATAACTCATGGCATAGCTCCTGCCTGGCAAGTGTGAGGTGCTGTGTTCAATTCCCAGTACCAAAAAAAGAATTCCTCTCCAGTATTTGAAGTCCAGACCCTGGACTATACCAGTGTGAGAAACAGTAGGACCCTGGGACTCAGCAAGTGAGTGATCTGAAGTGAGAATTGGAGCCCATGGGGAGAGCACAGGGAGAGACCACAATGCAGAAGAGGGAGGCAGCAGTTGGCACTTTCTCCCTGACCCACCTCATGATGTGGGAAGGGTGACTCTAACCTATGTAGTCACAGTGACCACCGGAGACCCCAGAGGCCCCCACAAACAAATGTACCAGTGGAACAGAGCAGTGGACACTGCAAACTGCAGTGGCTGGTGAGTTAGTTAGGTTCAGATGCCCCCCGCCCAACCCCCAAACCAAAAGGAATGGCCGGGAACCAATTTGGGAAAGACCCAACTAAAAACAGAAGTGGCTCAGCTCCACCCAGAGGCTGCACCTGTCAGGGTGAGGCACAGTCAAGTTCAAGCAGGTAGGTACTCAGGGAGCTAAACTGGAGCCAGCAAGGAGCCAAGTTCAAGGCACTTGGAGGGTTGCCAGATAAAAAATCTGGGTCCTAGGTTCACAGCCAGAAAACAGAAGCAGCCTGAACTTCAGTAGAACTAATGACCCAGGTTTGCTGAGATTATCCAGCACTGCCATAATTCTACTACCGACTTGCTATGATCAGTCAACATGGATCTTGGCTCTTTCTACCCGCTCTGTAACAGCAGAGACACAACCTGACATGGTCATTTTTTTCTGCTTTTCTTCCTTTCTTTGCTGTTTTTTTAAATCATTTTTCCCTTTGGTGATTGTTCTTGTTTTATATGAGTGAAAATAGTCATTCTAGCTTTGTTATTGTTGTTTTGTTCTGTTCTTGTTTCTGTTTCTTCTTTTTTCCCAGCTGTCTACTTCACCAGTTCTTAAAGTTGATGTAATTGTCTGCCGTCCTCCAGCCTTGCTTCTAATCCCTTCCTCTTCTTCTAGTTCTCTATTTTTTCCCTTAACCTCTTTTCAATTTTCTACCCTGAGGGAAAAATCTCCATATTGAGAGAATATTTAGTGTACACAATTTTCTGGTTTGTTGTAGATTTTGTTACATAACTACAAATCATGTTCATAGAATTAAAAGTGGCAAATTAATTGTTACCACAATTTGTCATTTTCTAGGGTGTGCTTGATCCTATTGCTATTGCTACAGCAAGCAGAAACACTGAAATGACAACCAGGATTTCGAAGCAGTGAACAGCTTTATTTTACACCAATGGTCCTGGCTGGGTCAGTTCCCGCAACAAAGCCAGGTGGCAAGTGCTTGTAACTTAGTACTTTTATATGATGCATAAGCAGGAAATCCAAAGGTGAGACAGAACAGCCTGGCAGTTCTCTGATTAGGTAGCAGGGTGAGATCATTGGTTACAAAGCCAGATTAATGATCATGAAGCTTGGTACAATCAGACATTCTGCATGTTTGGTTACACTCTTGTGGTTAGAGGCGTCAAGATAGTAATTACAGGGCCATGAAACAGTTACAGAGCTAGAAAGTTTCAAAAGAACAAAGTTTTTTAAAAGAACAATTTTTCTGGTACAGTTTTTCCCTTTCATTATTACAGATTGTACTACTTTAGCCAAGATGACATAATTGTTCTAATCAGTTGTTCCTCCTTGTATGCAAAAACTGAGATTGCCTGAGGGTCCTAAATGGCCTATAGGGCACTGCCAAAGAACCAGAAGCCAAGCCAAAGAGGCAGCAATTCCTATAGGCAGCAAGAGGTATGATCTTGAGACACACACAAGAGCCAAAAGCCAGACACCTGGAAAACATCCATAAGAAGGAGTCATTTCATAAGGAGGTCTCAGTACTAGCAATAAATATACTTACCATAATTTACAAGCATCAATGCAAGAATTAAACTTAAAAAAAAACTAAGAAGAAATGGAAGCAAGCTGCAAACCCAGATGGCCAGCTCACCAAAGGCAAACCCAAGAGGAAATGAGGTAAAACAGTTTGAAAGTCACCCACCTGGACTCTCTGAAGTGGTAACAGTGGAAGTACCAAAGCAATTGAAGGAGGCTCTAAAAAAAGATGAAATCAGAAATAATTTCTGGAATAACCATAATGAAGGGCATGATTAATGAATCTAGAGAAGATATAGATTTTAAAAAATAGAGTATCACTGTCCTCCAGGATGCCCTCATTCTCAGTCCTGTGTCTCTTGGTAAAAGTTTCAATACAGAGAGTCGCCACAAGTGAGGAAGCACTTCACATCTCCTCATCTGGAGGTTGGGCCCTGTAATTATTAACTGTGTGTTACGGTTTGTGTCTCCATGTCCCCCCAAGTCCTCATGCAGTCATGGGGCAGGCTTCTATTCCAGATTTTTGATTGACCCATAGTCCAATTCTGGGTTTATGGATGCAAGTGCTGCACTCACTCTGGGGCAGATAGTTCGCATACATGTAAAGGAGGGAAAGAGGCTGCTTGCTGCCACTCCTCCCTTTTGCTCTTGCTGCTTTTGCTGTTTTCTGCCTCCATGAACTGTTGCCCTCTGCCATGTGCCACTCTGCCTTGGAGCCAGCTGAGTACGGACTGAAACCTCTACAAACTATAAGCTAAATAAGCCTTTCCTTCCTTCATTTTCGGCATTGGGTATTCTGTCTCAGCAACAAGAGAAAAGTAACAGGGACACTATGATATGTCAACCTGACTTGAGTAAGAACCACCTACCATCTTCAGAAAGCATGGTTCTTGGTGACATGTAGGCCAGCAAACTGAGGGGAGAAGACCCATCCCAAATGTGGATGGTGACAACTAATAGTCTTGTAACCTGGATGGAATAAAAAGGGAAAAAAGGAACTGTACCCATTTGGGAAGAATTCCAGTCTTTGTTGTTACCTTTGGACGTCAGCTGCCAGTTTCTTTAGTCTTTCAGCACACATTCATACCAGCGACTCTACAGTGAGTTTCCTGGCCTTTGACTGGTGCTAAATTCTTGATCCCTTTTGTCCTGTGGTTTCCATCTTCTCAGGCAGAGAAGGTCCTGGGTCCTTCAACTTTCTGGCAAGTAGGTGGCCATTATGGATTCTTCTGCCTCTGATCCATAGGCATCCATTGTGGATTCTTCCACCACTGATCCTGTAAGCACCCCCCAATAAGCCTTCTTATATAATTAATCACACGTATGTGTTATTTTTTTCTGTTCCCTTAGACAACCTTAAGTAATACAAGCCCTAAACTATCAAGAAAAGTCACAAATCACAGCTTTGCATTCCTTGTTATACTGGTAATTTATGCTTTTATTATACTGGTAATCAAAAATATCTAAGATATTTCTAATAGTACTTTACTCTTTGGCCCTTTCCTATACTTGCTTTCATTTTCATTCAGCCAGGGCTAGTCCCAAATAGAGTTAGCTAAGTGAGATTTGTTTTCTATGCTCTTTACTTCTTTGATTGCCACTAGACACCAGTCTTCTTGTTACTCAAACTGCCTACAGATCTTCCCAATACTCATCCTGGTCCACCCCTAGCAAGGAATGGACTTGCAACCAAGACCTGGCCAATCCAAGTTCTTCCCTGGGATTATGCATGGCACCTGGCAACTGTAACAGTAAGAGTCCAGAGCTGCCAGTTGACACATTCCCTGATCTGGAGGGGCCTAAGATAATGAGACAACATGGAGAAAGAAAATGAAATCAGAGTTGGAGACACAAGGAAAGCTATAAACGTTTTTGTTTATGAAGAATTGTAACAGCTAATTTCTTCTGCCTCTAAAATATTGGAATTCTTGAAGATATATCCACAGATAATCATAGTTAAATGACTTATTTTTCAAGTAAAATTTTAGGAATTAAGTTGAAACTTACTCTGATAGACTGAAAAGAATATTGATCATAGAGTAACACAATCTATCTTTAAATCTCCCTTCCAAAATAATTAGCTAAGTGACATCAGGAAACATGTGAACCTCTGAATGCCTCAGTTTCTTTATCTTTGGAAGTAAGAGTAAATGCTGGGTGCAGTGGTACATGCTTATAATCTCAGCTACTATGGAGGCTGAGGCAGCAGGACTGCAAGATTGAGGCCAGCCTGAGAAATTTAGCAAGACCCTGTCACACAATACAAAAATTTTAAAGGGGTTTGGGGTAGAAGTCAGTGTCAGAGCACTTGTCTAGCATGTGTGAAGACCTGGGTTCAATGCCCAGTAGCATGAGAGAGAGAGAGAGAGAGAGAGAGAGAGAGAGAGAGAGAGAGAGAGAGAGAGAGAGAAACAGAGAAACAAAGAAACAAAGAAAAAAGAAAAGAAATAAACTCCCCAGAGTGTTAGGAGGGCTAAATTACATAATATTTTTGAAATGCTTTGGCAAACTACAAAGCCAGAAAAAGACAGAGAAAGAGAAAAGGAGAGAGAGAGAGACCAAGAGACAGAAACAGAGAGAAAGAGAGATTAGGGGGGAATGGGAAGCAGAATTAGAAAACATCTAAAACAATTGGAAACTGTGTAGCACACTTAATTCAAGTTTTGATTTGATAGAGGAATCCTGCAAAGTTTGATGGTGGCATTCCCTGAAGAACAGATAAAGAATTAATGTATTTGGAGGGGGCTGGGGATTTAGCTCAGTGGCACAATGCCTGCCTGAAAAGCACAAGGTCATGAGTTCGATTCCCAGTACTGGAGAAAAAAAAAAAAAAAAGAATTAATGTATTTTGAATAGAACAGACCTTGAGAACATTTTACCCAATCTCTCACATTAAAAACATGAAGAAAACAGCACTAAAAAAATATGTATAAACATTTCAAAATCATAAATCATACTACTTATTTCAAAATTTAACGCCTTATTTTTTCCTAACCACATCAAAATTCCAAAATTACCATTTTTGTATAAATAAGATCAACTCTCATTTAATATGTATAATTAAGGTACATCTGTATTAACTGAGCCTCGAAATTATCTCTAAGCAATGTAAACATGATGCTTTCAACACATCTACACTGTCGTTTATTTTAGTACAGATGCTCTGGCTGAAATTGTTCTGCAATTAAAACAGCAGTAGCTTTGTCTTAATGAAGTCTGTACTTCTGATGAATCCTTGATGCCCTCTACTGGCCATGACGCTATCATCCAAAGTACAGTAAGAATTACTTCTGCGAGGCCCTCTAACGTCCTTTATAATAGCCCTGAACACGAAGAAGGCTGACTTGGGAAATAAGTAAATAAAACAACACAGACATATTTGTCATATAGGAATGTAAATTTGGGCAATGAAATAAATCATTGCCAGGCAAATTTTGTAATGTTAAATAACAGTGACATGAATTAGATTCACCCAATATTTGAAAGTATAATAAGCACACTGTGAATTCTTTTCTTTATTAAAAACTTCCAGCTGCACTAGATTCTGTAATATTGGTCTATTGAGACGTGCAAGTAAATTTTAAAAGTATGAGTAAAAGCACTAACAACTCAGATAACTTTATGACCAAAATGGACTTCATTAAGACCTAAGTGTATTCCTGGTTCCCATACAATTTTTTACCTACATACCCATGCTCTTTGTATCAGTCAGGGTTTTACTGGAGAAACAGATATAACACAAAATGTACAAAGTATAAGAAATTACAAGATTGGCTAACGAGGGTCAGTCAGAGAGTTGTATGGGGAAGTGTTCAGAGGGCGTCTGCACACTGAAGACCAAAGGAAGCAGTCCAGGGTCTGGAGCTCACTGCAGAGTTCCATGCAGGTCTGTACCAGGAGGCCGATGAGTCTGCGACGGAAGGCTGAAGGATTCAAGGTGGAAGCCGAAGAGTCTGCACTAGAAGCCAGGAGACGAAGTCCAAGCTGAAGGTGAAGACTGGAGCTCCTCCAAAAGGAATGGAAGTACTGCTGTCCTTCTTCATTTCCCTTTTATATTATCTAGATGATGACCCACCCTAGGGTGGCTCCTCTATGCCCTAGGGTGGCTCCTCTACACTCTAGGGTGGCTCCTCTACACCCTAGGGTGTAGAATTGCTGATCCAATTGCTGAGCCAAGTTTAGTTATACTTCTAAACTTCTCAAGTTGACATAATCAATCAACCACTACACTCTTCGCCACCTAAAATCACACCTTTTACACAAGGGAAAAAAAGCATAACCCCCAAAATAAACCAAATTATCAGCCTAAGACCAGAACCAATGAAATCCCTGATGATCCTCCATGCCCCAGCACTGCTAATGTACCGTCTCTGGGGCCTCTGCTTCTCCGTCTTCTAATTCATAAGCTTATTCATACATTCCCTATATGAAGGCCTGGAAGACTGTTTGCTATGCAACCATTTTCGAGGCTCACCACCTAGTCATATTCAGTACCCTAAAGGGCTGTATTGTTCCCTTGGTATTCCTTGCCACCAGTGAGACCCGAGGCCCTATGCTCCTAGATCACATCTCTGTGAACCCAGGCTGCTAGTCCCAGATTTCTCTTGTACTTTCTACTTCTGCCTTTATTCTACCTCTCTTTTATGTCCCCACTCGATGTCTGTATTATCTTGCTAAGTCCGCCATATCAAAATTCCAGAGACCAGTTGGCTTGAACCATAGAAATCTATTTATTCACAGCTCCAGAGCCTACAAGTCTAGCATCAAGGTGTCATCAGGTTTAATTTGTCTTGAAGTCTGTCTCCTTCACTTGTGGATGGGTGCCTTTGCACCACATCGTCACACAATCCTTCTGTGTGCACACATTCCTAGTATTTCGCTGTATGTGCAAACTTTTCTTATATGGCACCAACTAAACTGGACTAGGATTAGGTTCACCCTAACAGCCTCATTTTTGCTTCCAATGTCTTATCTCCAAACATAGTACTGGGGATTATGGCTTCAACATATGAAGGTTAAGGGGACATATTTTAACCTAGATCACCAATGGATGACTGATACACAGGCATCATGGTATATGACCTCATGCCTGTGTGGTGATCAAGCACCCCATGTGCCCAGGTTCATGGAAGTTGAAGCCGTCTGTCAACAGAGAGCTCACCCGGGGTTCTCCAGAGCACTTATGCTCTGCTCTCCAGCTTGGTGGACTCATTGCAGGAGGACCTCTGACATGGTAATGGCTTCACTCAGAGCAAGCATTCCAAGAGGAGTAGGTAGGAAATTGGTCTTTTCTGGTCTAGCTGCAGAAGTCAGAAATAATTTTGTCCTACGTTGTTGGTGTAGGCGAGTGATGGCAAACCTTTTTAGAGCTTTCAATGATAAACCACCTGCTTCCGCATGGGTGCCATAGGGCTCACCACTACTGGTCAGGCAGTCACAAACCCATCTACATCCCATAGAAGTTAATGTTCTGACTCTACCCGAGGTATCTGCTTCCTTGATCTGGAATGTTATCAGCTTTGGAAGCCTCTCAGCAGTTCATGCTAACCAATGTGTGTGTGTGTGTGTGTGTGTGTGTGTGTGTGTGTGTGTGTGTGTTCCTCAGTCTACGAGGTAAGGCTCAGGCTGAATTAAGATTCAGCTAACTCTTTAACTATTCCATGTTGACAAAATATTACTGTACTACTACTGATAATAGCATTAATAGTTGAAACATTTATTGAATTCTAACCATGTCCCATCCCAGGTGTTGTAACAAACATTTCTTGTGCATAATTCTCACTATAATCTTGTTAATTTGGCTCACAATAGGAGCTCAGTAATTGCATGTGTAAATTAATCCTTGCTCTTATTTTTGAGATGAGAAGATGTAGACATGTACAAATTAAGTAGCTTTCCCATGCTCATATATCCAATAAACAACAGAATGGGTACCCAGGGCTTCCTAGCCCCAAAGCCCACACACCTAACCATCTCAGGCACAACCTTGCTCCAAGCCGTCTGTGGCTCTTAGGAATCAACTTTGAATATTAGCTCATGCTTCCAAGAAATGAGACAAGTAAGAACAATTTCTGTGACATTTAAAATAAAGATTTAACTACTAAATAGACACACTTAAAATGGTCAGAAAGTATATTTAAGATTTAAAATACAACTGCCAAACTCAATCATCCTACCTCCATCTTGAGGTAAAGTCGGCCTCTCCTTTCCTTGAGTTTAGATTGGTTGTGACTGGCCTGGACCAGCAGAGGAGGACAAAATTATACTCTGACTTCCACACCTAGATCAGAGACAATCATCCATTCTCTACCTAGCTCTCTCAGAATACCTACTCTGGATGAAGCCTCCGCCCTATCAGAGGTCTACCTACGCTGAAACTACTGCAAACTTAAGGGCTCTGATGGAAGGCCCAAGTGAGCTCCTAGCCAGCATTAACAACTCTGAGCCCAGTCAAACTGGATATTCAGATGCCTGCAGCCCTGACTTCGGACAGCAAGGGATGGAGCCACCCCAAGCAAATTCTCCCATGAAAACTATCCTTAAAGTATATACCCACAAAATTGTGAGCAAACAGATGATCACTGTGACAACCAGTACATTTTTGAATAATATTTGGTGGAGCAGTAGTAACCTGAGCATCATTCCATTGTTAATTTCTCTTGTTACCTCAAGCTCCTAACCTTGTCCTAGTTTCCCAAACCCTGGGAAGCTCTGCTGATCACATCCAACTGTCATTTAGACATTTGTTAAATAAATTTTCAACTAAGGTACCTAGAAAAGAAGAAATTCGTGAAACTAAAACTGAAATACTGAGACACATTTCCAAAAATCTAGGCTAACTGGTTTTTACTTTTTAAAAAGAGATAAATAAAATATAGTTATCTGAAAAAAAATCCAGAGAAGCATAAATGGATTCGGGGCTCTGTACTCCAGAAAAACGTGAGAGAAAGCCTTCCTTCTCAAGCCATTGTCCTTCCCAGACTACACAGACCATGTGACGGTGCCGTGTTGCGCTGCTACTCTATTTCCCTCAAGTTCTGTTGTAAGGTCTTCTCCTGAGATACCTTGTGTTCACACACTAACAGGGTACCAAGGTGCCCACCCAACACCCTGCCACCACAGTATGTGACACAGACATGCTTACAATAAAATATATTTTATATATATTTTTCTGTTATGTTTTTCTACCTTGTTTTTCTACCTTATAAGTTATTGGTGACTCATATTTAGATTTCATTTTGATTAATCCTATAACATTTCCTTCCCCTTCTCCATTCCAATTTTTTATAATATTAAATGGGACAGTTCTGAACCTTAGCCAAAATGAATAGCTAACAGATGTCCCTGCATTCTAAAGAAAAAAGCTAAACACAGACAGGACTGACCAGCAAGTACCCCAAAATCAAACTACAATCCATAGCATATCACCAGGATGTCAGAGAGAAAACTAATGAATCACTTAGGGTTACTGGTGGGTCTCTCAAACAGTACTGCCAGATTATTAAACATTCTAAGTCCAATCCACATTAGAAGAAACACCACCCCAATCAGGGACAGAGCTTGCAGGGAAATGCTCAGAGAGAACAGTGATGTGTGTCAGGAGGATAAAAGTGGACAATAAGGAGGGGAGTCCCTAGTTAAATAGTTTACTGAGCAGCAAGCATGGGTTGGCCTTCCCTGGAGCAGCCATTGAAGCACCTGTGTCCTCTGCAGGTACACATATTGAGTACGTATATTTAGTACAGATACTGAGGTCTGTTTCTTACCTGGAAAATCTTAAGGTGAGAGGCTGGCTGGAATGGCTTTAAAGTACAGACAACTGCACCAACTTCAGAATATTGAAGGCTTCAGCCAATGGAGGGGATTTGGTCTTTCAAAATTCCACAAAATGTTCCTTAAGGGAAAGAATCAGCATTGGTGTGTGAGCCATACACAGGGTACCAGTTCTAGATTACAAGCCCACCAGCCTAGGTAGAATTGCTTTATAAGAAATGACCACAACTAACTGATCTTGAAACTACAGAAACTATCCTTCTAAGCTTGTTTTTAAGCCTGAGAACAAACATATTAATATGATCTATTTGAATTCATATGCTTTCCTTCTCTTGAGACAAAGAGTTTAAAAACAGAATGCATTTTGGAAGGAAGGAGGGGATGGAGAAAGGGATACTTATCATCATTATGAGTACTGTACAAATAGATTCTGGCAGGTCATTTGTCACCTTTGAACCACACAACCTGATTTAATGAAAAGCCTAAAAGAGTTCTAAAAACAGGTGGAGATTGCCTTTCAAAATTGTATTCATTCTGGAAACCATCCATTACATGAATACAAATTACAACACAATTTATTCAGGAGAAAGAGCTTGTTGGCATAGTATCAAATAACACCCATCAAGCAAATGACAGTTATTTACTAACCATGTAAATAACTGTGTCAGTCTCTACTATTGTCACAACACCAGTTGCTCACAAACTTCAAGTAGAGCCCATGAATTGATACTGTTTTAAGAAACACAGCTACTGTACCACAAATGTGCAGGTTGTCTAAGGAAAATTTTCTCATGAATGTCTCACCTATGGCTAAAATTTACAACTGCTCCCAAAAAACCATCCCTTGAAACTTGGCAATTTTGTGTACACTATGATGACACAATCAAGATTAGGGCCGTCATACTGACACAGAATAACTATAAACCCCAATCTGCTAGAAGTCAGATGTACCCTGAAATTGATGAATAAATTCTAAGGAACAATGGAGGTTAAGAGCAGGAAAGATTTACTGAGAAATAGGTCCTGAGAGACAAGAGGTAACCCAAAAGTGGGTTGCCACTGAGGCCTTTTATATGCTTTACATGTATATGTAATTATACTAGAGATGACTTTTGGTGAAGGGATGGTTGTAAACGTAAGTTGGAATAGATATTGCATTCTAACCTGGCATGACACAGACCTTATAATTTATACAGCAGGGTCTCAGTGTGATTACAAGCATAGCTGCTTGGCTAATATTACTCCAATAAGTGGATCATGTACCAAGAGTATACAGAAAGAACACTGGCATTTTTGGGAAGGGATGAGTTCGGATGCTCTGGTCACCCACCTGGGCCACTGATGCCTCCTCTCTGGACTTCCTGGACTAGGTGGTGCTAATTACAGCATAATTCTAAGTTATGGTTCACCCCTTAGAAGGGCATGTAGGATTATCCATTGCATCTTTATCTTGAGGCCTGACCTTTTTCAGATGTATCTCCAGCCACAATTCTGATGTCCTTATTTTTTCTACTGACTTCCTCAAGGGCCCAGTCCCTATCTGACTGTAGGTTCATTTCTATCTAACTTAGATGCCCATAATAATACCATTTAAATAAATTTTATTAGAAACCTGCCACCTAGATGCTTCCTGTACCCAGAACTCAGTTATGTATAATAATACAATTAAGCCACAATAAACCATGACACCCCTCTGATGCTCTTCATTAGAGGGGCATTACCTGAAATAGTCTGCTCAGGCTACCATAGATTGAGAGCTTAAACAATAAAAATTTTTTTCTCACAGTTTTTAAGCCTAGAAATCCAAGAGTTGGATGCTGATAAATTTTCTGATGAGGGCTCTCCTGGCTGGATGACAGCTACCTTCTCACTTAGTCCTCGCATAGCCTTCCTCTGTGTTTGGATGGAAGGAAAAAGAGAGACCTCTGATGTCCCTTTCTCTTCCTATAGGACACTAAGCTTATCAAAATAGGGACCCACCCTTATAAATTCATTTAGCCATGCCATGCTAAGAGGTGAAGCTGTGCTGCATGTTGGATGTTTTTGCAGATGAGAGCGCTTACTGCTTGCTATGATTTGAACGTGTCTCTAAAGTTCACATGCTAGAAACTTGATGTTTAATGCAATAGTTGGGAGGTGGGGCCTCACAAGAGGTGATTAGGTCATGACAAATTAACCTATTATCGTGGGTGTGGGTTAGTTACAGCGAGAATGGTTTTGCTACAGACACGAATTTTGCCCTGCTGTTACTCTCTCTCACATTCACCGTTTTGCATTCTGACTTCCACCATGGAAGGATGCAGCAAAAGGACCTTCACAAATGCAGTGCCTCCAACTTGAACTTCCTACCTTCCAGAACTGTAAGAAATAAATCTCTATGCTTTATAAATTATGTAGCTTAAGGATTCTGCTATAAAAACACAAAACAGGCTTTCCAAAACTGAGCAATGAAGGAAGCCTCACACTAATATCAGGCAATGATGAAAACTTGCTCTTCCAGTTCTTTAAACCAACAGCTCTCAATCTTTAGAATGCAGTATCATGTGTACGTGTGCGTGTGTGTGTGTGTGTGTGTGTGTGTGTGTCTTACTAAGGATTGAACCCAGGGTCTTCCCAGTAAGCTACATCTCCAACCCTTTTTCAAATTTTCTTCTGAGACAAGGTCTTGTTCATCTGCCTAGGCTGAGCTTCAACTTGCGATCCTCCTGCCTCAACCTCCCAGATGGCTGAGATTACAGGCCTGTGTCATCACGCCAGGTTAAAATGTGATATCTATTCCGAATTACCCTTACAACTATGCCTTCACCGAAAGTCATCTCTAGTATAATTACATATATACATAAAGCATATAAGCTAAAAATACATGCCTTTACTAAAATTCTAGGCACATGAGGATAGATGGATTACACTGAAGTGCCTATGGTACCCATGGTAGAAACTAAGACCTGTTTCTCAGCACTTTCTAATGCAGACTACAGTAACTAAGCAGAGAGGCCTCACAACTCCCTTTGAGTTCTATGAATTCTGATAATCCAAATGACATTTCCCCATGTTTCAGATAAAGTATTCATTCTAGTTGAACACAGCTATAATTTGCCAGTGAGCCTGTCTTTGAATCATCTCTAAAATTTAAATAAATAATAATAGCTTTGGGGTTGTGCCAAAATTATACACCCAAGAGTCCCCTGGTTAATTGAATGATAATTTCCATAAAACATATACAGTAAATTGCAAACTGGTCACACGTTTCCTTCCCTTGTACCCATAACTCTTTGTCAACCTGAAACTGACCATGTGATATGTTTTGACCAATGGGATGTGAGCAAATGTGATTCAAGCTAAAGTTTGAAAAGTACTTGTGTGCATTGAGAGTTCCTTTCTTACTATTGCTGGAACTGCGTGCACCAGTCCTGCAATGTGAAGAGGCCTAAACTAGTCTACTGGGTGACAAAAACTGTGTGGTCACCCCAGTCACAAGCCAAGAACCTCCAGATGCCAGGGAACAGCTGACTAATGACTAAAAAGAAAACTAGGGTTAGGGGTTTAGCTCAGCGGCAGAGTGCCTGACTGGCAAGCACAAGGTCATGAGTTCGATTCCCGGGACTGAAAAAAAAAAAAAAAGAAAACTAGCCAAAACAAAAAGAATTATGAAGGCACATCTTGGCCCTGATTGTTAATGCAATGAATTTTGAGTTAAATGGATTGGTTTGCTTTGTTTTGGTTTGATTTAGTTTTCTGAAACCGGGTCTCACTATGCAGTTCAGGTCTTAAACTTACTATATAGCAGAGGCTGGCCTCAAACTCACAGCCGTCTGAGCCATCATGTTTGAATGGGCTAAATAAATTGGCCATTGTTTAAAGTTACTATACTTTGCAGTGGTTTGTTGTTCAATAGGAGCTAACTGACACACCGTGAGAATTCAAATCATAGACTGTCATTACCCCCACTCTTTAATGCCTATAATCCCTTGTTTAAACTGGTCATAACTAGATCTTTTATTTTTCCAAAATTACAAGGAATTACAGAATGGCAATCTGGAAACTAATTTAGAAATTTAAGAGATTATCCCATAAATGGCAGCATGGAATGCAGCTTTCATCATCTAGGTTGTACCAATATTCAGCTGATCCATCTCTATAATCATTCCAAATGGCTGACATACAAGTACCAATATCCAGCATTTTTTTACTTGAAAAGGTGTTTAAAATCTAGTGCACAAAAAAGTTTTTTGAGCAGAAGAATAGTTTCCTTTTGCTTTTTTTTTTAATATCCCAGGAAGGTTATCACTCTAAACACAAAAAAGTGTTCAAATTTCAATCCATTTCAAAAGAAATATATCATACAGTTATCTGGCCTAATCATAAGTTAAAGTCCCCAAGTATCTCTAGTTTTCACACTGTAGCCCAAAACTGAACCAAGAGAAAATCATAAAATTAAGTGTAGCATATTCAATGTAAATCATTCATTTATATCACTGATGAAAATCATAGTAATTTAATACTACCACAGGTATAATTATTATAGCATCTATTTTCATGTCTCCCATAACACAATATAACATTTTTTTAATTTTGCATATTTAATGATTGGTTTTGCTTAACTTTAAGGACATTTGGATATATTTCTCCAAAAACGTTTCCTTTCCACACCAAAACTTATACAAAATTATTTCTCTTGTCATCCAATGGAGATATAAGAACTGACAGTTTAAGTAGAGACATGTCACAAACAAACATTTTGGGGAGGATTCTTCTAAGACTTTCAGTTAAAATTTCAAATACTGTTACATGTCTTTTGAGGGTTTTCTCCTCTGTCATTTTTATGTTTATTTCATTATAGGGAATTAAAAGACAAAAGTTGGAGTATCCTCAGTAGAATCTTAACTGGGACACTGGATAAACATTTTCTCTGAAGAATGCATTTCCACCAGAATTTCAGATACTCTTCTCATGTAATGCCAAAAATGAACTGAAGTAAGAAATTCTCCTTTACAGTGTAGGTATCTGGTAGACAAGCAAGTTAGTCAGCTTTCCATAGTTTTATTTTGGCTCACGGGTTTGGAAGGTTCAGTATGTGATCAGTTGGCCCTGTTCCTTATAGCCTACACTAGCATATCATGGTGAAAGCATGCAGTAGAGCAAAAACATCACTATGGACATTTTGGAAACAAGAGAAAGAGGAAGTGACTGGGGTCCCACAATCCTCTTCAAGGGCACACCTCCCAGTGACCTAAAACCTCCCAATAGACACTACCTCTTAAAGTTTCCACAACCTCCGAAGAGCACTAATTTTGGGATGAGATCTTTGACATGTGGGCCTCTGGAGAAGCTGCAGCTCCAAACAGTAGCACCAGGTCATTTAAATGAGCTCGGTTTCTGACTGCAAATCAGCCATTTGGTCTTTTCAAAACCTATAATCTTAACAGAATAAAAACAGAATTTGAAAATCTGTTGAACCTCTGTTGAATCTGCTCAATCTTTGTTGCACAGAGCCAAATTCTTATATTAAAGCAGTGGTGGTTTTGCTTGTGTGTTGGATGAGGACAGGGCACTAAGGAAAGAATAGAGAGAATGTTTAAGGGCATTTACTTAATAAAAATGAAAGCTAGATTCCTTTCTCACCAACATCTAAGAATTTGATACTATTTAACAGCTCATTAAATGCTGGAAAGGAATAGAGTAAGACTAATTTCATGATTACTACAAATTAATTTTGACAAATGCAAGCAGAAGTTGTTGAAAAGTGTACTTTAACTGATCTATAGTTAAATAACTTGCCATCACTTATGTAGTGAACTGGGTCTATGTGCTCACAGTCTTAAATTTCCTCTCTGCATACAAACACATAGTCTCATGAGCCTTACTTGTGAGAGAAAATGTTTCAGAGGTACTGGAAAAATAGTCTAGTCTGTCCATCCTAGGATTTCTGTGGTTTCCCCTTCCACGGGACTGTGCAATATTATGTATCATAATATTATATCATAACCTCAATCCCTCAGGACACATAAGAGTAAATAATTATGTCCCTTTTGTTTGAAATACAGTAAATAGATAAGTGGAAACAAGTTAATAGAACTTTTCCTTGGGTGTAAATTTACTACAGCAGACATTATCTCTTCCAAACTTTTAACAGCTCCTGACATCATATTACATGCATTATGTGACTTATCTCAACCCTCACAATCAGCCCTATGAGTTAGCTGAGAAATTTAGAGCAAAAATTGAGAAAAACTGAGCAAAAATAACTCAGCCACGATCACATGGTTTGTGAGTAATTGAGCCAGGATTTAAGTTGAAGAAATTTACTGACGATTCTTGAGTACTTTCATCCTAACAAAAGAAGCTGCAAAGGGAAAACAAAAAGACCTCTGGTTTTGTAGCTGTAAGTCACATTTAGCTAATTTGCTTGGCCCATAAACACCAAGAAGAAGTGATTTGCACTACAAAAAACCCACACACTATATTAGACCTGACCACTAGAGATATTTTCCTAGATCTTCTTAGTCACTAAGCCTTTACCCTCTAAATGAGCCATATGTCTGCTGAGCTGACAACGTGTAAAAGGTAGCTAGGACCAAACAGAAGAAATGGTATGGTGTTCCCAGGAGCGGGTGAGAGATTATTGATCATGACAAATGGATGTTCACACAGCCACTTTGCTGTAGATGAGGGGCTGGGTTAACAAAAGGAGCTCCTGTTACAAGGTGGCTGCTCTCCACGCTTTCAGCAAATTCAATTTATGAGTATAAATTTGTGCCACATAGTTTGCCACCTAGCAACTACACTAAACCATCTGTGCGTACCTAGTAACTGCCCAGAATAACTCCATTCTTTGGTATTCAGAGCTAATCACATGATACAGTGAAGGAAAATATAGAGAATTGAAAGAAATCGCAGTAAGGTAGAATTTTTGTGAATGCTGGATTTAGCATTCTGGCAAAGCTTACTCTCAGACTAAATCCTATCTATAGGATATTTGAGGAGATAGTTTTGAATATATGTTATTTGTAATAATCATTGCTTGTAACTTCATTAAGTAAAAAAGAAACTGAAATTGGCTTTGCTTATGGAATTTTATACAGTGTGTGGCAAATGTCCTAATGTACCTACTCTTCCCTGACTCCTCTAATTCTTCCTTCACCTTACAAATGGGACCCCTCAAAGAACATGTCCTCAGTTGGGTGTGGAAGTGCACACTGTCATCCCAGAACTCTAGAAGGCCGAGGCAGGAAGACTCTAAATTCAAGCCCAGCCTGGGCAATTTGGAAACCTAGGGAGACCCTTTCTCAAAACAAAAAATAAAAAAGGACTGGGGATGTAGCTCAGTGTCAAGGTCCTGAGTTCAATCCTCAGTACAAAAAGAAAAAGTCTTTGTCCTCCACCTATCTTTCCTTTCCTGTCTCTCTATTATCTTAGATTCAGTCATCATATGTCAGGAGTTGATTCTGAATCTGCTTCATCACTAGCTTGAACTTCCCTCTTGAACTCCAGGCACAGATTTCCATCAGAGGATTAGACATCGTTTGCTTGTTTGTTTTCAAAGCCATTAAAATGGCCTGGACTCATATGCCAGCATACGTCCACCTCTGCGCCCGCGTTTCCCCTTTTTCTCTGGCTGGAACTCTGTCCCCCACATGTGCACAGCTTGCCCTTTGCTCCCTTGCCCCTCGCCCCCTTCTCGTCTCTCTCTCATGTCACTGAAATTGTCCTCATCATCCTGGTCAAAATTACAACACAGGCTACCAGAGACTCCTGTTCCCTTCTCCTGCCTTAACGGTTGGCACTTCTAACCCGTATATTTTGCTGATTTATTTTGATAGTGGCCTATTCCCCGTGCAAGCTCCATAAAGACAGAAAATTTTTAATTGTATTATTGCACATGTTTGTAGTACATGAAGTTTACATTCACCTTGCGCAGTAGGCACACGTGCATAACACGTCTTGATTCTTTTTTAATCTCCTTCCCCACCCATCACCTCCCTCCATCGTTAATCCCCTTCCCCTATTTTCACTGTTATCATTGTTACTGTTATTATTACTTCATGTTTATGACATATCATGTTTACATTCACTGTAGGTACTTGGTACATGTACAGGACACATCTTAAATCTTATTTTTCCTTCCCATTCCTCTTGCCCTCAATCCCCTGGACTACTTTCCTTTTTCAAAAGATCTCCCTGTTTCCTTCTATCAATCCACTATTTTGCCTTTTAGTCATGCTTTGCCTTATCCAAGCGAGAAATACCACACAATATTCCTAAGTCTGAATGCAGGCAGGAATTTTTACCTGTTGTGTTCAATTCTCTATCCTCAGTGCTGAAAACAGGAAGTGATGTAAAATAGGAACCAGTTATTTCCTGTTGCAAGAAATCAAATAATAGCTAATTAATTAATTGTGTGAGGTGCCCCATTCCTGCATCATATAAAACTCTATCTTCCACCTATCTGCTGTGCCTCCCTCCCATACTTCTCAGGGGCTCCAGCCTCCTCCCGCTCATTCAGACCAAAAACCTGTCACTTCAACAGTGCCTCTCTTTATCCCGTTATCCAGAAAAGTGTCAAGATATTCTAAGTGGTTTCAAAATCCCTTTACCTGCCACTTCCTCCACATTCCGTACTCTCCAGCACCAAGTCAGGACCTCATCTCTTCCAGTGCTTCTTCCCTTCCCCCACCTCCCGCTGGCTTGGTTATACGTCTTTTCTACCACTCAGTCTTAAATGTTAATTGGTTGTCTCTCACCACAAACCAAAATCTCCTTGAAAGCTGAGAGTGTTCATCATCCACCTCTATGTGAGCCATACTGCCCAGCCCAGTGCATGGTAGATGATAGGCACTCAGGAAATATGTGTTGAAATAAGGAAATATAAAGGAAATGTGAGTAAATATTGAAATTCTCACTGTGCGATTAGACAGAACCCTCAAAAAGGATTCAGAAGACAGACACAGGTTTAATTAGGAAACAACTGGAGCCAGCGTCTGCTCATCTCCCAGACCATATTACAGGGCACCACTAAGGCAGGCCTACCATCTAGACCTAAAGGAAGCCTGCCACCTAGATCAGTGTAGCCTCCACTTGACTCCGTACACTTGAAATAATTGTGTGTGCCCAGTGAGTTCCCCAGCTAGCTCACTTCTACCCTAGTATTCCACCTAGCCCCTGCCAAGCTATGAAACGAAAGTGGTACTCTACAAAGAAATCAAAATAAAGAAAAGATTGAGGAAATTGGTGTAGGGTACTTGGGAATGCACAAGGGATAATTCTATACAGTCTTTCTTGCTTTGTTGCATCCCCTTTGATTTCACTTTTATGAGTAAATATATAAATGTTATCTATAGATGTATATGTAAGTAAATATGTTATTGTGCATAAAACACACAATAGTATAGCTAAGTCAATATTCTTTTTTCCTATTAATATTTTTCTCCTTTTCCCCACTTGCTCAGCTCTTCTTCCCTTTCCTATTCTTTTGCTTTAGGTACTCCAAGTCAACAGCCAAGTATTGACCTTTATAATTTTATTCTTTTCATGTCAGCATGTGAGAAATTTATTCATTGTACACACACAGCATTTTGTGATTATTTTACAAAAACCCGATTATTTTATGCATTCCTCACAATCTTACTTATATCACTTATGTTAGCTGGTTGAAATCCCTCTAAAGCAATCAGAATAGGTAGAATTAACTCATTCCTTCTAATGACTGTATAAAATTCCACAATCTGGCTGCTGCACGGAAGGCATTCACTTCAATTGTAGAATTTCTTCATGAAAAGCCATGTGAGGATAAACATGACAGCACAAATATTGTGTTAGGTAGTTAGACATTAGTGAGCCTAAGGGACAAAGGGGATCAAAACTTATGCAGTACAAGTTACAGATAAGCAAATACTTCCATGTAGAATCATTTATAATCATCTACTATATCTTAGACCAAAAATGTCAGTCATAAGACCATGGACACTAGAAATGCTGAATTCTTTGATTTATTTTTTCTCTTTTATACAAAAAAGGTAAAACAAAATTTCATAACAAGATGACAGGAGAATAGCAATAGTTAATTATTGCATTATGGGCATAGAAAATTCCCCAATTGATATTAGTACAAACTTTCCTTTTCTGTGAACTAAGAAACTTGCATTTTTTTTCTCCCTTTTTCCTTCCTTCCTTTCACTTTTTGCCCACCATAGTTTCTTTTACCTTTTAAACAATTTCTTTCCATTTCACAATATCTATGGTACATTTTAGACCTTATTTACTCTTCCAGCTTCTCACACCAGTGTTTACATATGTGAGTCTGATTTATTTCACTTGTAAGGATGGTCTCAAGTTGCATCCATTTACCTATAAAAGTCTCCATCTTATCCTTCTTTATGGCTGAGTAGAACTCCACTTATAAAAATACCACATCTTTTTTATCCAGTCCTCATTTGATGGGCATTTGAGTTGTCTCCAAGATTTAGCTATGACAAATTGTGCTGCTATAAGCATGGGTGCTCATATGTCACTGTGGTATGATATTTTTAATTCTTCTGGATCAAATGTTTACCTCAATCTGATTTATTTTTAAAAAATAAATGGCCCCAACTGAGCATGACCTACTCAGGAATAACGAGATCAGTGTGGCTGAGGTGGAATAGAGGGGCAGCTTCAGAGGAGATCAGAAGAGTAAGACTAGTAAAACATGGAGAGATTCTGGAAATCAATTCAAATGGGGCCATATTGCCTGTTTGTTATCAGAACTTCAATTTCACTCTGGGAGCTACCAGACAGTTTTTTTAAAAAGCACCCTGACCAGGCTTAATGTTTATCAAAATGATTAGTCTAATTGCTGTGCTACAATGCAGTGAAGTATAGGGAGACCAGACAAGTCAAAAAATGATTGCAATAATCTAGGCAAGAGATGGTAGTTACATGGACTGGAAAGAACTAGAGGTGACCAGTGGTCAGAAATGACATATTCTTAAAACAGTAGATTTAGGGTCAGGAATGTAGCTCAGCAGTGCAGCATCTGCATAGCCCTGAGTTCAATTCCTACTACCAAAAAACCCAGTAGATCAATGAGACTTGCCGAGGGATTAGATACGGAGCATATGAGAAAAAAGAGGTCAAGGAAAACTCTAAAAATTTTTGTCTGTGCAACTGGAGGGATGGAATTCTTTTAACTGGAACAGAAAAGTACAAGTGGAACAAGATTGTGAGAGGTGAAGGCTGATATTAAATATGTATATTAGACTTTGAAAAGTCTGTGCTGAGATGGCATTTGGGTACACCAGACTGGTGTTCAGAAGAGAGTTCCAGACCAGAGATATAAATTCAGACATTGTTAGTACATGATTGGTAGGTGAATGTATGAAACTGGATAAATTATCAATACAGTAGGTAAAGGAGACTGAGTGTAGCTCTCAGAGTGATACCATACTTGCTTAGCATTCAAGGAGTTTACTCACCAGCATCAAAACAGTAATATTAATAATAATGTAGAGAAAAAGTTGAGGAACCCTATTAAGAACCCGTTGAGAACTCCAAACTTAAAACATTAGAAAGGGTGCTGGGGATTTAGCTCAGCGGCAAAGCACCTGCCTGGCAAGTGCAAGGTCGTGAGTTCGGTTCCCGGTGCCGGAGAAAAACCAAAAAACCAAAAAAACAAAACAAAACAAAAAAAATAAAACATTAGAAAGTTAAGAGAAACCAGCAAAAGAAAACTCAGAAAAGGTAACTGGTAAAATGGAAGGAAAACTTGGAGATACTAAATGAAGAAATTCTTTCCATGAGGAAGGAACGATCAACTTTGCCAAATGTTATTAAAATGACACAGATGTGGAATTGTCCAGTGGGTTTACCAACATGGACATCTCTGGTGGCCTCAACAAGAGATGTTTTATCTATCTGGATGATGCTAAGGAAGGTTCTGTAACAATGTGAATAGATCTTTGTGCTAAAGAAAACAAGCCAGGCACAGAAAGAGAAATACAACACGATCAATGTGCATATGTGGAATCTAAAACAATTGATCTCATAGAAGGTGAGAGTAGAATTGTGATTATAAGAGGCCAGTGAGAATTGGAAGTGGGGGGATCAACCAGTTCTAAGTTACAACTGTACAGCAAAAATTAATTCTGATGTTCTATTGTACAGTAAGGTGATTATGGGTAACAGTAATATATGCTCCAAAATAGCTAGAAAAGGGGGTTTGAATGTTTTACTACAAATAAATGATAGGCCAGGCATGGTAGTGCACATCTGCAATTCCAGCTCTCAGGAGGCTGAGGCAGGAGGATTGTTGTGAGTTCGAGACCAGCCCGGACTACAAAGTGAACTCAAGGCCAGCCTGAACTGCACAGTGAGACCCTGTCTCAAAAAGACCAAAAAAAAAAAAAGATAAATATTTGAGAAGCTATAAATGCTTACCCTTTAGAAAGACAGCATCTGAAAAAGGAAGTGATATAGTTATTAAATTGGGTCTATATTTATTTACACTTCTATTGTTACCTATAATTTTCTATGTACCAGTTGTTTAAATTAGCCAAAGACGATAAACGGCATTTCATCTCTTACTAACACATTTTTTCTCTCTAGATGTCTGCTGAATAAGCAGGTATGATTTAACATCCTGATGCTTGCTGTTGACCTCACTGGATCACATCGTGTGCATCAAGAATACCTATGCATGAGCTTCCTTAAACTAATAAGCCATCGTTTTTTTTGAAGAATTGTTTAAGTTCCCAATTAATGGCTATGGTCAGCAGTAAAGGGAAATATCCTTAATTCTTGTCCAACTTATATAATATTTGCACGTTTCCATTTAGGCAAGGTGGAGATATGTCACGTATGACAGATGACACCACTTTATGATATTTTTATTAAAGATCCAACAGCTCTTTAAAACTCAGCTTTCAAAATCAGTCTCTATATATTAAAAAAAAAAAGCAGCAGCAGAAAAATAATGAAAGCCAAATACACCAGGATTTAGTAGAAATTGTCTACATATCAGAACTGCATACCAGAGGGTGATCACACAAAAAAGGAAAAGAAGCAAAGGAAGGTATTGTAAGAAATAATGTTTATAGTTTCGGTCCAGTCAACTTTGTGAATAGAGAAAACATTGTGAATTCCCTTAAAGAGTTTTGTGCCTCAGGCCATTATGAAGGATGAACAATATTTCTTTTTCAAAAAGTAGAATTAAACCAGTTTTCTCAAAGTCTTGCCAATCTTGCCTCACATATACCTCGTTATTTACAGATTTAAACATCTCTAAAATTCAGAGCAATATTCCCTTCTGCTTGAGTTTAAAAACATCAGGATGAAATCTATCACACAATACATTAGCTAGACAATCTATAGTAAAGCATGTGTGAGAAGAAAAAATTCTAATGACTCAGGTGCAGAATACAACCAAGGCACACCCTTGGTCCTTAAGTAATGAAATGCGATAAGGGTTAAAAATAATAGTTATCACTTACAAAGCTGTGAATCATTTGCTGCATACCAATTAAAAACAGAGACTACTGTTATACAAGCACTCAACATCCTCAACTCTTTGGAGAAAGATAATTTGACATTGAATCAAAAGAAACGATTGATTTAATACTCAGTTTTTCAATTATATCAGACAGATATTTAAAAATATCTCTCAGGTTGATGCTATACCTCTACAGCAGAGAGTTTTGCTTGCTTCGTGTGCGCAAAGTCCTCGATTCAAACCCCAGCACTGCTGAGCAAAACAAAACAAATACACACAAAACAAAAGTCTCGCAAACAACAAGTTTAACACATACACAGACTCATTCTAAAGCCACTCTAAAAGTGTGAAATAATTGTAAAATGTCAATAAATGGTTTTTATTTTTCTTTCCACTTTATGTTTAATTTGTTTACAATGAAACTGAATTTCTTATGTAATTTTTGAGTGTCAAGTTTGTTAAAACATTTTTGCATAGAAGAGGCATGTTTGCTAGCCAGATTTAGGCTATTTCAACTGATAAATTAGAGTATTTCATACAACCTTCTCATGTTAAAGATGAAAAGACTGAGGTTATGTCGGTTTTTCTAATAAGGAATTGAAAGCATAGATTACATAAATCAGCAGTTCCCAGCTGCGGTTGATTTAAAGGATTTTTAAAAATGCCTGGCTAGATTCTACCCCAGACCTATCCAATCAGAATCAAGGTTACTCTTGGCTAGACGTTCAGGTTGCCCATGTTGTTGCCCAAAAAATCTAAGAAAAATAAGAATGGCAGGAGGAGTATCATTACATCAAAAATAAAAACCAGACCTGGAGACATAGCTGAGTAGTAGAGCCCTTGTTTGCACGCACAAGGCCTTGCATTCATTTTTCAGCACTACAAAAATTGCAACTAAATAAAAATTAATTGAGTAATTAAAAGTCAGAAACTTTAGAAAACATCTGTAAACTTTTTCATTTCCTAAATATACACTTCATTAAATGTGTGATCCAACCCATTCCGATACAAGGTGGCCATAGGGGTACTATATCTGTCTCTTATGGTAAGGGTGCAGTCAGTTCTTCTTTGTCCCCTTAGGTGAATTTCAATCTCAGATTCTGCAAAGTATAAAAGCAATACTTACTGAGCTGGTCATGGTGTTGGCATGCCTGTAATCCTAGCACTCAGGAGGCTGAGACAAGAAGATCTCCATGAGATCAAGGCCAGCTTAGGTTACATAGTGAGTTCAAGGCCAGGCTGAACTACATAGAAAGACCCTTTCTCCAAAGAGAGAGAGAGAGAGAGAGAGAGAGAGAGAGAGAGAGAGAGATGTTTATTGAATGTGTACTATGTGCCAGGCATTGTTCTACATGTTTTATTCCTTTAATTATCCCATTCCAGCATAGTAAAGCCAAATAATGTCCTCCTTGTCATGGATTAATAAATAGATATAAATGCAATAAAAGAATGATTCAATTTATACCAGATAAGTTACATAATAACACAGTGGCACTATGAAATGAAGTGTTCAGAGTGCTTTGAATAAAGAATACAGTGGTAGAAATCAGGTATCATAAAATACACCAGAAATGATGAAACAGCACTGTGGCACTCCAAATTACATGCGCTTTGCTAGAAAATGTATTGCTTATATATTAGCAGTTTAATATAAATTTATTTCTAAATGCAAAAATATTGTAATAATGATTCACTGGATGATATCTAAAAGGTGTTGGGGTATTTTGTTGCTTTGGTTTGGCTTGGGTTTATTTTGTTTATGGTGGTACTGGGTATGGTTGAATTGAATTCAGGGCTTTTTCACTGAGCTACATCCCCAGACTTCTTTTTTTGAGATATAATCTCACTAACATCACTAAGCTGCACCAGCTGGCCCTAACTTGCAATCTTTCTGTTTTAGCCTCCCAGAGTGCTGAGATTACAGGCATGCACTACCATGCCCAGCTTAAAAGGCTTCTCAGCTACACTTTTGTATGACTGTAACCTTTTTCCCATCACCATGTGCTGCATTGCCAGCCAGGTTCATGCATAAGCATACTGGTGTTGACCATAATCAGGGCAAACCTGTCAATCACAAAAGAGACCCACTAACACAAAGTAATAGATACCGAGACACTCAGGTTATTTTCAGATAGGAAAGAAAACATACATGCATTGTGTGTAGAATCTAGTTTATCAACTTCATTCAAACTATATTTTCCTACTTATAGCTAGAACATATAAAGAATTGAAAAAATCAGACCTCCTCCAAATTCAAAGACCCAGTCAAAAAATGAGAACCCGAAATGAATACACACTTCTCAGAAGAAAAAAATACAAATGGCAAATAAATACACACAAAAGGTTCAACATCACTGTCGTTCAAAATATGTAAATTAAAACACCTCTGAGATTCCATCTCACCCCAGAAAGAATGGCTATCATCAAAAATCAACCAATAACAGATTCTTGCAGGGTTGTGGAGGAAAAGGAACCCTTCTCCACTGCTGGTGGGAGTGCAGATTGGTGCAACCACTGTGGAAATCAGTGTGGAGATTCCTTAAAAATCTAGGATTATAGGTTCCATTCGACCTAGATATTCCCCTTGTAGGTATCTTCCCAAAAGAATTCAAAACATCATACAACAGTGACATATGTGCACCCATGTGTATAGCCGCACAATTTGTCATAGCTAAATCTTGGAAACAGCCCAAATGCCCATCAACCAAGGAATGGACAAAAAGGATGTGGTTTTTCTACATAATTAAGTACTACGCAACCATAAAGCAGAATGAACCGGAGACTTTTATAGGTAAATGGATGCAACTTGAGACCATACTCATAAGTGAAATAAAACAAACTCACATGTGTAAACATGATATTGTCTCACTAGTGTGAAAAACTGAATGAGTAAATAAGATCTGAAATGTACAACAGGTATTGTAAATTGGGAAGTATCTGTTCAAAAGGAAAGACAAACTGTAATGAGGGAAAGGAGAACAAAACAAAGGGAAAAAGAAAAATATATATACCTGAGACAGTTATACAGCTAGATTCTCTTAGTTCAGTGAAAAGAAAGGTTTGTGCTAATATTGTTTGGACAAGGCATCATGCCTGTGTCTTATAGTCTGAATACCATGAAGACAACAATATGCAATGTATTAATTTTTGTAACTCTATTAACC
Source organism: Chinchilla lanigera (assembly GCF_000276665.1). Lineage (NCBI taxonomy): Eukaryota > Metazoa > Chordata > Mammalia > Rodentia > Chinchillidae > Chinchilla > Chinchilla lanigera. Next base: position 14,067,798 of record NW_004955411.1, read on the forward strand.
TATTTTGAAACTCTTTGATTGTTATTTTTATTTTTTCTCTTTAAAATAAAATTTAAAAAAAACGCATATTGTCTTAAGAGAATCATTTGATGAATAGAAATAAACAAAGCAACTTTTCCTAAAATGAGACTAAATTGGAAGTAATTGCCATTGAACAAAAATGTCCAGCTCTATCCTAAAATATTCAAGGAGTTCAAGGAAAGGGACAGGCAGGCTTTTTCCCTTGCTGGACATCACCGCTCATTGTCTCTTCCCACTAGCTATCACAGCTAGCAGTGCGTTTTAATGTAACAGTGCTTCTGTCCTGGAACTTCTTTAAACGTTTCTGAAGAAAACTGAAATGTTTTTTACCTAAGATATAAGAATAGTGTTTCTGTCTCCATACATGACCTCCTTCCAGGTTCATATTAGTTTTTTTATGTGATTCTTTTCAGTGCCAGTAAAACATTAAATTCATTAAGAAAAACTTACATCCACTCTCCTGTCCTAATTAGGTGAAATGGAATACAGTGCAGAAAAGAAGAAACTTATTACCAACATCCCTGAAGTAAGGATAAATCAGTTTATTTACAACTTGTAAGTTTTTAAACCCAAAACAAATGTAAGGAAAGTTTTGCAAACTTCTGAGGTTTGGTTTGTTAGTCAGAAGCACTGGACACAGAAACAGAATAACAAGGAATTGCTTAAGTCTGAGCTTGCCCCCAGCAAAATTAGGCTTTCTGTTTCCTTTACAGAGATGTTCAGAGAATCATAACTCATGGTATGTATGAAACACCTGCCTCAGCTTTCTTTCCAACCTATTTCTTTTGCAGGCTCATTAAACAGAAAAGCAATTTTCAAATAAGAGGATTTAGGTCTTTCAAAGAATCGTGGGAAGACTGAAGAAATAGGTTCAGAGCTAAGTTTTCAGAGACAACAGCCTAAACCTCTCTGCACAAGGCATCCAAAATACCAGCGGCGTCGTTCCAAAGACCAACCTGAACATATACTTTTTTAAAAAAATCCAAAACCAGATTTACTTTTTTTGAGCTAGAGGATCAATACTGGCTAATCTTCACTCACTGGATTTTTTTTTTTTTTTTTAAGGCCACTGATCATTCCTGAACACAACACAAGGATCCTGGTTTGGAGGTGAGGCTTCAGGACAGGAAACACTGCTGCCAGTTAATGAGATAAAAGGGTATGAGTGGGAAAAGAAAGGACTTGGCTAGAGTGAGGCAGAGAACCAGGAAGAGAGTGCTACAGCCTCACACGAGCTCTGTGTTGTCTTACATTATGAGGAGATTCAAAACTCACAGAAAACTTCGCTGCTTAAGACAGGAGGGAGGAAAAGGACCCAGAAACAGAAGGGGAAAGTAATTAGGCTGTCTTCTCCACGGCACTGGTTCCAAATTGAAGAAAGAAAGAGAGGGAAGGAGGAAGGGGATCAAAGAAAAAAGGATGGGCGAAGATGAGGGTAAGAAAGAGGAAGAGAGAAAAGCAGAAGAGAATTAAGAATGAGGGCAAAACAAGACATTTCAGACAAAAACTGAGAGCCCTACCAACACACCCCCTCATTTAAAAAATTCTAAATATCATACTTTATTCATAGGAAAATTACCTCAGATCAAAGATCCAAGCTGTGAAAGAGTGCTCTGCCCATTGGAAATATTTTTCAAGGCCATCCTTAAGGCAGTTGTTGTTTTCAGCTTGTACCCATATGAAAATCATCCCTGCAAATTAAATAGAGGTAAAGTAGAGACCACAGTTCCCACATCTCTTCAGTAATGGTGGCACCAGCCCCTGGCATGTGACATAGTTTTTAGCCTTACTGTCTTAGCCACTGGCCATGGTGAGATATAGATGCAGTTTTAGAGGCTTCCCTTTGGTTTTTTCCATAAAATAATTCTTAGCCCACAAGCTAAAAAAACAATTTTGGAGGTCAGAAGACTGGGCAAAAGATAGTTGCGTGATTCGTAGAAAAGCTCAACCAAGTCTCCACTAAAGTTGTTCATCAGAAGAATCCCACCTGGGACAGAGGTGACTCATTTCCGGTGCTCACGCTCTGCTCAGTGGCCAGCTGGGAGTGGATCATGGAAAACAGTCCAGCTTGACCCCAAGGTCCAGCAGTGAGAAGTAGTCAGTCAGCCACATTGCCCAAAGCTGATTCTCCTGAAGAACATCAGAGCAGAAGACTTCCATGACCATCTTCGAGAAAAGATGGCATGTGTGTTCAGAGAAACACATAGAAATAATACTCATAGTTCACTGTTTATAAAAACCCAAAGAAGAAAAACCACAGACATCCATCAACAGGAAGATGAATGAATACATGACAGAAGAATGCTACTTGGTGGCGAACAGACCACAGCTGTAGCAGAAAACCAGCCAGTCCTCCCCCAGCCAGTGTACTTCAGTTTCCGTAAGGTGCCCAAGTAGCCTCCAGTTTACTTCAGTTCCTGTTACTACTTTCTCCTAGAAATGCTCTCTCTCAGAAACTATGACGCACATTGTAAGAACCAATCAAAGGCAACGAAGTACTCTGCTTAAAGAATGCTAGCCCACCACTGTTCAGGGACTGATACTTTGAGAATGGATCCCTATCAGCACCCTTCGATGTTAAATAAATCTGCCTCCAAATCCTGGGTGATGTTTCGGTGTTTCTGTTTGCCTCTGCACAGCCACACTGCATCGACTTGAATGAACCTTACAAACGATGTTGGACTGAAACACATAAAGAGAGAAGAATCAACACTGCATATTTTCATTTATCAAGTTCAAATGTAGGCAAAACTAAACTATATATTTTAATGATATGTACCTGGGTGGTGAAACCATGGAGAAAAGCAAACCATTAACACAAACTTAAATATGATGATTACTTCTGGAGTAAGAGAAGCCCACAGTGCTATTAATGGTCCTTGACAGGGACTTCTGGTATGCCACCATTGCCCTGTCCCACCCAATATGTATATCAATAGCTTGAGACATGGTTAAAATAATTATTAAATCTCTACATGACATAAAATCAAACCCTAAAACTATAACACTTCAGTGGTCCTCAACACTGGAACCAAAGCCCATAGATAAAATTTGCTGAAAAGCCAGATGTGGTGGTGCATGTCTGTAATCCCAGGTACACAACGCCCGGGAGGCTGAGGCCAGAGGATTGCTGCAAATTTGAGGCCAGCCTGGGCTATACAGTGAGTTCAAGACTAGCCTGGACTATACAGCGAGATCCTGTTTCAAAAAAAGTTTCTAAAAAGATAACATTTGATATTAGAAAATGAAGGGCCTGTGTTTTATCTAACCGAGACCTATCCTTGTGTCTGGCTTAGCAATGTGTTTCATCTAAAAGATCCAATCACAGCTTGGGCTGTAGCTCAATGGCAAACCACTTGCTTAGCATGTGCTAGGGTTCAGTCTCCAGCTAAATAAATAAACTGTCCACTTGGCTTTGAGTTTGATATGAGTTTACAGTGGGTGAATGCTGTAACTCATGCGAATTTAATTTGTTTGATAAGATGGTCAGAGTCCCAAATACCAAAACAAGTAAGACGGATATAGCAGGCCTCAGCTGCAACAGTCAAATAATTCCATTCCTTTCTCATTAGAGTTTCATTACCTGTCTCAGAAAGCCCATGAAATGGTAGTAGACATACACAGATTTGGACTCTATTGCTATCCTTCTAATTTTTAAATTACTAAAATTTCTGCACACACCTGTAATCTCATCACTCAGGAGGCTAAGGCAGGGGATTACCGTGAGTTTGAGGCCAGCCTGGGCTACACAGTGAGTTCAAGGACAGCCTGAACTGCACCACCAGATCCTATCTCAAAAAACCAGGAAAAAATTTCTATCCTTAACAGCCTCAGGAAATAAATACTACAAACCATCATAAAAACATGTAGGATTCTTTTTAATGCTAGCAATAATGATTTTTAGAACTACAGAAAAGAACCAAAAGAAAAAAAATCAACAGAAAAGAAGTGGCAAGTGTTACAGTAATTTTAATTGCAATGTCTTGCTTATACTCCTGCTTTTGAAGCAGTAGGTTCTATAGTTCATTTCAAAAGAAATGCTTTCTGCTTTCTCCTTCCATCTCCAAACTTGTTAAATTTTTGGCTGTACATATATTGCCACTGGGTGGAGCTCAAAGTTCACAAAAGAATGTAAAAAGGCAGCAAAGAGAAAACAGCCAGTCACTGCCGGGGTTTCACACACATATATTTAAAATGTTTCTGTTGCTTATTGAGGCATAAAGAAGCACAAACACTGAAGGTGAGGCAGTAGCCATCTTGAAAAAGAAAGAAAATATCGCTGCATCTGAGAGAAGAAAAAAAACAGCCAGCTAGCACGTAGGTTAACTGAAGCAGTTTTCAGAGATCGATAATATGCAGTCTCCTTTAGCTGAGGCTATGGTTGGTGGCTAACAGTAAGAAAAGAACTGAGGACCTTGCAGAAAGGTTTGGTTTTATTTTTTTTAATCAGCTTCTTCTTAGTTGCACAGAGGCTCCCACCATTTCCACAGCAATATTTTGCAGGTATACACTGTGAAGATATTTGCGTATTAATCATGGATATACATTAAGCACACTCCTGCAAAGGGGCCCAGAGGCTGTCCTTGGGATCCAGGCAATGCATCCGGCTCCAGCCACTGTCACCTTTGGGAAAATCAAATGCAAAATGTCACGCTGACAACCAATTATTAAACTGTTTTAGATAAGGCAATTCGCACTTTCCCCCTCTGTCAAACTCCTGAAAACAAAGATTGCAAGCCAGAGAAGAAAATAACAAGCTTTTCATTATCTATAGAGCACGTCCTGAAAGGTCCTTTAACAAAGAGAGGACAGAAATTGGATGTGTATCAGCTTGCTCCAGCTCTATGGGCATTTTCTTTTGCAGCTATACTAGCAATTTTTTTTTTTTTTTACAGTTTTCAGTATCATTTCCCTGTGCAGATTTATCTAATACTCGTTTATCAAAATATAGTTGAGTGCTAAAATAGATGCAGGTAGTGGGAAGTAACAACATACCTAACACTTAGGAGCATTTATTGTATGTCAGGTGCTGAGAAAGAAAGAAATAATATCTTCTCTGATTTGCAGGTAGGGAAACAAAGCCTCAGCAAGACTAAGTAACTTGTTTAAGGATACACAGCTAGGAAGTAGCAATATCCAGGTCCTCTCTGTGCCCAAACTCCAGCTCTAACATCCTCCTGAGCACAATTCATTGAGATCTCAGGACGTCCTGGTTTAGCAAGAGAAGATGTCCCGGTTGTAAGCCACCTTGCTGGTCCACAGAGCAGCACTGTGACCTGAGGATGGAGGAAGATGATGTCTGGCTTCCCAGCATTCCGATTCCCCTCTGCTCCCTGCACTGAGGTTCAGCAGCATCCAGATTCTACTATAGCCCTCATAGAGAAATTCAAACTTTCCTCTGAAGGTTCAATAATTGAGTTTGCTGAAACAAACCAATAGAGAGATAACAGTAGAAAATGCACACAAATATATTAACATGCACCTGCATGTGGGAGCCACACAAAACATGAAACTTAAAGAAGGACCAAGGGATTGAGATTAAATAACCTCACCATTGGGGAGAGGGAAGTGGAGACTGCAGACATATTGAGAGAGTAGCACATGACTTTTGGGGGAGATGAACCAGCCTAGAAGCAGACAATGGGCTGGGACAAAGTTCTACACTCCAAGTGTGTCATTTGATTTTCAGTGTCCTCCTCTATGAAGTGAGTTTCATCTTCCTTGGTTAACAAAATTTTAGGGGGAAGAGAGGAAGCAGTTGTTCTCCTCTTTGGTGGATCCAGTCTTTAGATAGAGAAAGGAACCTCAGAGAAAGCCCTCCTCTATGTTTGTTGCTCCCTAGATGAGCTCAGTTTAAAGTCCAAAGGAGCATATTTTAGGGTCTTCACTTCTGAACTCCAATAGCCTCCCTCCATTTCTGTCCCATGGTAGGCAACGGAGAATGTCCCAAATCTTAATGGCTGTAAGACCCTGGGTAGGTTACTTAATTTTACCTCTGTTTTTAAAGCTGTGAAACACAAGTATTAACAGTACACACACATACGTTGGTGGTGGTGTAACAGAACTTATATCATAACTCAAATGAGTTAATTTACATAATGTGTCTGACAGTATCTGGAACATTCTACCATTCTACGAGTTAATAAGTGTTGACCGTCGTTATTATTATCATTGGTCCAAGATCTCCAGGTCCACCCCTTCTTTTCTACTGACAGCCTCCTTTCCTTCTCACTTCACAAAAGACACTGTCTACTATGAAAGCATCCTCACCTCCACATCCTTCCCCTCCTAAATCCTGTACTTGGCTGACAGGCTACAGCCATTAAGATTACGACATTCTTCATACTAAAGAGAGGGGGACTAGATGCTAACAATTATCTAGAGGCTAAAACTGTATATCCTTAGATCAATATTCAATGCTTTCCAAAGTCTTTCCCCAACCCATATTTCCAGGGGTTCCCCCACTTCTCTACCCTTGCTTTCTCCTGGCTGTGCCACATGACCATCCCATTGCCTGTCCATCCATCCCCATCTGTCAAAAGTTAACTTCACTTAAAACATAGGTTGAATGCTGTCCCCCAATGGGAAATAACTTTATTAGTAGGAATTCCAGTAGCTTTTTTTATGATCACTCACTGATTTCTCTGCACTTATTTGTTCTATTATTCTACTCTTGTTTTTAGGACTTTTTCCTCAGTAAACTTTAAGCAGCTTGAGGACAAAGCACATTGAAGTGTTTATACCAATTTATGCAGCTAAAGCTTCTAACCTGGCATTTGCGATGCTCTGAAGGAATGTGTCACCAGAGTAACACTGGTGAGAACTCCTGCCCAGCCTGACAGAATATGATTCTGCTTTCAGGAACCTGAAATCCTAAATGGAAGCTTCCAAGAAAGTGAATATGATGTGTTCAGCCTTTCAGGATTTCCTGAAGTAAGAAAGTATCATTGGAATTGGCAAAGGAGAACATAGCAGCCTTAAGAATATCAAGGACCCAGCAGGTCAACTTTTTGGTCAACAAATCACTCCAACAGCCTCTAAGAATGCAACAGAGATATTACCAAGAAGTATAAACACTGATAAAGAAAATATATGGAGAATTTTTTAAAGTAGTTTTAACAGTCTTCAAAAAGAAGCTGTTTTCTAAGCTTCAGAGAACTTTGGTCAAAAAGTCTGGGAAATCATATGTATGCTTGCCTTAATTTGTGCCTGTCTTCACAAGTTCAGTTTTGATATTTTAAACACTGATCACCTTGCAGAGAACATAAAAAGGGAGTCAATGTCTCAAGATTTTTTATATATTTTATTATGCTTGCATTGGTTAAGCCTAAACTGCTGCAATCTCAGTGGCTGAATAAAATAGAGTTTAGTTTTTCACTCCCCTACATGTCAGTTAGAGGGTGGGAGAACCCTCCTGCACATAGTCACTGTGGGACATGCAGTCATTCAGAGTCCCAGGTTTATGGAGGTGCCATCATCTGGGACAGCACCAGTGTCTCTGGGGGACAAAGAGCATGCACACCAGCCCAGAGGAGATGAGTCCATTTCATGCACATTTCTTAGCCAGCAGGGGTCACATAGCCAGTAAAGCGAGGGTCCGGGAATTCTCCCTTATATTTTCCAAGGGAATTTTCTATCATTAATGTAACCTGCATTTATTCAAATTGTGGAGCTGAGTCTGGCTATCAAATTCTCACAGAAAAAGAGTCAGGGTCAGAGCTGAAATGCTCTCTAGGATTTTCTTAACCAGTAACTTACCCATTATTTGCAGCCAAGTGAATAATGATTAAATCCTTCTTATCAGTTACTTTCTGAGCTGTGTATGGTTGTTATCTGGCTATGAACAGCTTGTCAGTGTGTGACAGTAAAGAGTGACATTTCTCTCACTGTACTTAGGATAAAAGCAAATCCTATGTGATGTGCACCTGCCTCCCTTCACTTATTCCACTTACAGCCGCCAGCTTTTTCTAACTCGCCATGTCAGTGGCGTCAAACGGAGGTAGGCCTGAGGGGGCAGGAACAGGATTAGATGGCCTTGTATGGGATAGGCAGTGCGGTAGGGAACTAGCTGTGGCCTGGGACAATCCAGTCTAGTTGGAAGACGTGTCCTTTACTCAGGAGTGTCTGGCCAACATCAGGGAAGCCCACCACCAGGTATGAGTGGGTGAAAGACTATGGTCACCAAGTATTCAGAGGCAGTTAGTATCTGGACAGCTGGGGCTAGGGGTATAGCTCAATGGTAGTGTGTTTGCCTAGCATGCAGAAGGCTCTGTGTTTGATCCCAGGTACCACAAGAGAAAACATTTCTGGAAATCCACTAGATTTTCAGTCTTGAGTGGCATTTAATTAGGCCCTCCTAGAAACTAAGGTAAGGGGGCAACAAGCTGATCTGTGTAACATTCATTTCTGCTCTATCAGCATAAAAATTATCTCAAACATTTATTAAGATGGAAAGTGAAGAAAGAACTATCACAGGAGTCTTTGATTATGGCACATTTAAATAGTTCAATTGTTTTTACTGATTTTTCTAAAAAATTAAAAACAGTTCTTTTACTAATCCTCTTACATGGATTGAGAGCAAAGCTTTCCTTGGAGTGGCAGCCCAGGCCTTTGTCGTCTGGACCTCACCTCGAGATCCAGCCATGGCTTCCGTAGTCCCAACTTGTAGCATTCACCCACCAGCCTCAGGTGCTAGACAACTTTCCTCTCTCACTTCAGGCCTGTTGTGCCTCAGCCCACGCACGAGCTCTTTCCTCGCACTAAAATGTCCTTGGTTCTCCTTTTCTGCCCTTTAAAATTATGTTTATGGGTCAAAGCCCTGCTTAGAAGCTGCCACACAGTAAAGAGGCCCCTGCCCTGACCTCCTTCTCCAGGCAAACCTGATTCCCTTGCATCCCCACCTAGAACCAGCACGGCTGAGGGCGTTCACTCCTATGGGCGGCCAGGGTTGAGAATCTTTGTTGTAGGATTATTGTCTATCGTGTCTGAAATCCAACAATTCTATTTCTTGCACCTAGGTTGAAACCACGTGAAACTAAATAGTAATGATTTTTATTAAAACAACTGGTACAGGGGCTGGGGATTTAGCTCAGTGGCAAAACGCCTGCCTGGCAAGCGCAAGGTCGTGAGTTCAGTTCCCTGTACCGGAGAAAAACCAAAAAGTAAATAAATAAATAAATAAAAATAAAACAACTGGTACAATGTGATCACTTTCTTTTGAGCTTTTATTCTTCTGTATGTATATATGTTCTAATATTCTGATTGCAATTGTAGTTTCTGAGTAGTGGGGTCTTGTATCATTTTCTTCACTAACTTTTGTACTTTTCTATGTTGCTGGAATCTTTAAATGAGAATGTTTAATAAAATTATCATTCTTAAAGAGGGCCTCTCTGTCATATCTAAAAATGTCTACCCACTCCTACCCCATTAATCTCTATCATTGCATGCTACTGGTTTTCTATTTAGTCTTTATCACATTTTGTAGTTATGTATTTATGTGGCGTTTATTTTGCTTATTTACTCATTACCTTTCCTCTTGACTACAAATTTCTCAAGGGAAGGACTATTTTTTACAATTTATTTATTGCACTATTAGTGATCAATCCCAGGAGTAGTCTATAACTGTGCTGTATCCTCAGCTCACTTTAGTTTTTATTTTGAGACAGAGTCTCCCTGAGATGCCCAGGCTGGGCTCAAACTCATGATCTTCCCACCTCAGCCTCCCAGGTTGCTAGGATTACAAGCACGTGCCACGGTACCCAGCTAAGGCAATGCTATTTTATCCACCAATGTATACTCAAAACCTAGCACAGGGACTCATACAGAACAGATGCTAAAAAATATCTGTTGCTTAATGCATGAATGAACTAATAAAAGTATGATGGGGATTCAACATACATTGGAGAAAATGAATAATTCTGTTAGGGAAATCCAGGGAGACATCTCAGAGAAGGGGATGTACGAACTGAATCTTGAACAAGTAATAGGATTTTCCCAGTGAAGCAGAACATTCTGGTCAATGAGAACACCCAGGGCAGGAATCAGAGACATGAAAGATACACTTGTCTATAAAACAAAAGGTGCATATAGCTAGAAGACAGACAGTTATACAGGGAAGCAGTACTGCAGGGATGAGTTGGAGGCACCTGTAAACAGTCTTGTCCTTTGAAGAACAGGTCATTCATGTCCATCTAGAGACCCGGTATCCCAGACAGGGACTGCAGAAATTAAGTCAGAAGGATTTTTCTTCTTGCTAACTTTTCACCTTGAAATCATTTTAAACTTGCAGCAAAATGACAGAAATAGATTTCCCATGCATCCTTTACCCACTTCTGTTAACATCTTGCAAAAACAACATAATTCAGAGAATGAAGGAATTAATAACACTAATGAAATACTTGTAACTAGCAGCAGATTTTTTTGTGGATTTCCCCTTTTTTCTTGTCTCTCCTGGGACACAGTCTAAGAATCCTGCCTTGCATTCGGCTGTGTCTCCCCAGTCTCCTGCTATCTGTGGCAACCTCTTGTCTTTCCTCGTCTTTTATGAACTTGACACTTTCAAAGACTACTGGCCTGTCATTTCTATAGATTGTCCTTCAGTTAGGGCTTGTTTGATACTTTTTGTGATCAGATGTAGACTATGCATTCTACGCCCTCCCCTGGATATTATTTTGAGGTTACGATGTTGATAACACATTATTTCTGGTGATGTGAACCCTGGTTAGTTGGTCAAGGGGAATGTCCACAAACTTCCCCACTGTAAAGTTATGCTTTTTGCCTTAGTATATTGAAGTATTTTAAATAACTATTATGGTGTATATTTAACTAATAAATGTATAATAAGGTAAATATAAATAATATAAATGATTACTATGATGAAGTAAATTAATATATCCATCATCTTATGTAGTTGGAGTAAATACGTTTTTGACCTCACAAGTGTTTTGTTTCTCCACAAAGTTCTGGCCACAAATCTAAGCATCTAACAATGAACCTTGCCCTCAACAATGAGCACTGTGATGGTGGTTTTTCAATTTCCTTCATTTCTTCCACATTTATTAATTAGAATTCTTCTGCAAGGAAGAGATGTGCCTTCTCCCCATTTACATTACAATTAATCATTCATATAAGTATGAATGTATGGATATTCATCTTATTTTCTGGATTATAATTCATTACTCTTTCTATTTATTTTGTCACTCAGAATCAGTGGCGGTGAGCCTATGGCACATGTGCTGCAGCCAGCTGTTTGCTATCGTTGAAAACTCTGAAAGGATTTGCCACCACTGCTCAAAATGTTTTACTTTCGATCACTGAAATTCTTTTAGGTTGGTTCTGTGCCTTTTCAATGTGCCTCTATCAACAGGAGATTCTTCAGGTTTTATTTCTGAGACCAAAATGTACAATAGATATTGGAAAATGGGAAGAAAATATTCAGACAATGAGGGGAGCAGAGGAGGGGTAGGAGGGAAGGAAAGAAAGGACAAGAAAATATAGAACAAAAAGAAAAAAATGGAAACAAAGCTTTTAGAAATGAGATGGAGAGGGATTGAAAGGAGGGGAGGACAAAGGGGGAAGAAGAAGCAAGATGTATCATATACAGGCGCAGACTTCCTCTGCTGAGTGTTATTATGTATATCTAAAATGTGCCAATAAGATAAAAAATGCAAGAAAAAGGAAATGGTGAAAAACTTAAAATTGGACTCATGGAAAGATTGTGCTGCAATGCTCTACGCCAAAACAAACAAACAACAAACCCTCATTTCCTCCTCTAACATTGGAGTACACTGATTGGAAACCTGGGGTGACATCAAATGCTGTTATCACAGTTAATATTTTTTTTTGTTGTTGTTGTTTTTTTTGGTTTTTCTCCGGTATCGGGAACCGAACTCACGACCTTGCACTTGCCAGGCAGGCGCTTTGCCGCTGAGCTAAATCCCCAGCCCCTTATTTTAAATTAAATTTTTCTGCTTCCAACTTACAAGTGGATGTGAGGACAGGGTGAGAGGAAAGATGCTGTCTGGGAGAGGGTTGTCAGAGTCACCTGTGACGCCTCAATCTCATCTCCTTTGAGGTTGCAAAGAGCACCTGCTACCTTGTGCTGTACATACCTTGTATGTACAGCATCCTATAAATCAGTTTTGATGGAAGATGAAATGGAGAGAAACCATATTATAAGAAATTTTGGAAGTGGGGACACAGGTGGTTGGCTAACCTCCTCCTATGCTGCCCTTGCACAGACTTATGGTCCTTTTATACCAGAACTTCAATCTACTAATTCCCTGAATTCTCAGGTTCATCAGACTTCCCACAGAACAATTCTGGAGAGCAAACAGAGTCCCCTGGGCTAACATAGATCTGTCTTTGAGGGTGAGGAGAGTTTTAGAGGAAAATAGCGGGAAAGAAAAAGTATTCCGGTGTAGCTTAAGTACCAGTATCCACGCAAGTCTCCCACAACTCCCAAATTTGACCACAAGTTGCTGCTTCCCACTTTTATGTTGTTATTGAATTAGGTCAAACTATAAGATAAAAGTACATTATTTCTAATCTAAAATATAATCAAATATTTACTGAAGTTCTGGCATCAGAGATAAAAGAAACTGAAAACTTCAAAGGTGGATGCAACTGACTTGTGCCCTTAGAAAAATTGTGGTATTGATATTGAATTTCTTCAAAGATATGGGGTAGAAATTTTTGAGAGGAAACTTCCTGAGGTGCCCAGCAAGAGAGCCTACAGCGTGCCTAGCCTCCCTGATTCTTTATACCCCTCACGCCTTATGCCTCTTTTCCCTCCTCTTCCCTTCCTGAGGGGATGGGTTGGGTCAGTTAGTACAGCCTACAGGTCCACTGCAAACTCCTTCGTGTGAATTTCCAGCAGATTGTGACTAGCTAGGGGGAGGGAGCCAATGTCCTTCAGAGGTCAGGAATCTCATCCCAACTATTCTGAACAGTCAACTGGGCCTATTACTCCCTAAAACATTAATGGTGAATAAATTTCACCATTTTATCAAAATTTGGCTCTCAGATTCATACCAAGAGACACATGAGTAAATGAGCCCGTAGATATGTTCTTTTCCCAAGCACAGGAGAGAAAGTGGACTTGGAAGAACAAGCCTCTGAGAGTGCTTAAAATATTTTCATGTTCACTAATATAAAACAATACAGGCATCAAAGCAAGTGAAGATGCAGCTAATACTATTCCTTGGATCTTAAACTTGTAACAAATTACTATGCAATTGTAGTGTGAATAGTCCTCCAAACCCAAGCCAAGGAGACTCCACCTTGTACTAGAGCCCCGTTGAGCTGTTCCTTTGGTGTTCTCCAGGTGCTGCAACTTCTTTCCATCTTTTCATGTCATGGTACAAAGGAAGAGAAGCAATGAACTGGGAAGATTGGGAGGGGGGATATCCGTATGTCCATACGGAGCTTGGTTAAACAAAAAAAAACTATACATACGAGAAAAGCATGAAGTATCAATGCCGTATAAGACTTTCAAAGAAAATATATTCAGTATGGCAATTCAAAATTTGAGTTTCAAAGAAAATATATTCAGTATGGCAATTCAAAATTTGAGTTTATTCTTTTATAACTTTTGTTAGGTTTTGTTATTGAAATGGCTACGTGAAGCTCATCTTTATGACTTTTTAATGATAATCAGTAAAAGTCTGTAGGTAATGAGAAACTTTAAAAGTCATTATTTCACAATCATCCAAAATTTTACAATAGTTTAAACTATATGTAAAGGCCTAACAGGTTTTCTTCTTCTTTCTTTACAAATTTAATCTTGAAATTCTTGTTATAACGCGAATGGATTTTGATGTTTAATTTTAGTTTATGGAATATTTTCATGTAATGTTGAAGCTATAATTTGACAAGTCCACATGCATTAGAGATGTCACCCTTAGCTAGTTAGATGCTACTAACAGGCCACATCAGAGGTACATTGACAGAAGTGCCCTGTTATGGATTATATCTAGAGGTACCCCCAAAGCCTCAGGCACTCATAGGTGGAGCTTTTGGCAGTGACTGGATCATGAGTGTATAATACTGGATTATGGGTGTGCATGTAGTAACTGGACTGGTCCACTAATTGGATTAACATAGTTCTAGATGTGGCTCAATGAATTTACTGAAAGCAGAAAACCCATCCTGCATGAGAGTGGTATCAACCACTAGGCTTGTATCCTGGATGGAATAAAAAGAGAATGAAAGGAAAAGGAAGAGGCAGCTGCTGGCTGCTCTCTGCCTAACCTGTCATGAACTGTTTCTCCTCTTCCACCCCATCCCCCTACCGTAGAGCTCTACCTTGAAGCTGGTCAACTATGGACTGAAACCTCTACAAATTGTGAGCTAAAATAAATCCTTCAGCTGGGTGCAATGGCACATGCCAGTAATCCCAGCACTTGGGAGGCTGAGGCAGGAGGATCACCATGAGTTCAAAGTCAGCCAGGGCTATATGGCAAGACCTTGTCTCAATCAATCAATAAATAAATAAATAAACAAATAAACAAACAAACCTTTCCTCCTTTAACTTATGGGTATCAGGTGGTACTTAGTTCATAAACTTAATTCATTCCACAATTCTGGTCATGAACCAAATTGATCTCAAACCGAACCAAATTTCCCCATGCAGTTCCATCTAAATAAGGGTAATCTGTTCTGAACCATGTGTATTTTTAACCACAAAAATATGAAGCAAATTACAGTACAGAATGAGGAGAGAGTACCGTGTCCAGCACAGCTCTTGAGACTACAGGGGGAAGACGGTGGAGGATGAAGAAATGAAGACAAGAGTCAGGATGCAGAAAGCTGAGGTCAGGTGGAGCCCACTCTCCAGATGGGAGAAAGGACTGCACAACAGCTCTAGTGCATTTACTTATACAATCAACATAAGAGGCTGTGTACAGAGAATCTTAGGGAGGGCAAGGTCTGGCTCCCAAGAGACAGCACTAACTTTCTTTGAGGCAACTTCTGGTGTGGTGGACAAGAAGATGGGTGGGGAGGAGGTTCTGTTTGGAGGGAGAGCCCTGCTCCATAAGGACATCAGGGAGATCTCCTTTGGGGGTTTCCTCTCTTGTCCCTTGGCTATAGGGTCAATTTTGATAAAAAAAAAAATCTTTCCAATGTCACTTGTTTTTTTCCTGTGCTGCATAACCCACCAGAAATGACAGACCATGCTATCATTCATCAGATTCAACACTGTTCATTACAGTTATGTTGGGGTGGTTCTTCACAAAGAAATCCTGGCACTCGTTCCATTTTTCCATAGTGAATTTTATCACATCACTGCTAACCTCCTCCCTGTCTCCCTCTTCCTCAGTAGAATACTCTTCAACAAGCCCTTTCTGCTGCTCATTCTGGAGCTCAACAAGATTTTTGATCAACTCCTCCTTAGGGTATTCAACAAACTCTTCCATGTCTGCACCATCAACATCCAGACCCATACTCTTGCCCATGGACACAATCTCCTCCACTACCTGTGCATCAGACCCTTTAAAGTCATGTTCAGTGACACATTCTGGCCACAGTTTTCTCCAGCCTGAGTTTAAGATCCAGTATGTGACATCTTCCCAGGTTTTGTCAATGAGGTGGATGCAGTGGACGACATTGAAATGTTTCTTCCAAACCTTTTCAGAGTCAAGGGCATCTCTTCAGTGACATTAAAATACCTGTTGAAGGCATCTGTGTGTATAGCTTCTTGAGGTTGTGGCTCACTTGCTGGTCCATGAGCTTCAGAAGCGGTATTGTGTTGGTGGGAAGGAGTTGACCTTTATGAAGTCATACTCAGTGTCCACATCATCTATGAAGGCTGGAGGGTACACTGAGGCACTGTCCATCAGAAGAAGGCACCTTTCAGGCAGTTGGTTGTCAGAAAGATATTTCTTGATGGTGGATGCTAACACTTCATGCAGCCATTCCATGAACAACTGCCTTGTAGCCCAAGCTTTCACACTGGCCCTCCACATGGCAGTCAGTCTGGCCTCATTGATTCTATGCCTTGAATGCACGAGGGGTCTGGGAATGGTACACCAGTAGTGGCCCAATCTTCAGATCAGCACTTGCATTTTCACACAGCAGAAGAGTTAATCTGAACTTCATGACCTTGTGCCACAGCAGTGCCTTTTCTTCTGTGTAATATAGGTTGTTCGGCATATTCTCCCATAAGAGCCCTGTTTCATCACAGCTGAACACTTGCTAAGTGGTATCTCCCTTGGCCCTCATAAATTCTGTGAATTCTTTCTTGCAGGCTTCTGCAGCAGCCTTGTCAGCACTGGAAACCTCACCATGTCTTACCACACTGAAGATGCCACTTTCCTTGTGGAATTCATCAAATCACCCTCTACTGGCTTTAAATTTATTACTTGTTGGCCTTGTAAAGGGGTTTTCTTGCAGTAAATCACTGTGTAATTTCCTGGCTTTTTTCAGAGATCATAGCTTCACCAATGAATGCTATCATCTGCCAGCTGTTTCTCATTTAACCACACTAACAAAGTTTTTCCACCTCTACCAGCACTTGTGCCCTCCGCTTAGTTAATATCATTACTCCTTTTGCCACATCAGCTTCTTTGATGGCACTTTTCTTCTTCAAAATAATCGAGATTGTCAACTTTGACATCCTGTACTCTGAGGCCAGATCAGTTACCCGAGTACCATGCTAATGCTTTTCTACAAGTTTCCTTCTTCAATTCAGTGGTTATTTTTTTCAAAATCTTCTCACCATTCTCATTCTGTACTTTCTTGCTCCCTTCCTTACTGTTCTGCACTTTCTTTTCACCTTCATTACCACTCTGCACATTCTTTTTTCACCACCATGCCTGCTCTGCACTTTCTCTGGAGCGACACTAGATTGCATAATACTGTACAGTACTGTATTGCTAAAAAGCACACAAAATAGCTTTGCAGCAAGCGTGCACAGGTCTGTCTGTGACCTCAGTCTCAACGAAAGGAAGCTACAGCCACGTGTCAGAGCAGGAAATATGGCCACGTTTGTGTTCATGTGGGAAAGATGGTCGTGGTCATGTTTGTCACCCAATATGAAGCACTTGAATAAGAGCAAAATCTTGCTGAATGCTTTTGTGCACAAACTGACACAAACAGAAGCATTCGAGAACCAAGGTATTACTATATTTGTCCCAGCAACGAGAAAGTAACTAGGACAGACCCCATAAAAATGAAGATATATGTGCCCAGTCATCTTGCTAGGCATCTCCAGAAAAGTGCACCTTCTAGGCAGCCTCTCCTACTAACTCTCCCACAAGTGCATGACCCCTTGTCCACAAGGGGCAGCAGTGAGCTTTACAGCCCTCCAAAATAGCGCAGTTAGCCTTGGGGGAGCTACTCTTTAACCAAGCTCAGCTTCTTGGCGCTGGAGGCTGCCTGCACGTGTCTTCCGCTTCAGAAACCACACAGCGCATACTCAGGACCCATTTTCCCAGTCCAACATGAACACGTCTCTGGCTTTTTGACTCTTCCACATCAGTGTTTTTGCGGAGACACATAGCTGCTAGAACAACTGCGGTGGTAACTTCAGTTTAATTTAGATAGTTATGAAATTCTCTCCCTAACACCCAGGATTAATGAATGCTTTAGTTCCTGCACCTTAATTTCAACCCAAGTACCTTCTAGTAGCCCTTTATAGGCGCAGCCTGTCCCATTGCCTCCACTCTCAGAAGGACGCGTTGCATTTCTAGGTGGAGCCCAGGTCTCTGTCCTTCTTCTTCCTTTGTCTTTCAGAAGCATCTTGGGCAAACCAGTACCCTGCTCTGCCTCCCGTGTGATCTTCACTTACTAGGCTCAGCCTTAGTTCCAGCTTTGCCTCGCTACCACCAACATGAGTTAGCAGTTGAAAAAAAGAAAAGGTGTATAGAAATAAATTTTCACATTCTAAAATTCTACTTGCTGCCAGCTTATTTGAAAATCAATTACTGTTCATAATTTACAGCTAAATGAGTGACTATAATTCTTGGAGAAAATAATTACAGTTTTAGCTCTTTCCACTCTCCCACTCACTGCAAACATCCTATTAACGAAAATGGTGTTAAAACAATATGTTTGTTGGAAACTTTCTTACAAATTTCTGATTTTGCCCGAAGCTTCTGCCTGCATCTTCAGAGTCTCCTCCCTGACCCTTTTTTCCTTTATTCCTCTTTGCAAAGTCTCTATTTGCAATTACTTGAGAAGAGTGAGCCTGGAAGTCAGGTTCAATAGAAAAGAAGTTTTCAGAGCGTGTGCTTTCCTGGGGTTCAAAGGGGAATTCATTAAAAAACATCTAACTGTTATTTCCTTTTCATGTCTTGCATTTTGAAGTTCAGTGCAATAATTAACCTCTCTCTTTGCTCAAAGGAGACTCAGACTTAGCCTCAGTTCTTTATGAAAATGGTGTTTAATGTTTATAATTCCATATGGTAAGTAAATTGGAATAGGAGAATATGGAAATCCTACTACTCTTTTCAAACACAGAAATTTCTTTGTGCTTCTCCTCCTGAGGGCTGAGGTAGTGGTGAGGTCCTAATTAAGTTTGGAAAAGAAGTGTCTGAGGAGGTGCTGAGCAAATCAAGACTATGAGGATAACACTGGAGTTCAAGCTTACAGACCAAGCATCAGTAGACAACTCACAGTTTAGATTTCATTTCTTTTGCTATTGTTCCTCATACTGCATGAATCTCCAAAAGAGTTCAATGCAGTGTGTAAGGAGAAATAGGTTCTTTGTAGGTAAAACAAAGCCTTCAGAACTTTGGGAAGAAATTAGGTTTTCAGAGAAGCAACAGGAAACTGGAAATGCCCAGGTGCCCGTGCATTCTCAGGCTCCACACAACTAAAGCTTCAAGTGCCGATCCCAGTGGTGGCAAACCCATGACACACATGTCTGTCATGACACCAGCCAAGTCACCCCAGCAACCGAGCATCAGGGGCCGTATGTGTACTTGGCAAGGAGTGGCAGACACAGCTGATGACGACATGAGTTGCAACTCATTAGCCAGAATTTGTATGAGCACTTGGTCCCTAAAAGGTCCACCATCACTGGTCTACCAGTTAAATGGACATGGTGCTCCATCCCTTGACTTAGAATCTACAAGGGGCACACACAGTTGTGTCTTTATTCTTTCCTAATGGTCGGTTCCTTCCTCCCATTGCCCTTGTCACTATCAGTACACCATCACAACCTCTTGACAAGACCCCAGCTAGTGATCCGGGGTGCAGTCGCTCACCTTTTCAAATCCCCCATTATTTGCTGCCAGAATGACTTTTCTAAACTGCAGAGCTGAATTCCTTTAATAGAACTTCTTAAACTTTCACATTTAAGAACTCCTAATGCAAGAAGAAAACAGGAGGTTTGGGAGGGATCACAAGAACAAGATCTGGAAAGACCCATTCACAGCATGAAGTTTCTTTTTAAGTCATTGTTTTCATCTTAGTCTTGCTGTTCTGCTTTCTAGTCTGTAACACATGAATTTCTGTTTTAAAATGAAACTCACATTTCCTCTAACACTTAAGTGAAATTGATCCACAGAAACATGCTTGTTCCTGTTGCATCAGGAACCCTCAGAGCTTCTAGTCTGAGAAGCCAGGAATTTGGCTAAAGTCCACATTTCTTTGCATGTTACTCTGGGATCCTTTTTTTTAAATTAATGTATGTTTGTAGCTATTGTATGGAGTTGGTACATGTACATAATACACCTTCATTCTTTTTTCTATTTTTCTGTACATATCCTTTTTATTTCTTCCTCTTGCTTTGATTGCTCTGGCTAATGTTTCAAGGACAATACAGGAATGGTTACAGTGGACAGCCTTGTCTTGTTCTTGACTTTATTCTTGCCTTTTATCTTTTTTTTTTTTAAAAAGAAAAAGAAAAAGAAAAAAAAAAGGGGGGCGCTTACCAAATTACAGACAAAGAGGTAGGAAATTATCAATGGTTATTATTTTACATATTGTTATCTACAAGATAGTTTCTCAGGAAAACAAATAGACAAATAATAGTGAGTTACAGGCAAAAGAGGTAGGAGATTATCAATAGTTGTTTTACTCTACTTAGGTATCTTCGAAAGAAAATAAATGGAACTATACATGAGTGACCTACTGAAAAATCATTAACTATTCTCAATGGTTGTTGTAGGAAACACATAATAATAAACATGCATCCATTTATGAAGTAGGATAGGAACAATACAAACATTACAGAGTTATGGATAGATTAGTAGGAAAATATTAATGACTGCTGTAACACATGTTGGTATCTTAGAAGTGGTTTCTCAGGAAGACAGAGATACACAAGAAGGATCTAACAAGTAGTTACAGCCTAAGGGTTGTCAAAAATCAAGTGAACCGTCTGGGGCCAAAGCCATTTTTTGTAGCATCTTCTCTCCAGCCTCCCATCACATTGGGACCCCGCAACCAGTTAGTGTCCTCTCCCCAACTGGTTCTCAATGGCAGGAGCAAGAGTGGCCCGTTGTATAGCATGTATTCCCAGGGGTTTTTCCATGTTTGAATGATTCACACACGTCCATGGGTGGGCATCTGCAGCCAGTGCGTGGTGGGCCAATTGTGTCATTGTTTCTCTGTGTCATGATAGTTTTCAATTGAGCAGCAGCGGCCAGCCTGAAGGCCAGCGGGCTACAGCACTCTCGGCCGCATGGCTCCCCATGCACCAGGGGCCCTCCCTCCGGGGGCCTACGAGGCAGGGAGCGAGCTGCCGGGGAAGACCGGCGCTTCCCGCCCATGGCTCCCCATGCGCCAGAGGCCCTTCTTGCCTTTTATCTGTACCCCGCCCTACTCCTTCCAATTCTTGGTCCTTTTCCCATTTGCAAAGCTCTATTTCCATCATTTTTTCTTCATTTTTCCATTCTCTTTCCTTCCCCTTCCTCCCTGCTCTACATCTTTTTTTCTCCCATCCATTTGAGAAAGATCTCCCTACTGCTATTTACCTATCTTCTGTTTACACACACACACACACCTATAATCCCAGCATTTGGGAGGCTGAAGAAGGAGGATCACTGTGAGTTCACAACCAGCCTGGGCTGCATAGTGAGACCCTATCTAAAAAAAAAAAAAAGACAAACCATGCAATCTTTAAATTTGTGTGTTTGACTTACTTCACTTAACATTGTGGTCTCAAGTTACCTCCACTAACCTACAAATGCCTCAAGTTTACCTTTCTTAATCACAGAATAGTACTACAGTGAGTGTAAATACCATATTTTCTTTACCCATTTATCTGTTGATAAGTATATAGGCCATTTCCAAGAATAACTATTATAAATTATGCTACTATAAACATGGGTATACTTGTATCTCTGTGAAATGATGTCTTTAACTCTTTCAGGAAAATACCAAGAAGGGGAATAGATGAGTCAAATGGAATTTCTAGTTTTAGATTTTTAAAGAATCTCTACACTGATTTTCACAGTAGTTGTACCAGTTTACATTCCCACCAACAATTCAGAAAAATTTGTTTTTCCCAACATCTTCACCAGCATTTGTTATCATTTGATTTTTTAATGATAGACATTCTTTCTGAAGTAAGATGGCATTTCAGTGTAGTTTTAATTTGCATTTCTCTATTGGCCAGTGATGTTGAGCATTTCTTCATGTATTTATTTCTCAATTGTACTTCTTCTGAGAGTTATCTATTCACTTTGATTTCCCATTTTTGATTGAGTCTTTTATTTTGGATGGTCTAATTATTTTAGTTCTTTATATATTCTAGATGTTAGTCCTCTGTCTGAGGAATAGCTGGTAAAAACGTTTTCCCTTCCTATAGGTTGTCACTTCACTGTGTTAGTTGTTTTCTGTACTGTTCAGAAACTTTTTAATTTAATGTGATACCATTTGTTCATTCCTTGTGTTAATTTTTGTACCACTGGGGTTCTGTTCATAAAGTCCTTGCCTATACCTATGTCTTCAAAAGTTTTACCTGTTTGTCTTCCACCAAATAAGTGCTTCTGTTTTAATACATAAGCACTTGATTTTAATTTGGTATATGGTGAGATATATGGGTCTAGATTCAATCTTCAGTATGTGGATACTGCATCAAGTTTTTCCTGCACCATTTATTTACCGAGGCTACCTTTCCTCCAATGTATGTTTTTTGCCACTTTGTCAAAGATCAAATAGCTCAATGCATGTGGGGTTGTTTATACTTCCTATATTCTGTCCCATTGATCCATATGCCTGTTTTGTGCCAGTACCATGCAGTTTCAATCACAGTAACTTTGTAGTATAGCTTCAAATTGGGAATTGTGATGTCTCCCACTTTGCTTTTGTTATCCAGGATTGGTTTTTGCAATTTTGGGTCTCTTCTTGTTCCGTAGGAATTTTAGTATTGTTTTCTATAGACCTGTGAGAAATGCTGTTGATATTTTGATTGAGATTATATTAAATCTATATATCAGTTTTGGAAGTACAGCCATTTTGATTATCTTGTTCTGTCTATCCAGGAACAATGAAAGATATCTTTCCATTTTCCGATATCCTTCTCGATTTCCTTTTGCAGAGTGATGCAATTTGTAGAGGTTGTAGAGGTCTTTGTAGAGGTCTTTCACTCCCTTGGTTAGATTAATTCATGTTTAATTGTTCTTGCTGCTGTTGTGAATGGTATTGTTTTCCTAATTTCTTTCTCAGTGACTTTACTCTTAGTGTATAGGGACGCTATTGATATTTGTGTGTTTATTTTGTATCCTGCTGCATTGCTGAATTTGGTTACTAATTCTAAGTGCCTTTTGGTGGAATTTTTGGGTCTTATAGGTGAAAGATCATGTCATTTACAAAAATGTTACTTTGACTACATTGTTTCCCATACATAGCCCTTTTATTTCTTCCTCTTGCCTTGATTGCTGTGGCTAATGTTTCAAGGACAATACAGGAGTGGTGACAGTGGACACCTTGTCTTGTTCCTGGCTTTAGAGGAAAGATTTCAGTTTTTCCCCTATTTTTCTCTGCAGCTGTGCCCCCCAAAACAGCTTCCTCTTATCCAGTCACACTGAATTCCCTGCAATGCTATGTCTACCATACTGTCTATAATTTTAACATATTTGCTTATGCTATTTGCTCAACATAGACTGTACTTCTTCCCCAGCTACCTATTTCTCTTCTTGACTCAACCAAGTACCACCTTGCCCTGGGAAGCTCTCCATGACAAAATTCAAAAGGCTGAATTAGCCATCCCTACCTTTATGTTGCCAAAATCTAGACCCCTCTCATAAGGTATTTCACACTAGATTGTAACCATGGCTCTCTTCCCCACTGGTCTCAATTGCTTCAGATAGTATTCATGTCTTATTTACACTGGTCTTGCAAGGACCTACCTCAAACCTGGCACGTGAATAACTGGCAGGCCGGTATGATGCCAACATTTTACCCCTTCATTCCCTCTATCAAACAAGATTATCTCACACTAATTCCACTCCATTCATAGATGTGGCAACTGTTTTCCTCCCCTAAGGCCCTCCAACAAACTCTCAGGCCTGGCATGCAATGGATTCTCAGTGAATGTCTGTTAAGTATTTGAATGAATCAATGATCAGCACCATTCTTCTCTCATATTAAGCCACACAGTCTTTTCTCAACCTTATCGTCTATAGAATCCTGATATCTCTGAATTCTCACAAACTAACAAAATATCAACACTTACTAGGCATTCAATAAATGTACAATAAATGCTTTATAAATGAATGAACAAAAGAATTGATGCTTTCATGCATGTTTTCATGTTTCTTGAAAAGCATGCACACCCCCTTTAACATTTTACCCTAACATCACCTCTGTTTACCAAGCTGCTAAGGAACTGGTTTGTTACTCAGAAATGGAATCTTGACACATCCATGATAGCTGAAATTTCTTTTTAAATTTTATCTGTGACTGGTGCTATTTCTAAATTGTAGACTTATGTTTTAAAATTTTAGGCTCCTGTAGGAGTAGAGCTTTGGGGTAGCTTTGATCTATGATTTAATGGGTATAAAGCTGTTCTCTGAAAGGAAGATCCACCTTGTTTCTAAATGTGAGTGCTTGGTAAATGCAAGTTTCAAGTATGGAACCTACTTAAGACTTTGTGCTATAGCTAAGTAAAAGTGTTTGCTACTCCACCTAGCCCACAGCAAGTGCTCAGTGAATATCTTCCTCGTTATTTATGCATTCCCACCCAGACCCAAACACATGACAGAAGATCCAGTGTCTCTGGAATTTTAGAGAAATACACCATTTTAATTGATGACAGTGATACTCTCCTTAGCCACCATTTTGTTACAGCCTGTCTGCCAGAGACTAACAGGATGTACTTCATTTTTGATCAGGCATAAGCCAAGTAGAAACTTCAGATTGGGAAGGATTTTGCTTTTCCCAAGCCCTTACTTAGGTCAGTAGTTTTTGTTTGGTTGGTTAGTTGACTGGTTGAGATTATTGTTTTGTTTGGGTTGGGTTTCGGTTTGGGAGGTATTTTTCCAGTGCCAGAGATAAAACTCAGGCCCTTGTACAAGCTAGGCCAGTGCTCTACCATCATGCTTGACATCGTATCCTTTTGTTTAGTGATTGCACACATTTACCAGTAAAATGTTTCGGATCAGACATCCCCAATACAAATATAATTATTCATTTATAAATTGTATACATGCATTACCATAATATTGTAACTAGTTATTGTAAAATCCATCAAAATGGAAACTTAAAAGGTGTCATAAAAATTAATAGAAATAGAAATTCTTGTGTGTGCTTCTTCCATACCAGTGGACTGTCTCATAACTAGCCAGCTGGCTAAGCTAGAAACAGCTTGTTTCTAGATGACGTGGTGGGAATAGGATTCTCTGAAGTCAGATCACTAAGTACACGTGGTCCAGTCTCACCCATTGGCACTCTCCTTTCAGTAAATTTTACCAAAAGCAACTGGCTTTACTTTTAAGAAAAAAGTGGTAACTCAGTGATTGAGTGATACTTAAAGGCTTTATTTCCAATGGAACCAGCTTTTCATGGTTGTGCTAAATGCTCTATTTCATTCTGGATGAAAAGAGCTAGACTGCTGATTATACTGTAGGATAAGGAAAAAGCAATAAAGCTGCAGTATACCCTTGAAGCGCATCAAAATGGTCTGGTAAGGAAAAGGAGGGCTTTAACTTGCAAGGCTACAAACACTGAGCAACTTGAATCTCCATCCCTCGAAATCAGGAGTCATCATAATGCACTTCACAAAATATTTAAAATTTGTGATAATAACAAGTGCTGCAGTGGCATTCCGTGTGGTTCTCCACTCTGGTATTTCCCGTAACTGTGACCTAAGAGGGAAGGGGGAAAAGAGAGAACGACAAAATTGGGAAATGTTAAGCAAAATTATAGCCATCTGAACTAAATAGATGATTGCTACATTTGCATACTCTTTCTTTCTCAGTGATGTTTTTGCTAAAAGTGTAGATGCACATTTTCCTAACCTGCCCTTCATTCTGAATAATTGCAGCCTGTCCTCCCAAGGTGACTGGCTCTCTTCATTCTTTCTTCTTTTCTTTTTCAAAATGGTGTTGGGAGTTAAACCCAGACTGTTATGCATGCTAGCAAAGTGCTCCACCACTGAACCAAATCCCCAACCCCTAAAACCTCACCAATTGATTTTCTGTACTTATTTTGTGGTGCTGGGGATCAAACCAGGGTGAGGCAAGTGCTCTGTCACTCATCACATCCCAACTGTCCCCCAAAGCTTTTTTGAGACTTCATTCTTTATTGACATATAATAGTTGTACATATTTACAGGGCAAAGTGTGATAATTGGATACATATATGCAATGTATAATAATCAAATTAGAGTACTAACACTTTGATCTTCTTTAACATTTATTTTTTGTGTTTGGAGACTTTGGACTCACCTTTTCTAGTTCTCTATAAAGTATAAAATAAATTGCAGTGAAATATTGTCACCACACTGTGCTCTGAAACACTAAAATTTCCTCCTTTTATGTAGCTGTATTTGGTCTCAATACCCAGCCTCCCTCTATTCACCCTCCCCCTGACCTTTTCTAGCTTCTAGCCACCACTACTCTGTTCTATTATTTTATAAAATTGGTTTGCTTACCTTAGCCAATTATTTTAATTAAAGGCCACAAATGCAGCCCCTACCCATATAAATGCCCAGCAGAACATATGTCATCAGACAAATTTGGCCTTGAAGACCATGAATGTGCCCCGTGAGCCTTTCTCCATTGGGCTGCTAGAAAGCTTCTGACACCCGTCTTGTTTTTACCTTGGTAAATGCTTTGGCCACACAGCAAGTGGCCTCCGAAGTGATGTTCTTTGGAACCAGCATTGTCTTCTTGGACCTTGCTGGAGTGGGGTATGCCTGGGAGAAGCAGCAGCCCATGCACTGATAAACGGGGGCACCCACCATGGAGAAGTACATATTTTCCTTTAGTTTGCATTCTGGGCAACCTATCAGATCAAAAAGACAAGGAGTAAAAACTCAAAAGTGATTCAAAGAGAAGCTATGAGTATTTTCTTATTATGAGATGGTAAATATTTTTCCATTTAAAATGAAGAAGAGCTCAATCTTTTTGGCTATATGTTACTATTCACATAGAATATCTACTTATACAGTTACCTTCCGGGGAAAACAATCCTGGCAGACTTGCATGGGAATCTTAGTTACAATAATTTCTCTCCCTTGGAGCGTGGATCCTCTACCCCAGTGCTAACAGTATGCTTCGAAAGAACACAAAACCTGACAGATGAAAATGGTGTGTTTACCTGAAAGAATTTTGCTATTATTTTTTTCCCCAGAGAAACTTCAAATATTGACAGAGAAAAATATGTCAGAATTAAGAAAGCCTTATCAATGTACAGAGCCTGATATTGGCTCAGACATCTGCGCTTGGGACATAGGATTAAAATATTACCATTTCTCTAAAGAAAAACTAAAACCAATAGTAGCTCACAGTTTCAAAGGTAATGGAATTATATTAGCCATTATATGAGATTTTTCAAAGAATGCAGCAAAACAAATTTACTGCATAAAAATGATTTGGGGTTTTTTTCTCATGCATTAACTGATGTGAAAATATATCTACAAAGGCAATGATAAAATCTCAAGACTTCTGGGAGAAGTGGGGGTGCGGAACTGAGCTAACAAAATAAAGATTTTATTCTTATGAAATTCAGATAAAGAATAATCAGGAATCCATTTCAGATGAAAATGTGAAGGCTGCTACTTAAATGGATATTTAAAATACTATTTTCACTGGTTCATTTTATGAACCTAATTTAATTTCGTGTTCACAATCTACAAGTGCCTAGATATGTATCCAGCACTGAAGACTTACCACATTAGAAAAGGAGACAGAAATGTAATTAATGGAATTCTTGATGTATATTTAGCAATGAGATTGCAATATCACTTGAAACCCAAGTTTGGTCACATACCCTGCATTGTAAGCTCTCTCTCCGGAAAAGAATGGAGAACTTGCAAACACACACACAAGGTGGCCAGAATGGCAACTGCGTATTTTCTGCAGTAATCCATGGCACTCCTGCAAAAGACATGGCAAAAAATAAAACAGCAATGATCACCTAATCTTGTCTCACCTATTATAACAGCAACCCGTACTTTCAACATTACTGCCAATAGTAATTAATGTTTGACCCCTCTGCTTTTAGCTCCCCACACATTCTAAGTCCATGTAAATGGAAAACAACTTCTCTGTGAGAAAGAAGTAAAGAACCGAATCTTCCCACATACACAAAGAGAATTGGTCTTGATAATAACTATAATTATCTTTTTAAATGTGCCATCCCATTAAGTGTCCTTGTTTGTAAAAACACAGACCTTAAATAATATTTAAGAATGTTGAAGGATATATATGTGTATGTCCTTCCCACTCATACATTGCCAAGGTGGAGAAGAGAAAGAAAGAACTACATCCCTCCTGCCTTTTGTTCACTGGTGCCAGGTGGTCTCTAAGTCTCACTATCAGTGAGTAAGCGCTACCCAGCAACGTGCCAAGGGCAGACAGCGTAGAGTGTCGCTCAACATTTTCTATTTAGGTTTTCCATCTAGTACACAGAGCACGCCTTTGTTTAGACCTCTAGTTAGAGCTTTACCTAAAGGTTGTGAGTACGTGAGATCAAGCTATGCAAGGTCTGCTCAGCTGTGTGATTGATCATATCCCAAGCATTCAACTCATTGCATCTAACAATGGGATGAAAGGAAATTTGGATGTTAGCCCTACATGTCCCAAATAAAAATCTTATGTAAGATCAATGGGCAATTTTGGCCCCTATTTTTAAGTGAAGCTATTATGGGTTATTCATGTTTAAAACAGGAGAGATAAGAAATACAGAGTCATTTACCTATTAAAAGGACAGCTCAGAACACTTAAAGATTAATACCAATTTTATAGCAACTCCTAGAAAATGGAAGCATTTAATTAATATCAATTTTATAGCAACTCCTAGAAAATGGAAGCAGGAACTGTTTTCCCAACTCTTTCTATGAAGCCAGGATTACCAACACCAAAACCAGACAAAAATAGAACAAACAAAATAACAGATCAATGCCGCTCAAGAAATTCGATGCAAATATGCCAAACAAAAAAGCTAATTGAAATTAGCAATGTATGAGACGAATTAGACAAACATGACTAACTAGGGATAAGTTACAGTACGTAAGGCTGACTCAATATCTGAAAATGTAATCTACCATCTCAACAAGATAAAAAGAAAAAAAAATGTCAATTTGACCCAGAAAAAAACATGTGATGACATTTAATACTCTTTTGTGATTAAAAAAAAAAAAAAAAACAACTCTAGAAATAAGAATCAAGGAGGTTTTCTCAACCTGATAACAAAACTTACAGCTAAGAGCATACTTAAACTACTGGTGAAAAAAACCTGAATGCTGTCCCCAAGCGTGACAACAGAGTAAGAGTATCCCCTCTCATCTCTCATTCAATATTCAACATTATGGTATGGGAAATTCAAGACAGCACCATACAGCAAGAATAAGAAATTTAAGGCACACAGATAAGAAAGGAAGAAGTAAAACTATTCCAATGTATAGATGACACACTCATCTTTTTGTGGAAAAAAAAAAAAGACAAAATTCCAAGAAACTTACCAAAAGCTGTTCTTGGAACTAGTTAGTGAGTTCAACATAATTATATGACATAAGTTCAACACATAAAACTCAATTGCATTTCTATGTACTAAAAACAATATTGTGGAAATAAATCAGAAACACAATACTCTTTACAACTCATCCAAAGAAAATAAAATACTTAGAAATCTTAACAGAATATGTCAGGACTTGTATGCTGAAAATTATAAAATGCCCAAGAAATAAAGAAGACCTAAATATGTAAATGGAGAAACAGCATATTCATGGGTTGAAAGACTTAACTTAGTAAAAACAGCAATGCTTTCTAAATTAACCCACATATTAAACAAAATGCCCATCAAAATCCAGCAATTTCTACAGACATTAATATTATATGATAATAAATAACATTGAAATGACGTAGAAAAGCTAAAACAATTTTTAGAACAAAATGAAAGAAGTCATTATTTTCAGTATGGAGACTTATGGGAGCTGGAAGTACGGCTCAGTGGTAGAGCACTTGCCGAGCATACACAAAGTCCTGGACTCAGTCCCCAGGATGTGGTGGGGCAGAGGCGACTTATTATATAGTTTCAATGATCAAAACAGTATGATTGTGACACCGCGATAGATTCATAGAGTAACAGAATAGAATAGAGAACTCATAAATGGACCACACACACACACACACACACACACACACACACACACACACATCAGTTGGTTTTTGACAAAGATACAAAGCAACTTTTCACAGCTGCTGCCAGAGCAATTAGATATTTGTGAGCAAAAGAAGAAATTAGAAAAAAAAAAACCTAAACCCGGGGGCTGGGGATGTAGCTCAGTAGCACAGTGCCTGTCTGGTAAGTGCAAGGTCCTGAGTTTGATTCCCAGTACCAGAATAATAATAATAATAATAATAATAATATAATTTTTAAAAACCAAACCTTACATCTTATATGAAAACTAGCTCCAAAGAGAAGATGAACTTCAATGTAAAATGTAAAGCAATAGCCAAGCACAGTGGCAAAAATCTGTAATGCCAGCTACTTGGGAGGCAGAGACAAGAAGATCACAAGTTTAAGGCCAGCCTTGGCAAATTAGCAAGACCCTATCCCAAAATAAAATTGAAAATGTACTGGGGATGTAGCTCAGTGGTACACCACCTGTCTAGCATGAACAAGGCTCTGGATTCAATCCCTAGTACCACAAAAAAAAAAAAAAAAAGAATATAAAACTATAAAAATTTTAGAAAAAAAATAGGAAAAAATTTCCAGGACCTAGGGCTAGGTGAAGTTTTTAGACATAACACCAAAAGCACCAACCATAAGTGTTATAGTTTGTGTCTGGCTGTCCCCCTAAAGCCTGATGTAGTCACAGAGGGTGGGCTTTTTGGAAGCAGTTGAATCTAGAGCTTGTGATTGGTTCACTGTCTAGCACTGGGATTGGGGGTTTGAGTCCTATACCTACCCTAAGGTGGGTAGTCTGCATACAGTATAAGGAGGGGAAAGAGGCTTGCTTCCTCCTTGTTGCCCTTGTTGCTTTTGCTGTCTTCTGCTGCCATGAACTATTGCCCCTCTGCCATACCACCCTGCCTTGGAGCCAGCTGACCATGGACTGAAACATCTACAAACTGTGAGCTAAATAAACCTTTCTTTCCTTAATTTTGGGCATCAGGTATTTTGTCTCAGCATTGGGAAAAGTAACTAAGACAATAAGGGAAAAACTGACAAATTACACTTTACCTAAATTTGGGTTAAACCTCTGTTAAAAGAATGAAAATATAAAGACATGAAAAAACATTTACAAGCCCCATATTCAACAAAAGATTGGAATCTAGACTATGAAGGACCTCTTGAAAACAAAACACACAAAAAAATTTAATTATAAAATAGACATTGTGCTAAAAGAGGATTGATAGATGTAAAGTAAACCCATAAAAAGTACTCAACACCCTCAGCCATTAAGAAAATGCAAACTAGATCTGTAATTACCAAAATGGCTAATATTTAAAGCAACAACCGAATGTTGACATGGATACAAAAAAAAAAAAACAAAGTAACTTACACACTGTTGGGATTGTAAAATGATGCAGCCACTCTGAAAAATAATTGGGCAGCTTCTTATAAAACAAAATGTGCTCTTATGACTCAGCATTTGTTTCAGAGAAATGAAAACTATGTTCACACAAAACTTGTATATGAATATTCATAGAAACTTTATTTATACTAGCCTAAACCTAGAAACAATATAAATTCCCTTGAACAAGTGAATGGTTATACAAATAATGGTCCATCCATACTGTGAAATACTAGGCAGTATCAAAAAAAGAACACAGTATTAATACAGCAACTTGCATGGAGCTCAAGGGAATTGTGCTGAGGGAAAGTTGCACATTATATGAATGTACTTATATTTTAGTTGTACTGTGATAGCTGCCTCAGTGCCCTGAATCACTTCAAATTGTTTACCTTTTGTGGTCATTTTGACCCTTGGGGAAGAATCAGAAGTCACATAGTGCAGGTCATCTGAATAAAATACATGACAACAGACCTTAGCATTTTTAAAAGCATGGCACTGGATGGCACTGGAAGGCAATGTTCACTGTATTTTTCATCATACTTCATCAAAACCCTCTCAAAAGAGGACTTCCAGAACTGCTTCAGAAAAAATTTTTAGAGGCTCCATGACATGTGATACAGCAATAGACTGAATAAGGAAGTACATGAGACTTAGCTGTGCTCTACTAGAGAGTAGCAGAAGCGTTAAAGAGATTTGCAAAAAGGTAAAACAATGCCACCTTTCTCAAGAATGATGGACTAATTGTGCTCTATGCAAGGTGGGTATTTTGAGGGTGATTAATGACAATGTATCTTTTACTGTAATATATTTTAAAAATTTTAAATGCACAAAATCCTTTTTGATTACCCCTTTTTTCCCAAAATGGCTAAAAATTCACATTCCTCCTGCTTCAGCCTCCTAGGTATCTGGAATTACAGGCTCACCAACATGCCTGACTACAGTTCTACATCTTGATTGTGACATTAATCACACTGGTTACATGGAATAAAATCACATAGAATTATACATTCAATGCTAGTGAAAGTTGAACAACCTTTGTGAGTTATGACAATATCAGATTCCTGGTTTTCATCCTGTACTATAGTTATGCAAGATAATTATCATCAGGAAAAATTGCCTGAAGGCCACATGGGACTTCCCTGTACATTTTTTACAATTTCCTCTAAATCTATAATTATTCAAGATAAAAAATTTTAAAAAGACTATTCAAAATGAATTTTAAAATTGAATGAATGAAATGTGAATCAAAACTTGCAGCTATTTTCATGTAAACTGACATACTAATACCACATTTTTGCTAGATGTTTATACCAACGTGTAACACTTAAGAATAATTTTTCAGACAGAACTAACATTTTAATGTACAATAGATCAGTCCCTTCTAGGGGTCACAGAAGTTTTTCTAACTTTTTTACGGTCCCCATAAGTTCTCTTTCTGGAATTTTTATTAAGAGCTCCAGGTACAACTCAGTAATTTCTCAACACAGATCTGTCAAGGTATGGGATCATGGAATCTATGGCTTTTTTGTTTACTCTTGACATAAAAAATATCAGAAAGTTTCAAGAGATATGTACATATGCATACACATTTATACACACAAATGTAAAAATGCATGCACATACACATACAGAATATATACACATAGTATATACATACATGTATTTGTTTGTATATGTATAGCTTCAAATAAGGATCATTATGAAGCATAACACATAAAATATATATGTATATATGTATGACACAAAGTATATATATATATATCAAACACATAAAATTAAGTTTTTCTACTTTTAACAAGAAATGCTAAATACATATCAGCCATAGAGCACCCAAATTATCACAGATTTCTAAGATTTGCTCTCTTCTAATGCACAATAGGAGAATTTGGGGGAAATAGCAACAAAGAAGTATCTACAACTTCACTTTGTATATTTTGCTAATTTTACCTAAACTTGGGCTTCCCAGAACTGCTTGGGCTGATAAAACTAAGTAATTGGCAGGACCCTCAAGGAGGAAAAGGTGTTGAAGAAAATTTGTTTCCAAATAGCTCTGCTTAGTAAATGGGCCTATTATGACCTCCAGAATAGCTACTATGGTTCTGGAGGGACTATACTTTTATAAATAAAATATTGGATTTCTTTCTTCAGTAAAAACAAAAAAGAACTAACATCTGATAATATAGAAATACTGTATAGACTATGGAAATGAAAACATGGGTTTATCATTATTTCTGCCTGACATCCATGTTTCTGTGTAATTAACTGTGTGTTTTATTTTCATGTCTAACAGTGAATAAACTAAAATGTGGTCTGGAGACCCCAAACAATTTTAGTGAGTCTAGAAGGGAAGTCAAAATAATTTTTATAATAATATGACTAAAAAGGTGTTTGCCTTTTTGTTCTTCATCACGTGAATGTTCAGATAAATTATGTAGAGGCTCCATGGCACGTGATACAGCAGTCAGTTGAATAAACAAGCACATAAGACCTCGCTGTGTTTTATTAGGACAGACATTAAAGAACTACTTATCTTACCAGTATCTTTCACTGTGGAAATTGTCATTTTTAAATAAATGTACATTATTTGTATTCACATAGGATGTGTTTATTGCTATCTTTTTAATGAATAAATATTTTTAAAACTTTTTCTAACATAATTTCTAAACCATTCAATATTAATAGAGTTAACATCATAAACAAAAGCTCTTTGGGTTTTTCAATTATTTTTAAAAGTGTAAATGGATTCTGAGATCAAAAAGTTGGAGAACCACTGCCCTAAGTGATTGACAAAGCCATAAGGGAAATTTCAGAATTAAATTAGTTTCTTTTTTAAGCTAGTATCACTTTTGTGCTTTGATGTTGTAACTCATGTATTATAAAATTCAGCCATTATGCAGTGAACAATTATATCAGAATTAATTCAGAGAAAAGCATTTATAACAGGATTGTAAAATGTGAAAATTTAAAATCAATACAAATTTTAGACTTTGTGTTACAATAAAGTAAAAAGGATATAGAAAAAAATGAAACCAAAGTCACTCTCCCTGTAGCTTACAATACTAGAAATTGCTTACTTTCTTTGTCTTTATTGTAAAAAGACATTAACCAAGAAGAAAAGGATAAACTCTCAAATTCTAAATGGTTTTGAAAGCTTTTCTTTTTTCCTGTGCTAAGGATCAAACCCAAGGTCTCTCATATGCTAGGCAAGCGCTCCACTGCTGTGCTGTCATCCTAATTACCTTCATTTTTTTTTTCCTATTTTAGAATTTGGAAGGAATAATTACGAATTGAGATCTGGTAATCTGAACAACTAATTTGAAGACAGCAATATACAACATAACAACCATTGTTGAATTCCTACCATCTTGTTTAGTGAAGCTCTGTATCGTTTCTAATGTTTTTTATTATTTTTATTCTCTTTGATCAATCTTACATTCTTACGTCTAGGAATCTGAGCAACTTCACTGAAGATAACACTATGTAATATAACAACCATTGTTAATTTCCTATCACCTTGTTTTGAAATTCTGTATCATTTTTATTATTTTTATGTTGTTTTGTTTTTGTCTTTGTTGTTATTTCGGGTTTTTTTCTCTTTTAAATAAAAAAGAAGAATTGAGACAAGAAAAATACATCCAGTGCAATTTGTGCTATTTTGCGATAACATACCAAATCTAAAATCAGATTTACTAATCCTATCTCCTTTGGTATTCCAAGAGAGTAACTTACCACCTCCTAGGCCTTGTCTATCCAACCCCAGACTGATCTTTAGTGTCTGCTACCACCCATCATATCAAAATAGGAACAATCCAAGAAAATGTGTGTTTCTTCAACTTGACCTGAAAACCCTTTCTCCACCTTTTCTTTAGAGGTCTCTAAGAAGTGCCCAACTGCCATCTTCGCTGTGCAGGAAGTTTGACTCATCACCAAAGCCAGAATATATAACTCTCTGCACTACCTTCACCTATTGCTTAGCCTAAACCCTTAGATGATGTCCCATGGTCCAGCCAATTAGGTATGTATGGAAGCTTCTTAAGTATAAATCTCCACCCACCTAATCT
Source organism: Chinchilla lanigera (assembly GCF_000276665.1). Classification (NCBI taxonomy): domain Eukaryota; kingdom Metazoa; phylum Chordata; class Mammalia; order Rodentia; family Chinchillidae; genus Chinchilla; species Chinchilla lanigera. The sequence goes on from NW_004955411.1 coordinate 14,103,018, forward strand.
ACCACCAATCTAGCATAAGGCACATAACAGATGTTCAGTAAAATTATGTTCAGTTGAGACTTTAGGACAGTAAGAATATCAGTCCGAAGTTGTAGACATAGAGCTGCCATTCATAGCAAGGAACAAAATAACCCTTCAATGACAACTAGAATAAATGTTCAGTAAAATAGAACAGTTTCAGATAAATTCATCAGAGACAGTCTATTCTACCTTAGCTATGAAATTTGCAGCTGACAATACTGTATGTGAATCTGTAAGTGCTAAATATGCCAGAGGCAGATTCATTTTGTAAGTCATATGAATTCCAAATAAAACATTAACACAATCAGAGTTTAAATTGGGTTTCTCTTATTTTCTGTCAAATTATGTGGGTGTACAAATTTAGATTCTTGAAATAATTTGACTGTGAGGAAAATATGGCATTCTTGAAAAAATAAAAATATAATTACCATAACATCATTATTGTTTGCATAATTTTATTGCTATAATATATGATTAATGTGTTCAATGATTTAATAAAATAGTTTAACACTCTACCAATAGCAGCAATATATATACCCATGTCCCTATATATAGGTACCCTAAGTATCACACAGATCCATATATATCCCCATATATGTTCAATATGGTTCCCGGAGAGTTACAAATGCTTGAAATAACGTGACATCCTGCCCTTCACTTGCAAAGACATTGCCATAGCTCTACATTGCCATAGAGTGAGGGGTTGTGGTTTTTCTAACGGTGGTGATAGCTAGAGTGACTCATTTGCACTCTCCACACCAGCAAGCCCCAGTGACTCATAGCAGAGTTTTGAGATGACTGGCCAGGACCGGAGGCATAATTCTATGTTAACCAAGCAGATTAAATCTAACTGACTTCCAGAGGGTTAACCTGGGTGTCACCACACAGAGACAAAATAAATTGCCTTCAATGGTTGGTAACTAACGGAAAGGCATCCCTTGAAATAAAAGCCTTGAATCCCAGCACATTGGGTGCCATGAGACGGGCACTGCATATTAGCTTATTAAATAGGGAATAGGCCTGCAAGCAGGTTAGCATTCTGCCTGGTCCAGAGAAGATAGAAATAGTTTGGCTTAAGGAAAACTTTAAAGTGAGAAGTCTCAAGGGGAGGTGGAGTGTTCAGTTTCCATTCTATCAAATCCCACAGAGCAGTCCCCTGACCATCTACGACTCACCTCTACTTCCTCCTAAGTGACCACCTCTGTCTCCAGGTGGATACCCCCAAAGACCCTCAGGTCCAGTGGTCAGGAAACTCACCTTGGAGTGAGCCTGGCTATTAGTTTTCTTTGCTCATGTGCCTTCATTCCAGAAACCAGTACTGTCTTAATGTTCTAAAGCCCCGAGTCGGCAGTGTCTTTCATGATCCCATAGTGACATTCCCCACCCCGTAATCTAATTCCCCTGTTCTTCCAAATAGAAGCCCGGATGTTGCTCTCAGCCCCCAGTGATCTTGAGAGTTATTAACACATTCACCAATGTTTTCTCCAAAGGGGGTGACAAAGGATGGCTGAGAAACCCCAGAATCTGCTTCCTCCATTCTTTAGTGTAGGTACTATCTTATAAAAGGATGTCTTTAGGTAATTTGTCAAGAGTTCAAAGGCTATAACATACAAATTTGAAAGGTCCAAATGCTTGCAAAAGTTAGACTTTGAATAAAACCTGCTACATGTCAAGTACTGAGCCAAACATGGGTGATGCAAATATGACTAAGTTTCTTGCCACCTGAGGTGCCTAGAGCACAGTGAAGAACACAATACAAAGACAAATAACTAGGAATTGAAATAAATTTCATAATAAAAATACCCGTAGACATTGAGTCAGGTAGGCTGAGAACAAGAAAATGGACAGAATTCAGCTTAGGTTATTTCTTCAGGGAAAAATGCAATAATTTCCTAAAACCCATGTGAATGTGAAGAAAAGCAGTATGTTACGTACTATTCTTGTTTTTTTTTTTTTTACAGTGTAAAATAAAAATAGCAAGATGAAAGAAAAAAACCCTAATGAAAATAACATGTACTTGATGGAAAAAGAAACACAATAGTAAACATAGTCTATCGTTTTGACATTGACTGAGGAGCATCACGTACTCACAGTTTGAGTAAGTTGCCCAGCAAGTACAGCTGTCCGTAAAATATCCTCAACGTGTTCCAGTAGCCGAAGGAAGACAAGGCCAAGTGAAGTCGCACATTTTGGCATTGGTTGCAGTATTCAGAGTAGGATTTCTACTCATCAATCCCATAACAGTGTTTTCTGCTCACAAAATTTTAAGTGAGCCAACTTGTTTCCAAGGCAAGATCATTTTTGAAGGGAGTAGGATCTCATATGAAAGAAACACATACATAGATTCTAAGGCCTACAAAAATGGGGGTTTCCATAAGGAGAATAAAATAAAAGATGACCTTTAAAATATTTACTTTAAAAAGAAAGAAAAAAGCAGGCAGTATTCAGAAAAAAAAATTGAAGGACTCATAGAATTATAAAAATTATTTCAATTCATTTACTCCCTTCTTACTAACAGTCATATTTTGAGATGTTCCATTTCTCAGTTAACTAAATTTAAGGGACTTATAAGACATACACACTCTAATTGTTACTTTAAAACTCCACAATGTTAATATAATTGTGCAATTAAAATCTTGTCTTTTCCATCACCCTTTTTGTTTTCTAGCACATCTGCATTTAAAAAAAATGTTCTGCATGCTAAATCTATATTGAAAAAATTCAATAAGAAACTTCAATAGGACAAGGTCTTATGTACCATAAAATATTCTTTTAGAGGAGAAATTCTAGTGCTTGTTGCTTTAAAATAGTCCAGCTTTAAAAATCAATGAAATTTATTATAATAATATGCACTATTAGGCATAAAACAATAGACAGCATCAATCTTTCCATCTGTGAAGTAAAACATCCAAAGGCCAGGAAAGTGCTATAAGGCACAGTAGTATGGTAGCATAGGAATCTTTGTTGTAGTTTCTTAAATTTGTGCATTATGTTTTTTGCATTTATTTGAGCTGTTGGGAAATACCAAGTACCATTCACATCTGAAAGCAGGAGACGTAGCTTGGTGGGTGGTATAGCACTTGCCTAGCAAACTCTGAGGCCCCAGATTCAATCCCCAGCACAACAAAAAAAGACACTAAATCACAAAAACATGTGTAATTTACCTCAAGTTTTCAATAATAAGATAAAGAGAACTAGATTATTGATTAATCAATCCCAGCACTTTAGTAAGAATAATTCTCTGTCATTAGAAATAGTAGAGGAGCTGCAAAGAGAACTCCCCTTGTTTATAGCCCAGAAGTTTTCCCTGCAGGTTGCACTTTTCTAAAGAGAGCCCCGAAAATATTTCTCAGCAGTGTGACCTTGTCACTCCTATATCAAAAAGTAGTGTGTTGGGGCTGGGGATTTAGCTCAGCGGCAAAGCGCCTGCCTGGCAAGCGCAAGGTCGTGAGTTTGGTTCCCGGTACCGGAGAAAAAAACTAAAAAACAAACAAACAAAAAAAAAGTAGTGTGTTTATCTTTGCCCCTCATTTGATCCACCCAGGCCGGATGTCTCCCAGTACCACAAGAACATGGCAGGAGCAACACTAGGCAAGTTGTGGGTGTGTCCCTTAGCTGACCTGGCAGTTCCTGCCTTGTGTCTCCTAGGAACCAGTTGATATGTAAGAAATGCCTGAATTCTGGGACCACCATGAGATAACATGTTCACACCACACGGAGAGACCCTGGAGGTTGAGATATCACATGGGGAAGAGAAGAATCCAAGGAATAACGGGTGGGTAGACTTGTGAAGGAAGAAACCATCCCTTATTGAGCTGTCAAATCACTCCAGCCTCAGCCCCTGATTGCCCTGCCCAAAAAATCCGAAGTAAAAGCTGCTCAGCTGATCCCAGTCTTCCAAAGGACTTTTAGAGACAATAATAATTTGTTGTTTTACCCTCTCAGGTTTCAGGTAGCCTGAGGCACCACAGCAAGAAATAACTGAAAGAGCTGTTGCCTCTTACAATAAAAATTTCTCAGAAGTCAGAAAAAGGTGATCTGTAATTTTGCCTCTCTACTTTCTCCCTGTACTTTTCTTCTGTGTTAGGGAGGGTAGGGGTAACAGACTGAGTATTTATATAGCACACTTTCAATTAATCTGTTAAGAAATGTAACAAAACGTAAAAAAATTAGAGTTAGGATTCTACACAGCATCTGCAATACTGGATTTAGTAACAGTTACATCTTATATTTTAAAAATAACACATACCACTAATTGATCACCTTTGTGTGCTAGACATTCTTTGAGCCACCTTGCACACACAAATACACTAAGCCTGTGCTGTTTTAGTCTCTTTTTTCAGATAAAGAAATTCTAGAAGTAAAGTAAATAATATAGTGGACACCCACACAGACAAACACACACACACACACACACACACACACACACACCCCTTGTTCTGGGGACCCAACACATTTTTATAACATTTTTATAACATGATTGTGTGCCAGCTTAAATATAATTTGCCCTTGTAATTCTTTTAGATATCATTTGACTTCCAACTCTCCAGAACTGTCTTTAAAAAGCTATTACATTTGGATAAAGAGGGTTGGCTCAGGCATTTAATTACTGATAAGTTCTGAAGATTACTGTTTGGTAGGGACAAGAGAAAGGGAAAAAAGCTCTGGCTTTCACATTCATTCACTTGTTTGATTCTCTTTACACACCCATGAGGAAAGCATTATATGGCATCTATTTCAGAGTAGAAAACTACATGCCAGACAATTTAAAAGATTTGCCAGTCACTCTGAAAGCAATCTAATCCTAAAACTGTGCCCTTCCACCTGTGCTGCCTCTGTGGTTAGATATGAATCAATATCATCCTTTATGACTGATTCACATGTGTATGATGCTGTTGTAGTTGTTTTTTTCTAATTGGACTCCTAATATTGCCCTTGATTCTACTCCTAGCCCAGCCAACTACCAGCGCCCCTTAAGTTTCAGAATATTAAAGATGCTGAAATAATTCTGTAATGTCCTCTGTGAGTCTGATGAATCAAGGAGTTGTTGACTTACTCTGTCTAACATTACAATGGTGTGGCTATCCTGTTATATGCCAAAACCACAACTTCAAGGATCCCAAGTGGATGGCAATCTGCTCCAGGATTCAAAATCTATATAAACACTGAAGCTTGGAGCATATAATTGCACCAACATTAAGTAAGTATTTGAAAGACATCTTCAGAAACTTGAAAATATTTCTCTTTACATGTAAAATGTCTTAGTTATGAATGAAAAAAAAAAAAACACTTTGGAAACTTTGGAACTTTGGAAACAAAAATTCCTAGAGATGAAGTGGAGCTTCCACAGGGCCAAGAAATCAAATTGTATCAGGTCCACAGTGCTTTGCATGTTCCCAACACTAATTTCTCAACACTAATCATGAGGGACAAAAGTGCACTTATTTTTTCTAAACTCAATTTCCCAACCAGTCACCACTTCAACTAGTGCTAATGCAAACGTAACTTCAGTCATCCAGGACACCTCCACTGCTTCCTGCCACCCACAGTACACCAAAATCTTTGGATGCTCAAGTTAGCCCCATGTATATGACCTATGTACAAGCTGACATACACTGTAAATCACATCTAGATTACTTTTAATTCTTAATACACTGTAAATACTATATACATGTTTGTCATACTATATTTAGGGAATTACAAGGAAAAGCATTTGTACATGCAAGTTTTTTTTTTTCCATCCAAAGTAACTAGTAAACCCTCGGCTGCAGGAACTGCACACAGGGAAAGCCAGCTATAAAGACAGAAAAAAGTTTCCACAAATTCACTGGAACTACCTAATTAGACTTGGGCATGTAATTTATTATTGCAAGGTCATTAATAACATTTGAAGAAATACTACCAACTGTTATTTCTGCAGCATTTTATGAAAGGAGAAGTGGAAACAATATACAAGAAATTCCACTGTTACTATTCAAGCCCGTATGAGAACATTTACTCAAAATGTAATCAGAAGCTACGGTCATCCTGTTGAACAAGTGAGCTGCTTTATTGCCTGTGAACTTGAAGATACAGTTATGCATCATTTAAAAACAAAAAATAAAACAATATCAGCAACTTAATGTCTACTTGGCCTCTGCCTAGCTGCTGGAAGCCACTCAAAATAATGCCTTTCAAATGACGTCCAGTAATTCTTGAAGAAAATTTTTAGATATTGACAAGTACTCCAGTGTATCAGCAGGAGACACTTGGCTTCTGGCTTTTGTTAGATCAGACCACAATTTTGAGACTTCCTTCCAATTCAGCCATGAGTGATGAAAAGTGAATGAGTACATGCCTGTCTAATTCTCTTCTTACTAAGGTTTATGCGTCAACCCTGAAAGCTCCCCCAACTAAGGTTTATGCGTCAACCCTGAAAGCTCCCCCATATTCTTAAATACTTTTCACTCCTCAATCAACTCCCCCCAAATCATTTCATTCCAATTACCTTTTGCACAATGTGTTCAGGGCAGTCAATTGTAGATCTGAAGAGGAATTCTAATTTTGCCTTGTGATTTCTCAGGAACTGCAGATAATAAAGTCCTTACCAGTCTTTTATACCAGCAGAGTAATAAAAACCGCTTGCTCCCACCTGCTTCCAAATCCAGGGATCAGCAGTAAATTTCATTCAGTGATTGAATGGTACTTGGTGTAATTACCATGACATCAGTTTGATCTTATTATGTTTCAATCTTTGGAACATTTTTGTTTTGAGCTCCAAGCAGTGGTGATCACAAGGTCAGTTTATGAAGAGAGCGTACGTGGTCATTTTCTATGTAATTTTATTGAGACTTACACAAAACATCCTGAAAGTTGACACTTTCCTATAAACATGATTCTAAGAGTAGCACATTTAATTAGCTAAGTACCTGATGTTTTCATAAAGCAGGAGAAGAGCTATAAACTCCAGGTAACAGATGTGGAGCACTTCAAGGCTTACATTATTCCAGTAGGAAACAGAAAAATAAAACATGTCTATTTGGACTTTATGAAAATTAGTGTGCATCTGGGTTTCATAAAGGCGCCTGGAAAAGGTATGAGAGTTCTGAGAGGACTGTATGGTTCTCCATATATGTGACTCTTTTTCTTCATTTCACTGTTGTAAAGTTGAGTTTCTGTCTGAATAGAAAATATGTGTTATGACTCGGCCGCTGTGGAACACTTAACTCCAAGGTTTCCCTAAGTCCAGAGTCTTCCTGAAACCTACACAACTCTCCGGCTGTGTCTGCAACTATAATCCACACCGCGATTGTGACCTTTAAAGGTTCCAATCTCAGTCTGCTATGCTTAGTGTCACTTCCGTAGCAGATATAAACTACCAAGGACCTCCACAGGAAAGAGCTTAAAGGATTCATGGGAAGCGTAAAGCGACTCTTTGTTTAATATAAACAAACTGTGTTAGGGATGCAGCTTGGCGGTAGATCACTTGCAGTAGAGAGAGGTTGATTTTTTAAAAAGGCCAAGTTATTCTGTTGTTTATTTTCCGTGATAAATTAATTTGTTTCAATTCTTGTATCTTTTCAGATTTCCATTATCTGCTTCGAGTGTCCACCCTACTCATTCATCTTTTCCTGGTAATAATTAATAACCCTATTTTTTATGAATTTCTATCATTTAAATCTCAAAGGATTAGCAGCATATTTTCAAGGTAGCCCACTTTTTTGGGGAATCTGAAGGCTGCATAGCCTCAGGGTAAGGAAACCTTTCAAGTCCTCTGGAAAATAATCCTTTTTCTCTCTCTCTATCATTCAGGAATTTCATCGTCCTTTATTGTTTCGCATTCATTTGTGCCTTTTTGCCATTCATCTCTTTTTTTTCTTTTTTATCTGGTTGCTTCAGTAGAAATACTATTTCTTGTAGGATCTTACCAATCATTTTCATTTGATGGATGATTTAGTAAGGGGTTTTACTTCTATTTCACATTTCTATATAAAAATTATGACTGTAAAGCTGGAAGTGGAGCTCAATGGTAGAGCACTTGCCTAGCACGCATGAGGCCCTGGATTCTATTTCCTGCAACACACACACACACACACACACAAAGATTAGAGGAGTCATATGAAAGTTTTGTAGTGTTTAAAAGCTCATGTAATGTTTTTATATAGTCTTAAATTGTGTGTCAAAATAAATAAATAATACTAAAGCACTATCAAAACCATCCCTTGCATACTTGCTGTCTCTCCCCCAGGCTCCTACTTCTCCCACTCAGGAGTAATGTTTCCAATTTCTTCCATATTTTTGCAGAAATTCTATGTATATACAATATAAGGAAATTCTATGTATATACAATATAAGGAAATTATACATAAGTATCTTTCCCTGTCCAAATTCTCCTTAAAATACTGGAAAAAAAATACAAATTAAAAGAAACTCTGCATTTGTCCTCATGCTTTAGAAAATTTCTGTAAATATAGTGTAATTATATTTCTCTATGCTTTCTGCAATGAATATATATTGTTTTTATAATTAGGGAGAGTACTCTTAACCAAAATTTATTTTTAAGTTTCACTGTTCCACAGCTGCTCTTGTACATTATTGATGGGTTTGTCCCATACCTGATAGCAAGAGTGGGAGGTAAAGGCTGCAAACACAATTCTTCGCTCATTTGCAGTTATCTCATGAGGCTAAAATGTGAATGGTTCCTTACCACAATGGTAAAATGGCAGAAGACACTAGAATAACTCACCACCTTTTCTAGACAAAGTCCTGAAAGCACATATGCTGTAGAAAACAAGTCAGAAACTTCTTTGCACCGTTAAGTAGGGACAAACTATACCAAAAGCATGAATCATTCCCAGTGAAGTGGGAAATGTTGTCACTTACACATTGAATTTTCTTAAAAACCACCTTTGTACATATTCTATATGTTTACCTAAACTGTTCTATTAAACATATGTGATTATCACAAATATTATGCTATAATCACAACAGCTGAGGTATATAATCCTTGTTTTTTCAACTTGCTTTTTTCTTCAGTAATTTCAATGATACATGGCACAATTTTAAATTTTCAGCCAAATGAGAACACACAAAGAAAAATAAGTCTTCCTCTTATTCCAAAGTCTTCAATCACATTCTCAAAGGTATCTATTTTTAACAATTTCTTAATGTTTCTAAAAACTCTGAATGTTTAGACAAACGTATTATTATAGATAGTTAAGTTAGATAGAAATATTATAGGCAGTCAGACAGGGTTAGGTCCTCAAAGAAGTCAGTGCAGAAGATAAGAACACATCACAACTATGACTGGAGGTGCATTCATTGAAGGCCAGGCTTCAAGATAAAGATGGAATGACTATAGCTACATACTTCCCCAAGAGATAAATACACTATTTGTTTTAGTTGCTTTTCTCTCACACCTGAGGCAAATATCTGATGCTAAAAATTAGAGAAGGAAAGGTTTATTGAGCTCACAGTTTGTGGAGGTTTCAGTCCATTATCAGCTGTCTCCCAGGCAGGGTGGCATGGCAGAGGGGCAACATTTCATGGTGGCAGAAAACTGCAAAGGCAACAAGAGCAAAAGGGGAGGAGCAAGACTCTTTTCTTTCCTGACACTGTATGCAGGATACCTGCCCTAAGGCAGATGTAACACTCACACCATCTCTGTGTCCGCCTCTTGCACAGGCTGAGGATGTTTTACAGACTGAGAACCCTGGCCCCCTGCTGAGTTAAGCTGGAAATGCTGTAACTCTATTTCCTGAGGTGAGGGCATGAAAATAAGAGGTCCAAGTTTAACAAGCTGTCTTCAAAAGCTCCCCCCCTCCAATGACCACATGAGGCTTTGGAGAGACATCCAGACACAAACCATGACACTATTATTGATATTACTTGGTGCAATAAAGTCTAGATAGACATCAATCAGCTGGGTGGGTGACCAGGACCTCTTGACTCATCTCTTCAAAAAAAGGTCTTTGTTTCTTCCATATATACTTGATACATGACCTGCTTCCCCACTGGAGTTACATTACATAAGCAGCTGTACTTGTAATCTTATTGGTTGATCATAGTTTTGTCCCATGTTTTACCCAACTCATGATTTTGCTCTATAAAACTTCCCTTCAGAAGCTGGCTTGTCAGCAACCCATTTTCCAGATCCCCACTTGTCTGTCTCAGGAGCTTTCTCTCCCTCAATAAAATTTCTTATTATTAATTTCTATTGTTCCTTAGAATTCATCTTTAATTTGGGGAAACACAAGCTCACTATATCAGACATCTGCCAGGTTGGGAGTTACATTTATTTCCCCTATATCATTTGGAGGTCCTGTGGGGTTTTGCTGTATACATATAGAAAAATAAGTTGCACATTGTTTAGTATCTCATTTTCTTTCTTCTTTTATAAACCTAGCAATATCTTGGTGCTTTTTTCCATATATAGATATACAGATTTAACTCATTCTTATTAATAACATAGAACCATTTGGGGCCATTGATCATTCAACAAAGGCTGAGGGTGGAGCTCAGTAGTAAGATGTTGGCCTAGTATGTATGAAGCCATTAGTTTAATCCCCAGAAGCACAAGGAAGGAAGGGAGAGAAAGAGAGAGAAGAAAGAAAGAAAGAAAAAAAGAAAGAAAGAAAGAAAGAAAGAAAGAAAGAAAGAAAGAAAGAAAGAAAGAAAGAAAGAAAAAGAAAAAACAATAAGCAAAAGAGAGAGAAAGGAGGGACTGAGGGAGGGAGGGAGGGAAAGAAGGAGGGAAGGAAGGGGGAGGAAGAAAGGAAGGAGAGGAAAAAAAGAAACATTATTCAGCCAGTCCTCTATTAATGATTATTTGCTGCTAGAGATATAGCTCAGTGGTACAATAATTACATCATTTCCAGTTTTTATTATCACAAATAATACTATAATTATCATCTTACCCGAGTTACATATAAAATTATGGTGCTAGAATAAGTTAGTTTTTGTTTTTTGTTTTGATTTTTATGGCACTGGGACTGAACCCAGGATATTGTACATACCAAACAAGTGGTTTACCAATGAGCCACATTTCCGGCCCTTTTTGGAAGGGTTGGCAAGGTCTCCCTAAATTGTGTGTTGTCCAAGGCAACCTCAAAGTTGTGACCCTTCTGCCTTAATCTCCCTAGTAGCTGGTATTATAGGTATGCCTCACCATCTTTTTTTCTTGGTGCTAGAGAATGAACCCATGGCTTCATGCAAGCATAAAGTCTACCACTAAGCTGCACACTTAGCCCAGGGATAATTTTTTAGAGAAGGAACTGCTTGATATAAGAATTAGAATATTTTTTAAGTGCTGTTCTCCACCCCTTTCTTAAAGCTGATGCCACAAAATATGTTAATTTTTGTGAAACTACTAGATGTAGAGAGTATTTTACTTCCATTTACTTAATTTGATCAAGGTTGAAGATCATTTCATTAATGGGCTTTTTATTTGAATTATTCTTTTAAAAACCTCTGAAGTTTTTAATTTGTTTTTAAATTTGACTTCTGACTCTTTTATTACATTTTACTCCATGAAGCCCAACAGAATGAAACTCCCAGGCAAGGCAAACAATTAAGTCTAGGGGTAAAAAGAGAACGAACAAGAGGGAAATAACATGAGAAGAACAAGTCAGTACCTATCAATTACAACCATTAGTGTTCACGGTCTCAAACCAACAATCAAAAGAAATATACTGGCAAAATGGATCAAGAAGTAAGGGACAACATACAAGAAACATATTTAATTTAAAAAATTCATAGACTGAAAGTCAAAGGATGGAAAACAGTACTCCATCTGACAGGAACCCAGAAAATAGCAGGGGTAGCTGTTCTATTTGCAGACAAAGTGAACTTCAACCCAAGACTGATTAAGAGAGACAAAGACAGTCACTGCATCCTTGTAAAGGAACAATCCGAGAGGAAGAGATAACAATCAGAAATATATATACAACAAATACCAGCACATCCCACTATATAAACAAATACTAACAATATAAAAAATCAAATAAGCACTAAAATGATTGTAATGGGCAAACCTGATACCCCATTGTCATAAATAGACAGCTCAACTAGACAAAAAAAGCAACAATGAAATATTAGAACCGAACCAAACTTTGAACAAATGGACTTAGTAGATGGCTACAGGGTATTCTCTACCACCACACCAGAATACATATTTTTGTCAGCTGTGCATGAGATGTTCATCAAAATAGGCCACATTTAACTCATAGAACATGCTTAAGTAAATGCAAAGAAATTAAAATTGTCCCATGTATATTATCAGGCCATAGTGCAATGAAATTGGAAATTAATGGCAAAGAAACCACAAGAACTTCATAAACACATGGACATTGGATAACACCCTCCTATGAGTCACAGATGAAACTTTTAAAAAATTAGAAAATTTCTACAATTAAATGATAATGCCTATACAACATACTAGAACTTATGGGACACAATGAAAGCAGTCCTACAAGTGAAATTTATACTGGTGAATTCCAATATTAGAAAAACAAAGCAAGCTCAAATAAACAACCTAATGTTGAAACTCAAACTTTTAGGAAAAAAAAAAAAAAAAGAGCAAGAGCAAAGCCCAAAGTTGAGTGAGGGAGGAAATTACAAATATCAGAGCAGAAATGAAGCAATGGAGACTAAGAAAACAATCCAAAGACTCAATGAATCAAAGAGTTGGTTCTTTGAAAGATTAAATAAAATTAACAAACTCTTTGCTAACTTTATGTTAAAAAGGAAAGAAAAGACTCAAATCCATGCAATTAGGAATGAAAGGACGAAAAGACATCAGATCCAGTAGATCACCAATACCTACTTTGAAAACCTGTATTCTACTAAAATGTGAAGAAGAAATGGACAGATTCCTAGATACAAATGAATTACCAAAGATGGATCAAGAAGATAAAAACTTCTAAATAAACCAGTATCAGTCAATAAAATTGAAGATGTAATTAAAAACCTACCAAAGGAATTCCTAGGCCCTGACAGATTTACTGTTGAATTCTATAAGAAATGCACAGAGGACCTAATGCCTCTACTTCTTAACTTCATAATGAAATTGAAAGGGAAACGATACTCCCAGGTCATTCCCGGAAGCAAACATTACCCTCATACCAAAACCAGAGGACTCAACACAAACAGAGAACCATAGGCCAATCTCCCTAATAAACATAGATGCAAAAATCCTCAATAACATACTGGCAAACAGAATGTAGTGAATGATCAGGAAGATTACATATCATGACTAAGTAGAATTAATCCCAGGGATGCAGGAATGGTTCAAAATATTCATATCAATAAATATAATACATCACATTAGCATAACCAAGGACAAAAACAATATGATCAACTCAATAGATGCTGAAAAAGCCTTTGATAAAGTCCAACAACCACTCACAATAAAAACCGTACAGAAAATGAAATAGATGGTCTTTATCTCTATCTGATAAAAGCCATCTATGACAAATCAGCAACCAACATCACACTAAATGGACAAAAACGGACAGTTTTTACTCTAACTGAGGAACAAGACAAGGATACTCACTGTCACCGTTCTTTTTCAACATAATTCTGGAAACATTAGCCAGAGCAATTAGACAAGAGAGAGAAATAAAAGGAATAAAGATAGGAAAGGAAGAAGTTAAATTATAATTACATTTAGATGACGTAATACTCTACATAGGAGACCAAAGACTCCACCAGAAGATTTGGAGGTTTAATAACCAAATTCTGTTGCATAGCTGTATACAATGTCAGCACTCAAAAATCAGTAGAATTCCTGCACACAAACAAACTCACTGAGAGAGAAATTAGGGAAACCACACCTTTCACAACAACATCCAAAAAATGAAATACCTAGGAATCAATCTAATGAAGGAAGTAAAAGACTTTTACTGAAAACTTCTTTGTGATAGTTTCTGTGCAATCAGGGTTTTGTTCATAAAGTCTTTGCCTAGACCAAGAGAATAACAAAGAGGATAAGGAGAAAAAGGATATCAAAGAGGATATCAGAAAATGGAAAAATATTCCTTGTTCTTGGATGGGAAGACCCAATATAGTGAAAATGGCCCTACTCCCAAAATTGTTACATAGATTTAAGACAATTTCAATCAAAATATGAATAATATACTTCATAGAATTAGAAAAAACTATCCTAAAATTCACTTGGAACCAGAAGAAACTTAGAGTAGCAAAAACAACTCTGTACAACAAAGACAAGGCAGGGGACATCACAATCCCTGACTTGAATTTGTACTATGATAAAAACAGCATGGTACTGCCAAAAAAAAAAACAGACCCAAAGATCAATGGAACAAACTAGAAGATGCAGCAATAACTCCAAATACACTCAGCCACCTTATCGTTGATGAAGGGGTCAGACATCTTCACTGGAAGAAAGATTAATAAATAGTGCTGGGAAAACTGGCTTTCCACATGCCATACACTAAAGCTAGACCCATATCTCTCACCATGTACTGAACTAAGATCAAAATGAGTCAAAGGTCTAAATATTAATACAGAAACATTTTGTAAAAACTCAGGCCCCCAAAACTCAAAAACCCAATACAAAAATGGGCATCTGAGATGCCCACACATGGGCATCTGGGCATCTGAGATGAACACACATTTCTCTGACAAAGAAATACAAATGGCAAATAAATACATGAAAAAATGTTCAACATCATTAGTCATTCAAGCAATGCAAATTAAAAGAACACTGAGATTCTATCTCACCCCAGAAAGAATGGCTATCATCAAGAAATCAACTAATAACAAACGCTGGAGGAGCTGTGGAGAAAAAAGAACCCTTTTCCACTGTTGGTGGGAGTGTAGACTGGTGCAACCACTGTGGAAATCAGTCTGGAAACTCCTCAGTAAACTAAGATCAGAGGTTCCATTCAACCCAGCTATTTCCCTATTGGGTATTTTTCCAGAAGAACTAAAAACATCACACCACAGCAATATATGTGTGGCCATGTTTATAGCAGCACAATTTGTGATAGCTAAATACTGGAAACAACCCAAATGTCCATCCACTGAGGAATGGATAAAAAGATGTGGTATTTCATACAATGGAGTGTTATTCATCTATAGAGAGAGATAAAGATAAAGATAGAAGCTTTTATTCCTAAATGGATGCAACTACAGACCATATTCACAAGTGAAATAAATCAGACTAACATATGTAAACATTATATTGCCTCTCTAGTATACGAACCTGAAAAAGTAAAAAAGATCTGAAAAGGACAATAGATATTGTGAAAGGGAAAGAAACTGCTCAAATTAGAAAGAACAACTTGGATGAGAGAAAAGAGGAAAAAAAAGAGAAAAAGGAAGGTAAAAAAAAGGTATATTTGTATGCACAAGATAGCTAAGATAATTGCAATACTAGTTTCAATTGGTTTATTGAAAGGAACAGTTAATGTGTAATTGTTTGATCAAGCTTGCATGGCTGTGTCTGGTTGTCTGAGTAACTACTTTGAGGATAGCAGTCTGTAGGACAACAACCATTGCTGATTTCCTACAGCCTTGTTTTGAAATTCTGTATTATTTTTATTATTTTTATGTTGTTTTGTTTTTGTTATTTTGTTTTTGATATTTTCTCTTTAAAATTAAAGAAAAAAAGAAAAAATATATATGTATATACAAGGATAGCTGAGATTAATGTAATGCTGAAGTTTGTTTGTTGAAAGGAACAGTTAATACTTAAATTTTTTTTCTTTCCTGTTGACCATTTTTGCAAGCTTATATCTAGTCACTGGGACAACTAATTTGAAGACAACAATATGCAATATAACCATCTTGTTTGATGAAGCTCTGTATCATTTTTAATTTTTTTATTACTTGTTATTGTGTTTAATTGTTTGATCAGCCTTGCATCCTTACATCTGGTAATCTGAGCTACTTCACTGATGATAATAATATGTAATTTAACAACCACTGTTAATTCCTACCATCTTGTATTGTTTGAAATTCTTATCATCTTGAAATCACGTATTGTTTTTATTGTTTTTGTATTGTTTTTATTGTTTTTGTATTGTTTTGTTTTGTCTTCATTGTTGCTATTTTGTTATTGCTTCTTTTTCTCTTTAAAATAAAAAAGCAGAAACATTAACTCTGATAGAAGATAGAATAGGTAGAACTCTTGAAGACACTGGCATAGGCAAAGACTTTATACACCAACCCCTTTACAATAACCATTGTTAATTTCTTACCACCTTGTCTGAAATTCTGTATTGTTTTTATGCTGTTTCATTTATGTCTGTGTGTTGATATTCAACATCAGTGGTCTTTTAAGAGATGCAAATTAAAACAAGAGATTCCATCTTACTGCACAAAGAATGATTATTATTGAGAAATCAGCCAATAACAAATGATAAAAGAACCTTTCCCCACTGTTTGGTGAGATTGTGGGCTGTGGCAACCACAACAGAAGTCAGTGTGGAGATTCCTCACAAAACTACAACTAGAGGTTTCATTCAGCCCAGCTCTTCTCCTTTTTGATATCTTCCTGAAAGAATTAAAAGCATTCCACCACAACAGTCTATTCACACTCATGTTTATAATAACAGTTTGTAATAGCTAAATCTTAGAAACAACCCAAATGTCCATCAATTGATGAATGGATAAAGAAGATATGGTTTTTTATGGAGTTCTACTCTGCCATACATAAGGATAAGCCTGAGTGATTTCTAGCCTAACAGATGCACCTTGAGACCCTACTCTTAAGTGAAATAAATCAGACATGCATGTTCAAATATCACATGGTTTCTCTGGTGCAGGAAACCAAAAATCCAAATAAGGACCAAAATGTATAATAGATATTGGTAAATGGGGATATGTTCAAATGAGAAGGGGAATGAGAGAGGGGGAGGAAGAAGGGACAATTAAAAATAGAAGGAATTAATGAAAATAAAACTTTTATAAATCAAGAAAGGAAGGGGAATGAATGGTGGCTAGGGGTTGGGAAAAAAGAAGCAGCAAGAGAGCTCATATACAGGTACAAACTCCCCATGATGAAAGTTATCATTATGTATATCTAAATTGTACCAATAGAACAAAAATTTCACAAAAAATCTAGCTTTTTCTAATCTCCAATTTAAGCCACTTGTTGCAAATAACATATATAGAATAATCCCTTT
Organism: Chinchilla lanigera; assembly: GCF_000276665.1. Taxonomy (NCBI): domain Eukaryota; kingdom Metazoa; phylum Chordata; class Mammalia; order Rodentia; family Chinchillidae; genus Chinchilla; species Chinchilla lanigera. The sequence continues at coordinate 14,120,168 of NW_004955411.1, forward strand.
TTTCTCCACTAATTTAGAATGCTACTAAACTCCCAAATATCTGGCAGTTTATTTGGGTGTAAAATGGGAGAGCTACACTAATAAAATGTTCAATAAATTATATTTAATATTTTAAATTTGTTAAGAAGATTATTAGACTTAATTATCTAGTGCCTATCTACCAAAGTGCATTTCCAAGGAGAAATTAATTAGATTATACATTGCTAACAGTCTTGTTACTATAAAAGCATTGGATTTTTCCTTCAATGTTCCCTCATGATGAAGCTACTGAAACCCTGACCTTCTAATATCTACCTCATTCTTTAATGTTGCACTGCTGTATCTCTGGAAATATATCTCACTTAACATCAGAATTACCAGGGTGTTCATTAAAATACAGATTCCTTAGCTCCATCTGAGAACTATTACATTGAAATCTCTCTCAGCTAAGTCCCCAGATTTGTATTTGATCTGCCAAAGCCTGAGAAGTGTGACTGTTTTGCTTAGTAAACCAGAAATTTAGGTAAAGAGCCATGTAGTTTGTTTTCATCTTCAACTACCCCGTGGCATAACTAAACTGAAAATGGTGAAGTCATTTGTTCAGCTACGTGGGCCTCCCTCTGCACAAATAGCTGGGATATCAAGCAATGGTAATCTACGATAAAGATAGCCCAAAGCACCCAAACAATTATCCCCCGGTCACAAACATGAAAACAGGCAGCAGACAATTTCTTGGTTGAGATAAGGTTTTTAATCAACAGCAACAGCGGTTAAGGTAACTGACAGTCAGAAAGAATAACCCCAGACATGATGTCAAACATGTGTGGCAGCAAGAAAATCTTCCCAGAACTGATGGATAAGAAGCAGGCTCACTTGACAAAAACAAAACAGCCAAGAATATTCTTTGCTATTTCAGTCAAAACAGTGTGGCCTAATCAATAATGCAAACGTCCTGTTTCTCAAGCTAACAGCTTCTGTCACTGGAGCCCTCAGAGAGATAAAGAAACTGCTGGATACAATTATGTGTAATCTTTCTCTCATCTGACAGGTCAATAGACAAGGCAAATAATGCTGGGGAAAAAAAGGAGAAAGCTCACAGGTGAAAAGTAATTTGTTTAACACTTTCCCATTTCTTTTTGCTTTGTACATGTCTCCTCCCACTTCCATTTTAGAGCACTTGCAGTAATGGGAAATCAATGAGAGGCTGCACAGAAGAAATGGGGTTTGTACAAGAATGAGAAAAGAAGCCATTGTATCAAGAGTGGTTCTCTTGTATTTCTGGTGTGAACGAATCTCCAAAGAACTTCCAACCCCATGTTGCAAGGGAAGGCTTAGGAAACATTGCAATCATTTCCCCTAGAAATCTATATCCTCCAAGGGTCTGTTTTGCCATGAAAGATAAGACTAATATGTTCACAACCTCCCGCGTTTGTATTAATGGCCATATGAGCTCCAAGAGAGAATGAAGAACTTGATAGGAGGGAACCAGCACCACTTTTATGGAGGAAATTTCCACTGCATAATTCCTTTATTGTGGGTAACAGGAATCCCATGGTTCCAATTAGATTACAGGGCCAGCAGTGCCAGTTGGCCCAGCCTAAAATATAGGCTGCTATTCAATCAAAAATATGTTAGAGAAAAATAGGAAGATATAGTCATAAATGGCCTGCCTGGTCCACTTTCCCATATAACAATCACCCTTTACTCTGAGCTGGGGTTGAAGTAGAGAGTAGGAGGATTCTGTCTACCTCAACTTCTGGCTGCTGCCCAAGCCTCACTAGGGTGATGTATGTTCCCCAGCTGTTCCCCAGGCAGTGGGAGCTTCTGCTCCTCACAAAGGAAGAAGGTGCCTCCATATTTCTCCAGCATTTTAGAGGCAGTACAAATCAACCACTACTCTCCATCCTTCCTACATATTTCCCACACTCACATCTTCAGACAAATGTCTGGGAGGTAGGGACCAAATGGGGATAAAGAGTAAAAGTATCCCCAGTTCATCCATCTCTGGGCCTGATCAAATTCAAAGCACACCAATGTCACACTTACTTCTCCAAGCCCGTTCTCTCCTGGAGCTGATTTACCTTGGATTATTCTCTGAAACACAAAGGTTGGTTCCCAAGAGAAAAAGAAGGAAAAGAACAGGAGTTAAATAATTTGTGTATACCTGAAAATTGCCAAAGGAGTACAATATCATAAAATATAAAGTTATCAATAAAGAGATGGGGGAAAAGCAGTATGGATACTGGCTCCTAGTCTTCAGAGAACTGATATAACATTATCATCATTTGCATATATGGACCACTCCCTATCTCCTAAATTCTTTAGCCTTAAAATAAATTTTGTTTTGAAAATTATTTATATTGTTTGAGATAATTAAAGATATTCTGGATTTAAATCCAGAAATATTGTAGGAATATCTGGCCTAAACCACAAAGTACACAAAACCCTCTTATGTAGACCTGACATCTTCTTGTCCTTCATGTTAGTGTTTTTGTTTGGTATTTTAATATCTACTGCTATGTAAGTATTTACCCTAAACTTAGCAGATTAAAATACCAAACATGTATTATCTCCATAGTTTTTGAAAGTTAGAAACCTGGGAGCATCTTAGCTGGTTCAAATCAAGATCTGTCCTGTGGGGCTACATAATTTCAAAGCTCAATTGAAGCAAGACAAACCACTTGTTCTAACTCAATCACATTGCTCTGTGAACCCTCAGCTCCTCACTGGTTGTTGAACAGAGACCTTAGTTCCTAACCATCTGACCCATATCAAGGGCTAGCATACATATCTTTATATTACGATTCAACAAAATATCCCTGCTAGAAATTTATCTAACATAAACTAAAATATATTTCCACACAAAAGGGGCTGGGGATTTAGCTCAGTGGCACAGCACCTGCCTGGCAAGCTCAAGGTCATGAGTTTGATTACCGGTACTGGAAAAAACAAACAAATATATATATATATATATATTTCCACACAAAGATATATATGAATATGTATGATAATCAAAAATTGAAATAAATTCAATTGTTCTTCAACATAGTGAATATATATGTAAAGTATAGTACATCCATACAAATGAATGCAATGCTACTCATCAATAAAAAGAAACAAGCTATAGATATATGTAGTACCATGGATGAACCACAAAACCACATGCTAAGCAAAAGAAGCTATACACAAAAGATTAATAGTACAGGTCCACTATAGGACATTCTGGAAAGGTTAAAACTATAGGATCAAAAAGGGGTTGGGGATAGAATGAGAGGATTAACTACAAAGAGGTATAAAGGAAGTTTTCTAAGCTTCAGTGAGTGGCAGTTATATGGCTCTATTTTCTCAATATTGAAAGGCAGCTCATGGCAGGCAGAAGGTAGGGAGGCAACAAAGCAGTGAAGTAGCAAACAGCAAGTGATGGCAGAAGTCATCTTTCTGTCCCTTATATTTTATTCAGGCTGCTCACAGCCAGGGTTGGGCATCCTTAATCCTAGCATTACACCATTATTCCCATCCTCACATCCTTAATTGCATCATCATACACCCTAAATCCAGCCACCTCTGAAGAGCCCCACCTATGACCCCATAAGGCTTTGTTGGACATCTAGATACAAACCATAGCATTCCACCATGCCCCCCCCAAATTCATGCATGTCCTTTTATTCATAAGGCATTTAGTCCATCACTAAGAGTTGTCAGAGCCCTAAAAGTTTCAGCAGTCCTAACAGTTTGCTGAAAAGTCCAAGTGCAAAGTCTCTGCTGAGATTTAAGGCAAACTCTGAACTTTTAGCCTCTGTACAAATGAAAAGAAGGTTAAGCACTTTCAACATACAATGGCACAAGATACATTCCCATTTCAAATAGGGGGATGAAAAGGAATGGGACCAAAGCAAGTCCAAAATCCAGCAAGGCAAACATTAAGTGCTATATTTCATGTACAGAATGCAAAGCAGTCTGTGGCAAGATGTGAATTCCAAAGGGCTTGGATGTCTCTGCCCCTATGGCACTGCCAGGGATTGAAGCTCCGATGGATTCTTTCGTGGGCCAGCTTTGCTCCCTGTTTGCAGCTGTCTTCAGATGATCCATGTTCCTGGCTTCTCCAACCTTCTGGAGTCTTCACTGTACCTTTAGATTCATACTCACAGCTTTGCACACAGCCCAATCAAAGACACACTACCTGGACTCCAAGGCTTTTTCCTGAAATCTGGGTGGAAGTCTTCCTGATCCCACAACTCTTAAACTCTCCATACACCTAAAACCAGCACCATGTGGATGATGCCAGAGTCTGCCACCAGCTGGAGCAGTAGTCAGGCTTCCTTTTCTCTTGGCTGGAGGGGTCAAGTGGCTGGATCACTCTCAGCCCAGTCTCAAGGAACAGATTCTCTAGGCTGCCACCATTCTAGAACAAGGTCCTCTGGGATTCTCTTCTCAAAGCAGTCTTTTAACTTGCTAACATTCTGTTAGTTCCTGCAATGTTCTCAGACAATATTTTTTATTGTCCTGTTCTCCTCTGCTCCAAGTTTGCAGGCCATAACTTTATTAGAGCTTCCTTTCTGACCAAATTAAAAACTTTCTGAAGAATTCTGCTGGACTTTTCATTTTTTGTTTGTTTGTGTGTTTTTGTTTTGTATTAGGGTTTTCATTTTTTAAGGCAGAGTCTTTCTATGTAGTTTAGGTTGACCTTAATCTCCCTTCATAGCCCAGGCGGGCCTCTAACTCATAGTGATCCTCCTGCCTCAGCCTCCCAAGTGCTGAGATTACAGGTGCGTGCCACCACACCTAGCATGGGTCCTTTGTTCTGGATTTTCAACATACATCTGGCTAAAAGCCCCCTACTGTAGCCATGCCACCACCTCAACTTTAGACTACCTTGAAGTTGGAGTCCAACAGCCAATGCAGTCCCTTTCCCCAGCAGAGACCTCCTGAGCCTGGTATTTACCAGTACATTTTTATCAGAATTCTGGTCTTCTGAACTCTGACCACAATCTCTTATCAAGTACAATGTAAAGAATTCCAGGGCTTCTTCTTCAGCCAACATCTCCAAACTTTTTCAAACTCTTCCCACAAGCCATTTCCAAAGGTATGATCAGGTAGTCACAACAACCACCCAAATTCTCTGGTACTAAAATCTGTCTGCACTGGAAAACTAAAGAGTCTATGTTGGAAGCAAGGAGACATCCAAGGTGAAGGCAAAGACTGCAGATCCTCCAAAGAAATAGAAGCAATCCCTCCTTCTTCATTTACCTTTTATACCATTCTGGTGACAGTGTTCCTTAGGGTGGATTTTCCACACCCAGAACTATGCTGAGCCAATTTAATTGGGTGTTTCTTGTTCAAGTTGACACAATCAGTTAAAGATCACAGGAGGGAAAGATGGGAAGGGCATTATAATCAGATGGAACAACAAGCAGAAGGCATGGAGGAATGAGCATGTGATGTGCTCAAGAGACTCCAAATAGTTCAGTGCTACAAGGTTATAATGTACAACACTTAAAGCAGTAGTGGCATCCAATGGAGTCCTAAACTTTTCACATCCATCTCCAGCTTTCACCTCAAATTCTATCCAATACAAATGCCTGCTTCCCTCTCTCCCAAAAAATACCATCTTTGTTATTAATGATGCCATTTTGCTAACTCCCAAGTTTCCAAAACATAAAGACTTGAGTCATTCTTGACTGCTGTCCTTATCCATTCCACCAAATTCATAGTGTGCCTTACAATGGCATGATTTTCATGGTTTTGGTAACATAGTGATGACAATAGTGCTTTTCTATTTCTTCTTCCACTATTCACATGCAGTGTAATCTTTTATTTTTTCTCACCAAGTTTTGTTGTTGTTGTTGTTGTTTGTGTGGGTGTGTGGTAGATTGACAACTGGTGGTCAACTTATAACCCCCAGCTGAACTGAGTAAGGGTGGTGCTGGGTGTGGGAGGCCCACCTGGGGATTGTTACCAGCAGCATAAGAGGCAGACTGGGAGAAGGAGAAAAAGGCTGTTGGGAGTGGAGAAAGGCTGTTGGGAGCTGGTAGAAGCTGTAAGGAGCTGTTGGTTGTTTTGGAGGAGCTCATCATGCTGGCTTTCCTGATGAACTTGGCTGTTTTCATCCTCCGAGGAGCTCAGGACCTCATTGGCACTGAGAATAGATTCAGTTCACTTTGGGGGAGCTCTGGCCCTCACTCTGAGTATCACTTCTTGGCTCTGGAGGGAAAGAAGGTGCACAGCTCAGGCTCCTGAAGAATCTTGCTGTGTTGGCTTTCCTGATGGGAACTCGGCCATTGCGATCGTCAGAGGAACTCAGGATCTCACTGTTGCTGAGGATGGCTGTGGTACCTTTCAGGGGAGCTCTGGTTCTTCTGAGCATCCTTTCCAGGCTCCAGTGTAGATCTCTCAGGCAGCTACCACAGATCCTTCATCCTGCAGGCACAGACTTCCGATTCCACCACTGACTTTTGGGCCTTCCCAGCACAAATCCATGAAACAGGCCTGCATGAGATGTTGTCGTGGGCTCTGGGCCTCCAGTTGGATTTGTGGGAGGCATGGTTATGAGCTCTAGGTATTCAGCTGGACTCATGCATGTCATTGTTGTACAATCTAGGTCCTTGGGAAGTTTCCTCGGTCTTAATGTGTGGACAGATTTCCTGTACTCTTGTATATCATTCTTTGGGTGACTATTATAAATAATCTTATAAACTATGTGTCCTGTATTATATTGTTCCCCTTGCAAAGTAAGCCTCAAACCAACACAGGGGATTACTAGAGATTGAAGCCAGAGTTTCATACATGTTAAGCACATGCTATCCCACTGAAGTACACATATGCTCCAACTCCTGCAACTGGTCTGGTGCCTGTGGTCAGAAAGTTTTGCTGGGTGTGTGTGTGTGTGTGTGTGTGTGTGTGTGTGTGTTATGGGAGGTCAAACTCAGTGATACTCTACCACTAAGCTAGTTCCCAACCCCTTGTTAGTTTTTATTTTGAGAGAGGGTCTCACTAAATTGCTCAGGTGAGACTTGAACTTGCCATCTTCCTGCCACAACTTCCCAAAATTCTGGAATTACAACCATGCATTAACTTATTTTTTAAATTTATTTTTTAATATGCTAATGTTAAGGTGCCCAGATTTTTTTGTTCCTTCCTCTTGATGAAAGGGAATCAAAATTTTAGACAAAGGGCTGCTAAGAAAGCCCACCAAGAATGCCCACCAAAACCAGTGGACATGTTCAGGCAAATCTGATAACTAAACATTCCTCTCTTTGTGTCATCCCTGACTTTACTGCCTTTGTGTAACTGATGGCCATGCAATGTAATGTGAGTTGTTCTTTACTGCCTTTGTGTAACTGATAGCTTTACAATGTAACTTGAGATGCCCAGACTCCCTAACAACCCAATCTTCCAATCATATGCGTCAAATGTGCCTTTGTACCTCCCTGCTTACCTTCCCTCTAAAAGCCCTGAAATGCCACCAGGAGGGACTCTGACTCTTTAGAAAAGATCCTAGTCAGAAGCCTACTGGTGTAATAAACTGCCTCCTAAGCCTTCTTGGTGCCATTTCTTCCCATGCTTGGCCTGTTTTTCTGCAGCATTGATGTTCATTTTCCTTAGAATACAATTTATAGCTCTGGGATGCCTTCTCTTTCTTTCCACTTATTTGTGGATTTATTTATTTGGGAGATTTTGTTGTTGTTGTTTTCTTTTTTGCTACTGGAGATTAAACCCAGGACCTTTACACTAAGCTACATTTCCCAAATCCCAGTTTATTCTTTCTTGCTTGCTTGCTTTCTTGCTTTCTTGCTTTCTTGCTTTCTTGCATTTTTACAATGTTACTAAATTGCCCACGCTGAGTTTGAACTTGCAGTCCTCCTGCCTCAGCCTCCCAAGGGTGCTAGCCACCACACCCAGCTGTCAGGCTGGATTGAACTCATGAACTCAAGCAATCCTTCCACCTCATGTTCTGGAGCAGCTAGACCCACATGTGCATGCAACATACACAGCTTCTGCTACACATATTTAAATACCTCTTTCACCAGGACCCTAGTGGAAGTCCCACCTCTCCCCTCTCACCTCTCATTCCCAATAAGACTCAGGTCATGCTTGCTTCTTCTCCAAGCTTCACCCTCCTTATTTTTCCACCTATTTGGATTTTTAAAGGTTGTATTGATAACAGTAGCTTTTATTTCTATAATCCTTAAAAGATTTTAAAGCACTGTGCTATGCATCTTCTGTTTAAGCAATAGACCTAGGGGACTATTCCTGTTTCACAGACAGAAAAGCTGAGGCTTTACCATGTACAGTAATTTGCCCACACTCACCCAGCAAAGTAGAAGGTTTTCAATACATTTTCAAAATGAAAGCCTGAAGTCAGAGCTGGAAAACTGACTTAGCAATCAAGAGGAGAAGAGAGACTGTTTCAATGAAACAGTAATATTTAAAGTCAGAGTTGGACCATCTGTTACCTTGTATATGGACCACACTGTTTGCTTGGCTTTTGTGAGACTAGTAGATAACTTTAAGGACAGACTTTAATCTAAACAGTTAGTCAGATGCATTTTTTTAAAACTTAAAACTGGAAAACCGTACTCTCAGCATGCACTTCTATCTGCTTTTGCAACTCTTGGAGCTGACTGTGTGGGAGAGTTAACTGCTGTGTAAAATGTGGAATTAAAATTAAAAAGCCCTTATGTGTATTTTTAGCACACAAAAACAATTAAAATTAAATGTAACTCAAAATCCAGTTAGTGGAGTTGGCATTTAAATTGGCTGTTTAATTAGCAAAATTCTATATGATTAAAGTAGTTACTTGAAAATGTCTTTCAAAAGTAAAGCATTTTAATATGCTCCAGTTCTTAGATGATCTACATGGCTTGATCTTGGTGTTCCTCTCTGGAATTAACTGGTTCTGCAGTTTGAGTTAATGAGCTCCTGGACTAATGCTTTAGAAGGGAGCTTATCAGAAAGAAAGCAGAATGTTGATCTTATTTGACAATAAAATATACTAAGCATCAAAAAACTATTTGCTATCCTCTGGGTATGAAGAACTATAAAGGAGACATTTTTATCTTCATATTGAAATCTTAAGGCTGTACCTTCCAGTCTGAATCCTGGGTAAACATCTTAGAGGGTATAGATGACTCAGAGAAGTTTCTGTATATGAAGTACTAGGGACTGGATCTAGAGTCTTCACACTGAGCTTGATCCCCAACCCCTTTTCTATTTTTTATTCTGAGACAGGCTCCTGCTAAGTCACTAAGTCGCCCAGGTTGGGCTCAAACTTGTGATCCTCCTGCCTCAGCCTCCTAGAGAGCTGGGATTACCATGCCTGGCCAGAATCAGAGAATTCTTGAGTTTTTTTTCTGATATATTCATATTTTTTTAACAAAAGATACATTTTTTTAAAAAAAAGTCACTGAAACAACCATAGGAAAGTCTTTGGAAAATGGTATCTAGTTCAATCCCTCCTTTTCATTTAGAGATTAACCAAAAGAGTAAAAATTCAACCAGTTTTTAAATCCCCATGACAGACTAGCCAGATACTCACTGAACAATTTCTTCTTCTTGTATACCTAAATAACTACATTTCCTAACTTCCTTGCACCTAAAAGTGGGACTGTATTGCCAGCACTTAGGAATGAAATCTGAGGAGGGCTTGTTCCACTGTCCTTTCAGATGTGTAAGAGGGAATTACCTTCCCATGTGCTCTCTCCTTTCCCCTCTGATACATGGAGAATGCCAGTGTGCATTTGAGGAGATATGTGGCAGATGGCAGAGCCATAGCACAGAAGAAGACTGATCCTTAAAGGACTGCACTGCATGTAACAGAGCCTCCTATACACTCTGATACACAACCTCACACCTCCCCAAACCCACCACTGACTCTCCTTCACAGGGAGCAAGAGATAAATGTCTATCATCACGAGCCACCTGCAGTTGGAGGATTGTTTTTAGATTGTCTATTGAATGTTGTCCTGTCTACTAACTACTTTTCTCCAAAAACAAACTCCCACTATAACTGTAATCCACAGTGCAATGTCTAAGCAGGGTTGCTTCTTTGTCCTTTTGTTCTAGTGCCTATGATAGAGGCCAGTAGATTTTAACCTTCTGGGCACCACTGGCTTTTTCAGATCAAAGAAAAATTTAAAATCCTTCTCCCTAGGAAAATAAACAAACACACATGTGCTCAAAATCTTCCCTAAAATTTTAAGATGTTTTCAGAACCTTAAAAACTCAATAAGCCCCAGATAAAACTTGCTATTAGCAATTAATGTACTAGGAATATACAGGAGCCCCAAGAAAGTATGTGTTATTTCCCAGCTTTCCAATTTCACTCATGTTCCCTTTCATATACAACTACCCAGTCCTACACATATTGTGGATATTTGAACTTAAAAACATAAAAATTTCAGACCATCAACCATTGATTTTTCTTTCTCAAAGCAGAGATGTCAGTGTAACAGCCCCAACACCAAACACCAATCCTGTGACCAGGCTTTTTGATTTCTACATCAACTGTGAACAGTCTCTGCCTACTAACTATCAGCAATGTGATGGTCGGTATTCTACGTGAGACTGGGCAATTGCAGAATCTTAACTCTTCTAGCATGACCCTCGCTACCTTTGCAATTATTCCACTGTCAGTATCTCTAATCTCAACTCTGCTACCTAATTTTTTGTTCTCATGATTTATTTTGCTCATCGTACAGCAACTCTACCATGTTCCTTCCTGTTTCTCTGTCCTGTCAGGAATGTCCACATACTCCTATTATCCTCTAAGATGTAACACAAGCATCACCGTTATGGAAGCATCCCTTACCTGTTCACAGCCGAATCATGCCCCATGAGTGCTCTTGAGGTACTGTCCATGCCTTGTCACGGACACATCACACATGGGTGGGGTTTACTGCTCTATCTCTCAATATTGTTAATTCCTTTGAAAAGAAGGCTGTCTTTTATTGTGTATTATTTACGTAGCATAGTACCTGACACAAACTGAAACATGCCACATTCTCAAGAAACTCAACTTCAAGAAAGGTAGTTAGGAATACATGAAGCAAAACAACAGAATATAATATTTCATGTGTTAAAGACACCAAAAAAAGAATGCTTGAAGCACTACTGGAACACACAAGATGAGACCGTTAGTTCTAGAACAGACGAAGGTGATAGAGAAGGAAGAGATACTCAGGGAAGGCTGCAGGGGGCAATATAAGGGGGATATGGAGTTGGGCCTTAAAAATTGAATTAAAGTTTTCCTGGGAGAAGAAAGGAAGGATTTGTACAAACTCTCCCACTGAAACCTTCAGGGAGGGGAAAAGCTTCACCTCAGTATTGTAGAACCTGACTTTCAAACGTCCCAGGTCTTTTCTAGGACAAGATAGCTAACTCTCCATAATCTCATTCCTTAGTCAACTCCAGTCTCTCTAAAGCTTGGTCCTGAGAATCTTTCCAGTTTTTCCGAAGCACTGGTCATTCTGACACAGAAACATGACTCAGGAAGTCTGTTTGGTCTGTAAATGTGTCAGACATACAAATTTGATTTACGTGAGGTTGGCTTGAAAGAACTGGTTGAGTTGCCCCATCTATAGCAAGAGCTTAACTGAACGTCAAGAGTATTTTATTAATTTGGTCTTCTTCTGTTGTCAGTGTTAGAAACACATTTCAAGTTAGTCTTAGCTCGGCATGGTGGTGCACACCTGTAATCTCAGCACTCGGGAGGCTGAGACAGGAGGATCGTTGAAGGTTCGAGACCAGCCTGGGCTACAAAGACTTGACCTGAGCTCAAGGTCAGCCTGAACTGCATAGCGAGACCCTGTCTCAAAAAGACAAAAATAAAAAATAAAAATAAAAATCAAATTAGTCTAGGCAAAAGGGGAAATATTTCAGAAAGATTGTTATGTCTTATATAACAAAACCATAAACTATAAAAGTACACCTAGACCTCAATCTCTACTTTTTCTTTTTAGTCTGTTCCAGGGAATTTCATTATTTTTCCTTAATGGCAGCCTCTTTAACCCTCAAGAAATATGACTGCTGATGGATCCTAAAGTTAATCACTATGGAAGATTTTTCCATGTAACAGGGCAAAAAAACTGATAGAAGATCACTGTTCTTATTTACCCTTGTACATGGGGGGGGTATTCTATAAAAGAGATTAGACAGAGTTGTAGTTTGGGGGATAAAAATTCTATTTTCCTCTCCAGCCCTTCCTCTGGTTCCTGGGTACCAAGAGTTGAGCAACTTTGCTGCATCAGTCCTTTCTACCGTGTTGTTTCTGTGTTGAAGCCAGCAGACTATGGACTATACCCTTTGAAACTGTGAACCAAACTAAACCTCTGCTCCTTCAAGCTGTGAGCATCAAGTATTTTGCCCCAGCAAAGAGACCAACTGTGGTAAACTGAATAATACCCCCTCCCAAGGATGTCCACCTCCTAATCATCAGAACTTACGAATATACTACTTTACACAGTAATGCAGGGGTAATTAAAAAAAATCGAAATGTAGAGATTATCCTAGATTATATGTCTGGGTCCAATATAAACATGAGGATCCTTATACTAGAGAAACAGGGAGATGAGAAAGAGAGGAAGGGAAGGAGGGAAGAGAGAGAGACAGAGAGAGAGAGAGAGAGAGAGAGAGAGAGAGTTTATACTATACTAGTACCTTCAAAGACAGAGGAAGAAGCCATGAGCCAAAACATTTAGGCCATTCCTAGAAGCTAGGGAAGGCAAAGAAATAAATGCATTCTTACTTAGAGACTCCAGAAAGATAAGTTTGGTGATGTAAATTTTAACACTGCAAAATGGATTTCAGATATCTAATCCCCAAAACTATAAGATAATAAATTTTTATTGTTCTATTGCTTTAAGTTAGTAAGTTTGTGACAATATTTTAACAGCAGCAATGAAAAATTAACATACCACCTTTTAAACTTTCACACATGTTTAAAACTTATATTTTTATGTCTTGCATACATTGCTGGTGGTATTTGTGTGAATTTTGTACAGTGTTTCAATCTTTTAGTTTATTGCCTTAATAAACTATATAATTGCACTATCTAAATGTACTTTCCTGAATGTTATTTTTCTTTATAGCACTGTTGACTCATTTCAGAAAGTGGTATACTTTCCTCCACCTTATTCAAAGAATTTTTTTTTATTTTTTAGTGATTGGCCCAGTTTTCTAGGCATTAAGGCAGCTTCATATTCTAGATTTTCTGGTTGAGTCATCTATGTTACATTTAACCTTGTTCTTAGCCATGGTAACAAAATATGTTTATTTGGTAAGAAGAAGCAAGGACATCTTAAAAAGCAGCAAATTTGCTGACTATATATATATATATATTTAGACTGAATGATAGCTTTCTTATCAGTATAATTATATTTAAATTTTCTTTAAAACTATGTGGTAGCTTATCAGTTTAATTTTATTTATTTACTTAGTCCACAAATGACATGCTGAGGGGCTCTCAAGCTTTTTCAGGCTCTTTAGGTACTATTTAGTACTCTATATGAGTATTATAGTAATAATTTACGATGCCTAAGGAACCTGACAATGTCCTGTCCTTAAGGCCCTGATACATCCAGGATAACCTCCCAGGTATTATAAGCAAGGAGGTTGAAGAAAGAAATTGCAGAATCCCTTCTGTAAAATTGAATACTAAAATGAACGCAAAATTAAGTGATGTACTTGTCATCTTTGAAGATATAATTAATTGGGATTCTGATGAAGGTTTGAAAATATGGGTTAGATCTTTTTAGAAATAGTTTAAAGATTGCAATAACTGAACATTTTTCTTAATGTGAGGCATATTTTGCCTCGGCCTTACACTGTTCAGGTTACCTTATCTTTTGACATCTACCATCATATACTTATTGAAACATCTGTATGCATGTCATTCAGTTGGCCAGATCCATTTGATGTGGTTTTTAGTGAACACATAAACCAGTCAGTTCTACTTTTTCCACTTATGAAAATACCAGCTGGAAGCTATCAGTAAACTGATGATGATGATTATATTGAATGCAAATCTTTTTTGGTTTTTCAAATATAATGAATTTGTAAGCCATTAAGATTTATAGAAATGTCCCTTCTTGGGTGATGATAATATTGTTTTATTAAATTTTTTTTCTCTTAAAAAATTAAAATACCAATTTTCTTGATTACTTTTCTCTCACTGCTGAGACAAAATACCCAATGCCCAAAATTAAGGAAGGAAAGCTTTATTTAGCTCAGAGTTTGTGGAGGTTTCAGTCCATACTCAGCTGGCTCCAAGGCAGAGTGGAACATAGCAGAGGGTAACAGTTCATGGCTGTGGAAGACAGCAAAAGCAACAACAGCAAAAGGGAGTAGCAGTGGCAAGCAGCCTCTTTCCCTCCCTTACATTGTATGCAAACCATCCGCCCCAGGGAGGGTGCAGCACTCACATCCATAATTCTAACACTGGACTATGGCTAAATCAAAAATTCTAGAATCCCACCCCATGACTGCATGAGGCTCTGGGGGGACATCCAGACACAAACCATAACACCAACCAAATACTACCAAGGCACATTTATCCAGTTTGCGCTGGATTCAGCCTTAGATTGAGTTTCTTTTGTCATTACCACCAATAAATAGTGTCTGTATTCTAAGCTACATTAGAATGTTGAGAATTAAGTTCTTATTTTTACCTAAGCTATTAAACTCCCCTAAATATAGTCCTCAGTATCTAACATTGTAATATGAGTTGACAAATTAAAGGAAAGTTTCTACTATGTGAATTTCCAGGTGGCTTTAATATACATGTACTCATGTGCAGTGCTGTTTGTTCAACCACAGGCTTCATGTGCTAAGATGATGCCATAGAATTGTGACAGAACTGAAAATTTTCTATCTCTTAGAGAGCTCACAGCTATGGTAATGTTGTATCACATTACCCATATTTGTGGTGATGCTGGTATAAACAAACCTACTGTGATGTTAGTCATATAAAGAATATTTCAGTCTGGGGATTTAGCTCAGTGGTAAAGCGCCTGCCTGACAAGTGCAAGGTCATGAGTTCGATTCCTGGTACCGGAAGAAAAGACAAAAAAAATTAAAAATAAAAAAAAAGAATATTTCATACAGTTATATACACTACAAAATACTTGATACTGATAATTAATAACTACTGTTTTATATGTGTACTGTACTTTTTATCATCACTTTATTTTTTTTCATTGCAGACAAAACAGTTTTTTAATTCCATCGAGTTGAGGAATCACAGGTACAAGATAGGAATAATAAACAAGAGATAAGCCATAAAGGATGAAGAATATTCATGTCTTTTCTGGGAAAGGGGAGTGATCTTCCAGGAATTTGGGTGCCTCTTGTGTGTGTGCGTGTGTGTGTGTGTGTGTGTGTGTGTGTGTGGTACTGGAGCTTGAGCCTAGGACCTATGCAATGAGCTACAATCACAGTCTTTTTTTTTTTTTGGTACCAGGTATTGAACTCAGGACCTTTAGCTTGTCATGCGTGTGCTATGCCACTGAGCTATCTCCCCAGCCCAACCCCAGCATTTTTAGATCTTTTTAAAAAAAAAGATTTTACAAAGCAGATAAGTTGCCTAGTGTGGGCTCAAACTTGTGAAGCTTGTGTGTCAGCCTCCCAGAGTACTGGGATTACAGGCATGCACCACCACACCTGTTGCCAACTCTTTTCACTCCTTTTCTGGTTTAGTGTTTCTGGTCATGATAGCTGGTAAAGGTTAAGGCCAAAAATGAGACATAATATGAAGGCAGAAAAACCAAACATTTTAATCTTGTTCCAATCACCCTACGGGACATCTCCAAGCCCAAGAAAAGAGTTAGGGTTTCTGTGAAAATGGACATCAAGTCCCTGAAAAGTGACCCAGATGACTGTTATCATAACCCAAGTATCGGAAATGTTATCTACAGCAAAAATTGTGGGGAATGAACAATGCATTGCCCAGCTCTGTGACCTTCAAAATTAGTAATTTGCGAATCAACTAAGAGCAAGTGAAGGTAGAGGTAGGGTCTACAGTATTTGGTTTTGTCATCAGTAACACTCTTATTTAGCTTACTGTTACATGCTAAAGCATGTGACTGCTCTATGAATAACTGCTGCTTTTGAGATGTGGGCCAAAGAGCATAATATCAAATCTATTGCTTATTCAGTAGATTTGAGAAAATTCCTGAACAGAAAAATACTCTTTATGCATGATTGCCCAAGAATGTTCAGACTACCCCTTCTTTGCTTTTACTGTTCAGTGGGATCCATACACCAGCAACATCTGCATTACCTAAGGACTTGTTAGATTTGCAGAAATTGGAAACTGGTTTTAATCAGATTTCATAAGTTCTGATCTTCCAAGTAGACCCTTATAAGATCTTATAAGTAGAATCTGCATCTTGATCAAGTTTACATTCCCTTCTTTTTTTTTTCTTCTGGTACCCAGAATCAAACTCAGGACCTTGTACTTGCCAGACAGGCACTTGTACCACTGAGCTATATCCCTGGTCCTACATTCTCTTTTGCAAAGCACTATTAAACATTAATCTATGAATCCCTAGACAGATCTCAGGAGGAGTGAATCTCTTAGAATTGCATGTAAAAGTTGTGCATGCATCTGTGCATTTTTCAGGGAAAGATTATCTGATCAGATTTTCAGAAGATTTTGCCTTAAACACATTTACATAAGGTTAAGACCATTAGGTATACATTTTCTAAAGTATTTCTTGGGTCTTGACCAAAGCATCAGAAAGGTTTATGCCTTTACCATCTCTACTGGTTATCTATTACCACATAAGAAAATTTGTCAAATTTAGCAGCTTAAAATTACAAAAGCTTATTATGTCATGGCAATTTGGAAATGGCTTATGGCTTCCTTTAGCTCAGGGTTTTTCATGAGGACATAGTCGTGCTGTCAGCCAAGTTTGCTGTCATTTCAAGGCCCCATGAATGCTGGGAACAAAACATTTCCAACACCATCCACTTAGCTGTTGACAGAACCCTCTGTTGCCTTCTGGATGTTGGCTGGAGACCTCAGTCCATCACTTAGGTGGACTTAGGTGCCTTCTGCCAGAGTGAGTGAGCCTAGAGCCACAGAATGAGACAGGCAGTCACACTGTCTTTAATTACCTATCTGCACATACTATCACTTTAGCCTCATTCCACATTTTCATGAGAATTTAATACATAATAACTGTCAATAAATCTTAGCCAGAAATTACCTACATGGTAAGTACTCAATAAGTGTTACACTAAAGACTATTATAAAAAGAAATCCTATGAAGATAACACATATTATATATTTATTACATATTGTATAGTAAGAGTATTGTTGAAAAATTCTCCACTCTGCTGTACAGTGGGGGAATTTCTATTCAGCCCCAGTGAAAGCAGTAGATAAGTTCTAACGCAAGGACATGTGAATCAGATGATTATATCCATCTTCTGCTGGCTACTTTTGCACACTATGACATCACTGGCCTTAAAAAGAGAATGAAGACCCTCTCAATAAATATTTTGTGCTCTAATCTTGCTTTCAGCTTTATGCTATTTTCTAATCCTGATGGTCCATTATTCTAGTTCTCTTACACATCTAATATTTTGTCTTTTATATGTAGTTTTGTAAGATGTTAAAGCCTTTTGAAAGATCACAAGTTTAAAATCAACTGAGCAACCCAGTGCAATATCATATCAAAATATAGGTAAATAAACTTAAAATTTTTTGAAAAACCATGGGCTTTGCATGATGGCATATCACTCTAATTTCCATAGGAGGCTAAGGTAGGAGGATCATGAGTTCCAGTCCAGCCTGGACAACTTAAAGAGACCCTGTCACAAAATTTAATAAAAAACAAATGTCTTGGGGATGTATCTCACTAAAAAGTCCTGGGCTCACCCCCCAGTACCACCATACACACACAAGCACACACACACACACACACATCAAATTACAAAGGAAAATGATAATTGTCAGGATGTGCATTAATGCATTTATTTGATTTAAACATTAATGAAAAGTAATGGTTTATTGATTTTACCAAAGTCTGGTTTGGTCAACTATTTTAGATGTCAGACATTTTCCACAGGTTGAGTGAACTTGTGATGGTTAAGCTTAATTGTGTTGACTTGTATGTCTTGAGAGCCAAGCAGGAGTTTGGTGTGTCTGGGTGTGTCTGGTTGAATCATGGAGGCACAACCTCAGGTATTATGTCTGGTCCCTTGCCTCTTCCACTCTTGCACTATTCCCCTGCTCTACTTGTTAGCCACCATGAAGTAAGCATCTTTGCCCGAACACTCCCTTGCACCATTATGTTTCTGTCTTGGAGCCAGCCGAACAGATCATGGATTGACAGAGTGCCACAAACAGTGAATCAAATTAAACCTTTCTCCTTTACATTGAAGAGGTTGAGTATTTTGTCCCCATGACTAGAAAGCTGATGCATAAAATTGATATTCAGCCAGCCCAATGCACAGGGCACACCACAGGCAGATCAGGTGCCCAGAAAACTCCAAAACAACAGTGAGAAATCAAACCAGTGGGTGAACCAAGGGACCAGAGAAACAAAGCCAGCCCCAGGCATGGGTGCACATGACAGTTGGTGGGACCAGTGAGATCAAGATGAGGCCCTGGCCAAAGTACACATGCAACCCCAGGTGAAGCCAGCAGCATAGAACAGAATGAAGCAGCAGTGAGAGGGCAGCAATTGGTAAGTTAGGTGAACCATCCTAGTGCTTTGGCACTTAGACACATGGAACAGAAGTAAGTGGAACTGCCATTTTATATCAACAGGCTCTGGAGAACTCCAGCAGCAGATCAATCTCAGACCTCACATCCAGAGACCAAGATCAGCTCCATACCCAGAACAAATCCTACAGCAAACCTGACTGGAGTATGCAGCATATTTGTGGGGACTGACTTGGACACTACCACAGGTCTGTGAACACCAAAGGAAAATTACTCCTTTTACTACTGCTTGTCTCATTGGCTATCCTTTTTCTGTGTGGTTGGGGTGTTTTGTTTTGTTTTGCTTGTGGTTATCTTTGTTTTGGTTGGGTATCTTTTTGTTGTTGTTGTTGTTTTTGTTTTTTTTAGTTTTTTTGGTACCAGAAATCAAACTCACAGCCTCCCAATTGCCAAGCAGGTGCTGCACTCCTGAGCTATATACCCAACCCTCATTTTTTGGTGTTATTCTTTCCTTTTCTCTCTTTTTTTTCATTAATTAGGCTAATCACCTTTCTTTTTTGTTTTCTTCTACTCCTATACTTTCTCTCTTTCCTCAACTATCCCTTGAAATTATGGTATCTTCAAGTGAGTAAACATTGCCTCTTTTCTTCCTAGTTCACTTCAATTCTCCTACCTTTTCTCTTTCATCCTTTCTCTCCTGTATCCTCCAACTTCCAAAAACTTGAATGATCATCCTTTGCCATCCAGCTTTACTTCTACTATATTTGACCTCAATAATATCTCTATTTTGTCGCCTTCCCCTCTTGACACCACCCCGAATCCCACAACAGGGTAAAATCACTCCACTAAGGGGAAAATCATTGCATACTAGTTGCTGGTATATGTTGGGTTTTATTATATAACTGTAGAAGTTTATTCTATGGTCAAAGTCACCAAGTTAATATTTACCACAGTTTTTCAGTAGCACAGCTGTACTTGATGTCATTGCTATTGTTACTTGAACTACTTTAGACAAGTTGTCATACACATTATAAAAAGGTTTTCTCCCTTACATGATAAGACCAATTGTTTTGGGTCATAATCATCATCATAGTCCAGTACCAAAGGACTGGGTGCCGAACCAAATAGAAACCTTTCATCCTCAACAAACAGGGATGGTAGGTCCTTGAAACAGACATAAAGAATCACCTATATCTAGAAGACATCCCTAAAGAAGAGACATCTCTTAGGGAAGCCTCAATACAAGTGATAAAATTATCTACCATAAGAAATTGGCAATCAGCAACAAAGGAAATAAAACAAGAGAAAAATTAGAAAACAAAATAGCAAGACACAGAAGAAAATAGCACCCCCCAACTCCCATCCCACCCAGGACAAGCCCAAAGCACAATCAGATAGAGGAAACTGGAAGTCAAACACTGGAACTTGCTGAAATGATAGCATCAGAAGTGAAAAAATGGGGGCTGGGGATTTAGCTCAGCAGCAAGCGCCTGCCTGGCAAGTGCAAGGTTGTGAGTTCGGTTCCCGGTACTGGAGAAAAAAAAGAAAAAAAAAAAGTGAAAAAAAAAAAAACACATGGAAAAGGCTATAGAACAAAATAATATCTCAGATACAAAAAAATGATAATCAACATGAAAGATATTAAAGTAGTAGAAAGAGATAAAGAATAGAAGACCTTAACAAAATGATGGAAACCATAAGTGTCCAACATAGATAAGAAATGGAACCCATGAAACAGATCCAAAAGGAAATCCAAAAGACTGAAATCTCCACTGAAAGTATACACAACAGATTAAATGAAGGTGAGGATAGAATATCCGACCTAGAAGACAGGATTGCCACTATGAAAAGAAAGATATCTTTAAAATAGCAAGAGAGCATGAAAAGTCAATCCAACATGTGCAAGATGAAGCAAAGAAGAACAATATAAGATTGATTGCGGTTTATGGGAAAGCTGGAGACAGTTTAAATGCCATAAGAAAACTCTTCACAGAACTAATGGCAGAAAACTTCCCAAACATGGATTAAAAATCTGACACACAAATAATTGAAGCATATAAAATTCCACACAGCCAAGACAAAAATGAATCTACACTAAGTCATATAATAATCAAGATTTCAGAAATTCAGCATAAAAACAGATTACTAAAAGCAGTTAGAGAAAGAGACAAATGACCTATAAAAGAAAACCCATCAGAATCACACCACACTTCTCAAACAAACCCTCAAGTCAAGGAGTGCTTAGAGTGAAGCATTTCAAGACCTAAAAGCAAACAACCTCCAACCTAGACTGATGTACTCTGCAAAACTATCTTTCAAAATTGATGGAGAAAAAGATATTTCCATGACAAAGAGCACCTGAGAAAATTCATGACCACAAAGTGAGCTCTTCAGAATGCTCTGAGGGATACATTAGAAAGAGAAAATGAAAACCACAATCACAAGAACACCAATAGAAAGAAATCACAAGGAAGGGCAAGCAATTAACCAGAGGGGAAAGACAAGGAACTAACAAGAAAACAATCTCAAAAAGGTAGGACAATACATTTCTGCTACAACCATTCATGTGAATGGTGTCAATTCACCAATCAAGAGAAACAGACAGAATGGGTTAAGAAGTAAGATCCAACAATATGCTGCATCCAAGGAATACATTTAACTCAACAAGAAATTCATAGACTGAAAGTTAAAGAACATAAAATAAATGAAATTGGAAATTAATGACAAAAGAAATCACAAAAACTCCATAAATACATGGAAATTAAATAACACCATCCTGAACACCCAATGGGTCACAGATGAAATTAAAGAAGAAATTAAACAATATTTATAATCAAACAAAAATGCAGATACAACTTACAGGAACCTGTGGGACACAGTGAAAGCAGTTCTCAGAGAGAAATGTATAGGGCTGAATTCCCACACAGGAAAACAGAAT
>NW_004955411.1:14143076-14169667 GCF_000276665.1 Chinchilla lanigera
CCTACAGAAAATTGGAATAGATGGTCATTACCTCACACTGACAATAGCCATCTGTGACAAATGGCTAATATCATACTAAATGGACAAAACTAAAAACTTTCACTTTAAAATCAGGAACAATACAAGGATGTCCACTGTCACCACTCCTATTCAACATAGTTCTGGAAGCATTAGCCAGAGCAATTAGACAAGAGAGAGACATAAAAGGAATAAGGATAGAAATGAAGAAGTGAAATTATCATTATTTGTGGATGACATGGAAGACCCCAAAAACTCCACCATAAGACTGCTAGAATTAATAAACAAATTCAGTAGTGTAGCTGCATACAAAATCAACACTCAGAAATCGATAGCATTCTTATACACAAACAGCAAACACACCAAGAGAAAAATTAAGGAAACCATACCTTCCACCATAGCATCCAAAAAATTGAAATATTTAGAAATCAAGCTAACAAAAGAAGTTAAAGATCTATACAGGGACAACTACAGTACTCTGAAAAAAGAGATCAAAGAGGATTTCTAAAAATGGAAAGATATTACTTGCTCATGGATAGGAAGACCCAACATTGTGAAAATAGACATACTCCCAAAATTGTTGTACAGATTCAATGCAATCCCAATTAAAATACCTTTCATATAGGTCACAGATCTAGAGAAAACATACCTAAAATTCATCTGGAACCAGAAGAGCCCTAGAATAGCAATCTCAGTCAACAAAGGGAAGGCAGGAGGCATCACAATCCCTGACTTGAAATTATACTAAAAAGCTACTGTGATAAAATCAGCATGGTACTGGCAAAAACAGACCTGAAGATCAATGGAACAGATTAGAAGATGCAGACACAACCACAAACACACTCAGCCACCTTATCTTTGATAGGGGCCAAACATGTCCACTGGAAGAAAGCTAGCCTCTTTAATACTTGATGCTGGAAAACCTGGCTTTCCACATGCCAAAGACTAAAACTGGACCAATGTCTACCACTATGCACTAAACTAAAGTCAAAATGGATCAAAGATCTAAATTTTAAAACAGAAACACTAAATCTACTGGAAGAAAAAGTTGGTAAAAATCTTGAAAACATAGGGGTAGGCAGAGAGTTCATAAACAAAACCAAACTGCACAGGAAATACTTCAAAGAATCAACAACTAGGATCCCATCTTATTGAAAAGTTTGCTGGGTATGGTAGCACATGCCTGTAATACCAGCACTCTGGAGGCTGAGCCAGGAGCATCACAGTGAGTTCAAGACCAGCCTAGGCCACAAAGTGAGCTCAAGGCCAGCCTGAACTTCATAGTGAGATACTGTCTCAAAAAGACCAAAAAAAGAAAAGAAGAAAGAAATAAGAAAGAAAAGTTTTTGCACATCAAAAAATCACCAGCAGAGTAAAAAGAAGATCCATGAATTGAGAAAAAAATTTAGCCAACTATCCCTCAGACAAAGGACTTCTATCTAGAACATATAAAGAATTTTTAAAAATCAGACCTCCAAAATTTAAAGACCCTATCCAAAAATGGGCATCTAAGATGAATACACACATCTCAGATGAAGAAATACAAATGGCAAATAAATACATGAAAATATTTTCAATGTCATTAGTCATTTGAGAAATGCAAATTAAAACAACACTGAGATTCCATCTCACCCCAGAAAAAATGGCTATCATCAAGAAATCAACCAATAACAAACACTGGAGAGGCTGCAGGGAAATAGGAACACTTCTCTGCTGTTGGTGGGAGTATTGACTGGTGAAACTACTATGGAAATCAATGTGGAGATTCCTCACAAAGCTAGGATTAGAAGTTCCAATCAACCCAGCTATTCCACTGTTGGGTATTTTCCCAGAAGAATTAAAAACATCACACTACAGTGATGTACATGTACCCACATTTATAGGAGCACACTTTGTCATAGCTAAACTTGGAAACAACCCAAATACACATCAACAAGGAATGGATAAGGAAGATGTGGTATTTTTATACAATGGAGTATTACTCAACTATAAAAAAGATAAACTCAAGGATTTTATAGGTAAATGGATGCAACTATACACCATACTCATAAGTGAAATAAATCAGACCCACATGTGTAAACATCATATTGTCTCATTATAAGAACATGAAAGAGTAAATAAAACCCAAAATGTACAATGGATATTACAAAAAGGAAAGAAATTGCTCAAAGGAAGGTACAACTGTGATGAGGGAAAGGAGAAAAAGAAAGAAGGAAGGATCCACATATAGATAGATAAATAGAGAGAGAGAGAGAGAGAGAGAGAGAGCTGTGATAACTGTACTGATGACTAATAGTTTATTGAAAGGAACAGTTAATGCCTAATTTTTTGACCAATTTTGCATGCTTATATCTGGTAATCTGAACAACTAATTTGAAGACAACAATATGCAATATAACAACCATTCGTGAATTCCTACCATCTTGACTAGTGAAACTCAGTATCATTTCTAATGTTTTTTATTATTATTTTATTTTTTATTATTTTATTATTATTTTTATTCCCTTTTGATCAATCATACATTCTTACATTTGGTAATCTGAGCAACTTTTTTGAAGATAACAATATGTAGTATAACAACCACTGTTAATTCTTATCATGTTGTTTTAAAACCCTGTATCATTTTCATTGTTTTTGCTTTGTTTGGTTTGTTTTGTCTATGTTGTTATTATTTTGCTATTGTTCTCTTTTATTCTCTTTAAAATAAAATTAAAAATTAAAATAATGGAAAACAATCCTCCATGCCAGAGAAACTCAGAAAAAAGGGGTAGCTATTCTATACACAGACAGTGTGAACTTCGAGCCAAGAATGATCAAAAGAGACAAGAAAGGTCACTACATTCTTGGTAAGGGAATACTCCAAGAGGAAGAGATAACAATCATAAATACATATGAATGAAATACTAGTGCAACAAACTACACAAAACAAGTATTAATAGACCTGAAAAATCAAATAAGCACTAACACAATTGTAATTGGGGACCTTAATACCCCACTTTCACAATTAGATAGATCAACTACACAAAAAATCAACTAAGAAATATCAAAATTAAACAAAACTATCAACAAATGGACTTAGTATATATCTACAGAGTGTTCCATCCCACAGTATCAGAATGCACATTCTTCTCAGCTGCATATGGGATATTCTCAAAAATCTACCACAAATTGCCCATGGAACATGCCTAAGTAGATACAATGGAATTAAAATTACCCCATGCATGTTATGTGACCATAGTTCAATGAAATCGGAAGTCAACAGCAAAAGAAAGCACAAGAATTACATAAACACCTATAAATTAAACAAACCCTCCTGAACAACCAATTTGTCATAAAGGAAATTGAAAAAGAAGTTAAACAGTATCTATAAGTGAATAAAAATGCTGATACAACATATCAGAACTTATGAGATGCAATGAAAGCAGTCATACATGGGAAATTTGCAGTGGTAAATTTTTATATTAGAGAAACAGAACGAGCTCAAATAAACAACTTAATGTTGAACCTAAAACTCCCAGAAAAGGAAGAACAAATCAACCCCAAAGCTTGCACAAGAAAATAAATCATAAAGATCAGAGCAGAAGTTAATACAATTGAGACAAAGAAAACAATAAAAAAATAAATGAATCAAACAGTTGATTCTTTGAAAGATTAAGAAAATTGACAGAACCCTAGCCAACCTCATCAAAAGGAAAAAAAAACCCAAATTCAAGCAATTAGGAATGAAAAGCGTGAAACCACAACATATCTTGTGAAAATCCAGATCATCAATCCCTACTTCAAGAACCTGTAATATAATAAGATGGAAAACACAGAAGAAATGGAAGTTCCTAAATACATAGGAGTACCAAAACTGGATCAAAAAGATATAAATATTCTAAATAACTTGATATCAGTCAATGAAATTAAAAATATAATTAAAACCCACCAACAAAGACAAGCCTAGGCCCCGATTAATTCACTGCTGAATTATACAAGAAATTTAGAGAAGATCTAATGCCACTAATGTGTAAACTCTCTAACGAAATTAAAAGATAAGCAATATGCCCAAAATCATTCCTAGAAGCAAGTATTACCTTGATAGCAAAACCAGAGAAAGATCCAACCAAAAGAGAAAACTACAGACCATTATCTCTAATGAACATAGATGCAAAAATCCTCCATAACATTCTGGCAAACAGAATATAGAAAATTATGAAGAAAATTACACACCATAATCAAGTAGGGTTCATCCCAGGGATGTAGGGATGGTTCAACATACACAAATCAATAAATGTAGTACACTATATTAACAAAGCCAAAAACAAAAGCCACATGATCATCTAAATTGATGCGGGAAGGGTATTTGAGAAAGTCCAACACTCATTCATGATAAAAAAAAAAAAAACCCTACAGAAAATAGGAACCGATGATCTTTATCTCAATCTGGTAAAAGCCATCTATGACAAACCAGCAGCTAACATCATAGTAAATGATCAAACACTGAAAGCTTTTACTCTAAAATCAGGAAGAAAACAAGGATTCCCACTATCACCACTCTTATTTAATATAGTTCTGTAAACATTAGCCAGAGCAATTAGACAAAAGAAAGAAATAAAAAGAAAAAAGACAGGAAAGGAAGAAGTAAATTATCATTATTTGCATATGACATGATACTCTACACAGAAAACCCCAAAAACTCCATCAGAAGACTTGTGGATTTAATAATCAAATTCAACAGTGTATCTGGATGCAAAGTCAACAATCAATAGCATTTCTGTACCCAAATAACAAATTCACTGACAAAGAAATTAGAGAACCCAAACCGTTCACAATAGCACCTAAAATACAAAATACCTAGGAATCAATCTAACAAAGTTAATAAAACATCTATGCATTAAAAATTACAGAATCCTAAAAAAAAGAGATTGAAGAAGATATCAGAAAAGAGAAACATATCCCTTGCTCGTGGGTAGGAAAAGCCAGCGTAGTGGAAATGGCCCTATCCCAAAACTCTTATACAGATTTAATTCAATCCCAATCAAAATACCATTAGCATACCTCACAGAAGTAGAGAAAATGTTCCTAAAATTCATTTGGAGAAGAGACCTAGACTAGCAAATGCAATTCTGGGCAATAAAGGCAAGGCATGGGACATCACAATCCCTGACTTGAAATTATACTAAAAAGCTACTGTTATAAAATCAGCATGCTACCGGCAAAAATAAAAAAACAGGAGGATCAGTGGAACAGGTTAGAAGATGCAGAAACAACTCCAATCACACTCAGCCATTTATCTTTGACAAAGGAGCCAAATATGTTCACTGAAACAAAGATAGCATCAATGGTGCTGGAAAAACCAGGTTTCCACATGCCAAAGACTAAAATTAGACCCATGTCTATCACCATGCATTAAACTAAAGTCAAAATGGATCAAAGCTCTAAATTTTAAAACAAAAACACTAAATGTATTGGAAGAGAAAGTAGGTAGAAATCTTGCAAACGCAGTTATAGGCACAGAGTTCATGAGCAAAACCCAGATGCACAGAAAATAATTCAAAGTATCAAACACTGAGATCTCATCTTATTAAAAATCTTTTGCACATCAAAAGAAATCATCAACAGAATGAAACAAAAAGCCAAAAAGTGGAAAAAAATTTTAACCAGTTGTCCTTCAAACAAAGGACTTATATCTAGAACATATAAAGAACTGAAAAAAATTAGACCCCCCAAATTCAAGGACCCAGTCAAAAAATGGGCATCTGAGATGAATATACACTTCTTAGATGAAGAAATAAGTTCGACATCATTGGTCATTTGAGACATACAAATTTGAACCACACTGATATTCCGTCTCACCCAGAAATAATGACTATCATCAAGAAATCAACCAATAATAAATGCTGGAGGGGCTATGGAGAAAAAGGAACATTTATCCACTGTTGGTGGGAGTGTAGAGTGGTGCAACCACTTTAGAAATAAGTATGGAGATTCCTCAAAAAGCTAGTAGAAGAGGGTCCATTTGATTGAGTTATTTCCCTTCTGGGTATCTTCCCAGAAGAATTAAAAACATCATTCCACAGTGATATATGTACACCCATGTTTATAGGAGCACAGTTTGTAATAGCTAAATCTTGGAAACAACTCAAATGCCCATCAGCTGAAGAATGTATGAAAAAGATATATTTTTATACAATTGAGTACTACTCAGACATAAAGAAGAATAAACTTGAGGTTTTTGTAGGTAAATGGATGCAACTTGAGTCCATACTCATTAAGTGAAATAAGTCAGTCTCACATGTGTAAACACCATTTTCTCTCCCTTGTATGAGCAACTGAAGAAGTGAATAAGATTTAAAATATACATTAGGTATAGTGAGATAGAAAGAAATTGTTCAAAGGGAAAGGGTAACTAGGATGGGGGAGAGGGGAAAGGATAGAAGGGAAAATGGTGGAAAACAGCAAGTCAGTTATACTGTTAGTGTTTCTTAGTTCATTGAAAGGGAAGTTTTGTGCTAATATTGATTGGAGAACATTTTAATGCCCGTATCTAGTACTCTGAATAACTACCTTAAAGATAACAATATGCAATGTATTAACTGATGCTATTCTATTTTTTATGAATTTTTGTTTTACCTTTTTTCCATAAAATAAAAAAGAAAAGAAAATTGGTATTGAGAGTAGGCTCATTGCTGTGACTGTACCTGACCATGTGATGCAGAAGTCTTGGTACTGGTTTACAGGAGGAGTTTGGAAAGTGATCTGGAGATGTAAGATAGAGAAGTCCTAGAATGTTGTAAACAGAACATGATGGATAATTCTGGTCAGATCTCAGAAGACTGAATGCTGATAGGAATGTGGACCATACAGGGGAAGCTCAGGATGTTTGCACTGGGAGCAAGGACTCTATTGGCAATTGCACTAAAGGTCTGTAACAGCAAAATCAGCAAGAAGAGCACTCATGGGAGATCAAGTATAGGAACAAATGAGGCTTTTTACTTGGCCTGCAGATGACAAACTGACACAAATTCAGAGAATATCAACCATGAGAGAACTTTATACTGAGTTTTTATACCTTTACAGGTATCCACAACAACCACTTTACTTTATTTTGAAATTTTACAAGAATATCACAAAATTGTCACAAGGTTTACATTTCCCAGAAGTTTCGTTAGTCAACCAGGATGGCAGTTAAAATTTAGCTTACCCAACAGTTTGTCCCGTTTGTTCCTTTATTTAATGACTTGTTCTTTCTTTTGTGGGCTTATGGTTACCTAAGAGGGGAGAGGGAGGAGAGTGAGTTCATCTAGAGTTTGAGTTCATGTGACTTCTAAAATGGAGTTAAAACAAAATGGAGTTTATCTTGCCATGTCAGGTCATGTGTGTTACACTCTGACAGAAAATTTGTCTACATTTGGCCCATGTCCTGAGACTTTGCAGGAGACTGAGATTAAGGACAGTGGACTAATCTAGTGGAGGAAATTCCAAGATGGTCCAGTATTTGGTCTGTGACAAGGGTACCACTGACTGCTTTTAGCCAGATTTTTAGTAAGAATCAAACAAAAAACAGAGCACAAAAATTTGAAAAATATAAATTTTGACCAAATACCTACCACAGGTAAAGATGGAACCAAAAAATGTGGCTGCTGAAGAAATCAGTTCTTTACAATGGAGTCAACTACTTGGGACAAGAAGAAAAATACATGAGGGTAACTCAGGAATCAACAAGGTCCCAGCCATCACAGATTTAGAGGTACAAATGCATGAACGTTTGATCTAAGAATACAACCCCTGTCCTCTATAGTTGAGAAGGAAGGCCTAGAGAATTGGTTCCCAGGATCGATTTCATCATGCTTAGCTATTTGGTACACAGAGGCTGCTGCAGCTGTAGTCCAAGAAGGCCTGGCCTCTGCACCCACAGACAGCAGACTTTGGTTTTATCTATATGATGTTGGTCTTTCAGGCATGCAGAATGAAAAAGTTGTGAGGTCAGGGAGTCTTCCACCAATATTTCAGAGGAAGGCCTGGGAAACCAAACAAGGAGTTCTTAAGAGGGCAATGCATGAAGCTATGGGAATGAAACCAAAAGTGAAGTAGAGATCCCAGGAAATCAGAGTGCCAGGAACATGGAATGTCTGCCTAAAAAAGCTGCACCTGTCTGTAAAGCCACTCCAAGGGAGAAGACATATGGGCTGCAATCAACAATGTCATAGGAATGGGAAACTTTATGTGCCCCAAACGCCAGATATAGAGCTATAGGATGTGTTTTGGCTTTGCTTTAGTCTGATTCTTTTCTATCCCCTATACCTCCCTTCTGGAATGGGAAAGATTGCCCTGTGCCATTGTACCTTGGATTACATAACTTTTTTGTTTACAGAGGTTTACAGCTAAGTATTTGCCTCCAGTATCAGAAGAGACTTGAATTTTTGAAAAATATTGGAACTTTAGAGAAAGGATTATTGTACTTTCTGTTGTATGAAAGATAGTTGTATTATATTTGGAAGAATTCTGATTTTGTGTTTACTTAGAAATTAAGTATGGTTTAAGGAGATATGTTTTGATGTCAAGTTGAGAAGGGGCGGGATGTGATAGGTAAGCTTCAGTGTGATTAGCTTGAGGCCACCCTGTGGATTGGTAGTTGCATCTGGGTAGGTCATGGAAGCATGACTTTGGGTACTGTATCTGGTCTCTCACCCCTTCCTCCTCAACACTGTTCCACTGCTCTGCTTCTCAGCTACCATGAATTAAGCATCTTTGCTCCACTGTACTTTTCTACCTTGATGTTTCTGCCTTGGAGCCAGCCTGCCATGAACTGAACCCTTCAAACTGTGAGCCAGATTAAACTTCTCCTACTTTAAGTTATGGGTCCCACTGACAGGAAAGTTAACTAATACATAACTAAACCTAAAGCTCTAAAGATGCTTCCTAAGGGCAAAAGTAACTAATATTTATCAGAAAGTCTCACTGAGGCCTCTTCAGGAGACTTCTCAGTAACGAATTTACTATAGTAATTGAGTAACAATATATTTGCAAGATTAGTCACTTCTACATTTGTGATTCAACATTGAAGAAGTACTTAACCAACTGTCATTGAGATTATTAAAAATAAAAAATGCAAGATTTCTAGCACATAACTTGAAAGAACTTTTAAAAATTAAGTAATATTTCTACACTAAAATCTTCCATTTCCATTACTTACTTAGAGTAATAAAGATTTCTTAGTGCTTACATCATTAAAATAAAATGAAATTGATGCTGAAAACCCCACTTTGTCTAGTGGTAAGAAATGATAAGTAATAGTATATCCACAAATGGATTTAAAATGTGAGTACAATCACTACATCATAGTTGTGCTGTGAAGAATAAATACATATAAATTAAAAAGACTTAGACAATTCTTGGCACATAATACTAATACATATAAACTATTGCTATTATTGTTATTATTATTATTATTTCAGCATTTGGCATAGAGGCAGAAATCATATGAATTACACCTATTGCCACAAGTAGTTCCAAAACACTTTGCATTAATAATTTATTAAATCATAATATATGTATGTTGTGTGGGTAAATTTGTACTTTAAATAACTGTAATAATACCTCAATTCCAGAAAAACTTTTAACATTCAACTCTACAATCATAGAAAATAAAATGCTTTAGGTTCAACTTTTAGACATATTTTTGTGACAGGAAAGTATGATAGGATTATTTATTAAAAATTTTCAAGTATTAAACTAGATTGCTTCAGGATAAAATTATACTTCAGAGAAATGCAATAGAATAATTTATCGATTGGGTGCATATATTATGAAAACATTGAGAAGAGCACTTCCCTAGAGCTGTTTCTTGGTTTTCTGCTTAACTGTACTACCACCTTGGTTACAGAGCTTACCCACATTCATTGTTCAATTAGCCTCTTTATCATCAGCTTTGCCTGATAAAGAAGGAGCCTCAGAATAGATATCCCCATACATGAATTTGCATTTAAATTCATATTTCCAAGAATGTCAGGAACATTTCCAGTTACAGGTTTCCTAACATCAGACCCAACTTCTTTTTCCAACCAAACTTATTACTCTTCCAAAGTTTCAGCACCCTGTATTTATTATAACTTTTTTGTGGTACTGAGACCAAACACAGAACTTCCGTGTATGCTAGGCCAGTGCTCTACCACTGAGCAACATCTCAGTCCAGGACTTTCCTTGTTTTTAAGTGATGAAGACCCTAATACAAATGAGTTTTGTTTTGTTTCGTTTTGCTTTACTTTACAGAATTTATTGGCTCATAAAAGTGAAACTTTGAGTAAGAGAGTTTGGACTCTCTTAAAAGGGGGGCTTGGGTGATAGCTCAGTGGCACAGTGCCTGCCTGGACTCTCTTAACAGGACTTAGGATTTAACTCTTGTGTTTGGAGCTCGGTCTCTTCTTCCTACTATAGTGGCACCAGTGACCAGCCCTATTTGATAGAAGATGACAAAGGCAACTCCAAATTTAACTATCTCTGAAATCTAAAATCAGCAAGCAGGAGCACTTGCCTATCTCCCAGAAACCTCAGCAAGAAACCATCTACAAGGTTCTTGAGGACAATCACCTATTAGCAAACCAATCACAGCGGCCAAAGGAAAGCAAGTCCTGACCATAATGGGATCACTTGGCTCAGCTGACTCCACTTTCCAGAAACCAAGAGAGTCAGACACACTGGAATTAGGTGAATAAGATCCTGAGAGCAAGAAATCTCCAAAGAAGTCTCCAAGGATGCATGTACCATGGGGCAGTTTACTGCTGGGCCAGAGCTCACAGTTTACTTGGCCCTTTATTGGTTCAATACATCGTACATTCTCACTTTCACTTCTACCTGGTTCTACAATTTAATAATAGCATTACTACTTTTGATGACTTTTGATTCATCCTCTTGTTTGATCTTCATATTTGGTCACTGGTATATGATGGTGGCTCAAAAGTGTATCTGCCTGGTCTTAAATATTACCTCCACTTTTTACTAGTTCTATAATTTGGGGCAGGCTTACTTAACTTCTCTTTGCCTTAATCTTTTCATCTACTAAACATAGGTAGTCATAGTTCCCGCTTCCTTTGATTGCTGTGAAAACCAGATAAGCTAATTCACATACAGTACCAAGAGAATGCCTGGCACACACTACGCACAATCAATGCCCTGGATGTCACTATTATTGTTATTGCCCCTATACTTGGCATGGTGGTCAAAAGTATTTTAGCCTATGCATACCAGTTCATGCCCAGTCCCACACTACTTCTCTAGCTTTTCCTGTTATCAGCCAACATATATTTGTTCTGTGAGGTTTCCATTTACTTTTCCCCATGTTCTTTGTGCTTGTTTTGTTCTGCTTCTCTGTTTTGTTCGCCTTGTTCGTTTTTCCTGAAATGTTTCTGATGTATACATACAGGGTTACTATGATTTTGTTTGGAATTTAAGTTCCTCTTGCTTTGACATTGGTGTATGTTAAAATAATTGCAGGCTTGGTTGCAGCTTTTGAACCAATAAAGGGCCATATAATTAAATACACGTTTGTTACTTGCCTGACTTATAGTAATAGTTAGCACAATATCTTTTCTAGAGCAAAGTTGGGATCTTACACACAAAGAGAGAGAGAGGTTGTTGTTACCAGCATACTATATGTACATATATATATATGTTGCCATAATATTTGTTGCATATATTTGCATATAGACACATACATACATACATACATACATAAAACCTGAGCAGAATATGTTCCTTACTGTTTGGGCAACCTAGATTTTAATGGAGTGAATTACCATCCTGGAATAAATAGGCTAAGCAGCCCAAACTGTCTCCTAACTATCTGTGGGACCCAAAATGTGTCCTAATAGGATTACTTACCTCCTCTACCTCACCAGTAACAGAAACATTTGAAAAAATTGTGGAAAATTTGAGCGTGTTCTTATGGCAGGCATCACAAGACAAGGTTGTACCAATCGTTCTGTGTCTGTGGTCAGCTCTGAGAGAATGACTTACAGTCAACCCATGAGGGTTACCATATCAGCTCCTGGGGCCTCTATGCTTTGTACAACCCAGATTCTGCATATACAACCCAGATTCAGTTCTAGTGGGAAAGTTATAACTTGGCACATCTTCATAGTTCTTAACCCAAACTCAATTTTGATTTTACAGAACAGGTAGTATAAATTCATAAACCCTTAGTCCTACCTCTGAAATCTGCAAATGTCTTAAAACTGAAAATGTATTCATCACTCACTCAGCAGTGAAACCTGATTCAACCTGGACTTATTTGGCCAAAAAAAAGTCCTCTTCCAATCTAAAGAAATGATTTATTAGCTTTATTCCAGTTTTTGTGAAATGTTTGTGTTTTGCTGAAAAATACTGGTAGCTCTGTTCTAGGTTAAATTCCCAAACCTATTGCTAAACTCTATGCAATGAATATACATATATTTATATGAAACCTAAGGCTTTCAGATATAAGATTATAAACCTGAACAGATAAAAAATATGAAATATAACCTTTTTTCACTGTCATTTAATCCATGATGTTGGGAATGAAGTTGGCATTGGTTATAAGAACATTTTAAATTAGTAATAGTGGGCATCATATAATTAATTTCCAGTCACTTTTCTTGTTTATTAGACACTTTGTAGACTCTTTGTCATGCAGTTTCAAGGAAATGCTGGTAAACTTCTTTGACTTTCCCATCAATAATACACAGCCTAAAAGTTATCTTTTTGTGTGCTTGCTGGTTCACTCAAAATGTAAAGCCTTTCTGCTTTTATTACACAGAACTCTTTACCATCGCCCCAGAAGCCCACTATAGGCCTGAAGGTGGTCCTCAATTTACTGTTCCTCTATAAGCATCTCAGTTCCTTTGCTCTAACAGATATGACAGGGTGGTTCCAGGATTTGATTTGTTTCTAGTCTTTCTTTTCTAGCTTAAGATTTCTAAATTCTTTTTTTCCTAATCTACTCTCAATATTTTTATTGTTTTCCTCTTTTCTGTTTCCCTTTTTTTTTTTTCCAGTACCGGGGATCAAACTCGTGACCTTGCGCTTGCTGGGCAGGCGCTGTGCTGCTGAGCTAAATCCCCAGCCCCCTGTTTCCCTTTTTTAATTGCCTCCAAATAATCATTCATCCATTCTGCAAATAAATTATTTATGTTTACCAGCATGTACAGAAATTGAGCCAAGAATACTGGAATTTCATAAAATGGGAACTTGCATGTGGGAACATTGCTGTCCTTATCAACTTTCAAACATATTTTCCAGGCAGACAAATTTATTCTAAATATCATAACCATAATAATATATGGGTTGATGTGATTTGCCCCTAGAAATGAGATCAATAATGTTTTTGGCTTTAAAATACCTTAACTAACTCAAGTACTTTCTTGTGCACACCATTATACTCAATTCAAGCCATCGACAATGTAGAATTAGTTAAACCATTGGGTCTGAACATCTTGAAAATTCTCAACACTAAACTTTCCAAGAGGTATTTCTATAGTTTACCATTGCTGTGGGAGATAGCTCAAATTTTAAGTGTTAGACTGTTACTTTTCCAGGTATCTAAAAAGCAAAATCTGAGCTCCATGTATGTAATACTAATTATGGGTACAGAACTATTTTTATGAAAAACTCAAAGGAAGTTTGTATTTGTACAAATTGTAAAAGATCTTCCTAACAGAGGAAGATCTGAGACTTCCTAATCCCTATGATGACATTAAGTAATATCTTCTCTGTCATTTATGCCTACTGCAGCTAATTGATGCTGTCATAAATAGTACCAATGAGTGTCTCTTTGCCACTGGCATTTGTGAGTAGAACCAAATCCAACACTCACATGATGATATATAAATGGTAAGAAGCACTAGTTTATGTCCATCATAATGCATTCCAGTAGACTTAAAGTCAATAACCACTTGACATTCAGAAAATGTCTTCCTCCTGGAAAGAGTAATGTTTATGTCTTAGTCAATTCAGGGTGCTCTAATGAAATACCATAAACTACATAATTTAAACAAGAAAGATTTATTTCTTACAGTTTTGGAGGCTGGAAGTCCAAGGTCAGGATGCCAGCAAGATGACATCCTGGCAGAAAGAGACAGAAAAAGAGAAAAAAAAGAGTGAGAGAGACCACACACTCTTGTGTCCATTCTTACAGGGCACTAATTTCATAGTATGGGTCTCACCCTTATAATCTAACCTATTTTATTTTGTGTGTGTGTGTGCTGGGAGTCAAACTCAGGACCTTTTACTTCCCAGACAGGTACTGTACCACTGAACTATATCTTCAGCCCTGTGGCTGGGGATTTAGCTCAGTGGTACAGTGCCTTCCTGGCAAGTACAAGGTAGTGAGTTTGATTCCTGGTACCAGAAGAAAAACAAAAAAAATTCTTCTATCCTCAGCCCTATAGTTTTATCTAAAACTACTCATTTCCCCAAAGCTGCATCTCTAAATACCATTACCTTAGGGGTTAAGACTTCAACATATGCACTTTAATGGAGATTGAGAGTGCATAGTTCAGTTCATAGCAGCTTCACAATACTATTTCTGAGAAAGGAATAAAATATTCAGAGGAAAGTCGCCTGGAAGGAGTAGTGAAGCAACAGAGGCTCAGCCAAGAGATACAGGGTACAGGTGAAAGGGCTTCATGGTGACTTACACACACGTATAGATACACACACATATGCATGTGTGCACAATTTCATGATATGGCATCTGAGAAATGCCTCCAAATTCAGAGTATGATCCTCAAAATGAAAAGCAACAGAGAATGGGGAGAATAGTTCAATGGTAGAGCATCTGTATGTAAGGATTCTAACCCCCAGCACCACAAATAAGCGAAGTAATGCACTTACCTGTTTGTTGATTATTTTAGGGAATAATAATCTTGGCTAATAAATAATGTATAATCTGGGCTTTAAATAATGCCACATGAAGTTTAACCAGAGAAACAAAACAAAGAGCAGGAACTTGCTGGCACTCTCACCTGCTAACAAGAAATATATCTACAATCAAAATAGAGCTTTAAATGTGGAGCATTCCTTTGCCCATGACTGGATTGAATCATTTAAAAAGAAAAGAAATAGTCATTTATCATGGTTCTTAATTCTTTCCTACTTCTGTACTTCCATGCTTCTATGTTTAGGTTTTGCAGAAGAAAAGATTATCCTTTTGAAGATCTATTCCTTCCCTGACTGATTTTTGTGGGGTTTCAATGCTTGTTTGTTTTATTTTTACTGGTGACCAAATTCATGGCCAATTCTCACCCAAGACCTAGCTTGTCCATGAATGTTACTTCATTCCATTCTAAATTTTCCCCTTCTGTGACCCTTAAAACTTTGATGGATTGCACGGTAATTCCCTCTATAATTCTCTAAAGTGGCCACACATATTTGACTCATGGATATTCTTTATAAATAGGTCTAGCACATTACATATCTATTGTGAGATTTTTAAAGAGAAGGATTAAAAGAGAAAGCACATTGTGTGCAATTGAATTTCTTCCTGGAAGTGCCCTTGCTGCTTAATCCCAAAGCACCTCATTTTGGGCTGGAGGTATATCTTAGTGGGAAAGCACATGTTCAGAATGCACAAAGTCCTAGTTTCAATCCCTAGTATCATAAAAAAAAAAAAAACATTTTATCATCTTATCCGAATCATAGGGCCACTGGCAGGAAACAGAAGCAAGATACATACCCTTTCTTGGATGCCCAAATTTATCTGGAGAGTCTATCAACATCTCTCCTTTTCAACACAAGCTTTGGTTTACAGAAATAGAGAACTCATTTCTAGGGATGACTGATTAACATTTAACTCTTTTGCTCTTTTTTGACTGTCTCTTCCTCTCTCAGCACAAGAGATTTTTGTCTCTAAATTTTCTCTTTGGTAGGAATGACAAAGATTCTTTGTTTAATCAAACTCTAGCCAGGTTTCTGACCATCTTTTAAATTTATCTGGGCATCAGAAGGACCATGGTGCCAGCAGGAGCTGCCACAGTGGCCCAGCAGCACCAGTGGTACTAGCAGGAATGGCCCAGCAGCTGCAGGACACTGATCCCCAATGGGGGGCACCTAACAGACCCAGCAGATGAAATCAATCTACAAAGGGAAAACTCATTGCATTTAAGTTCCTGGTATGTGTTGGATTTCATTATATAACTGTAGAGCTTGCTCCTGTGGTTAAAGGTACCAAATTAATCATTACCACAGTTGGTCAACTGTTAGACTGTGTTTGATGCTATTGTTATTGCTAAGTGCACTACTGTAGCAAGGATGTCATGCATCTTGTAGTGAGTTTTCCCCCTCATATGACAACACTGTGACTAACTGGGGTAATAAACATCACTATAGTCCACTCTGAAAGGATAGAGTTCAGAGCCAAATAGATAGCAGTCTTCCATCCTTAATAAACTGGGAAGGTATGTTCTTGGGATAGACACAAAGACCAAGAACCACTAACACCTAGAATACATCTCTAAGAAATAGAAATTTCATAAGGATGCCTCAATACTAGTGATAAAGCTATCTACCATAAGAAATCTACCAGCACTAACATAGAAAACAAAACAAAATTAAAAATAGAAAACAGAAGATGACAAAGAAAAATGCGACCCCAGACCTTCAGCCAACACAGAACAAGTCCAGGGCACAATGAGATAGAAGAAATCAGAAGTCACACCCTGGATCTGTCTAAAATGATGTCAGAAGAACTAAAAAAATGGATGAGGCTATAGAAGAAAATCTCCCTGGTTAAAAATAAATGATAATCAAAATGAAAGACATGCCCAATGAATCCAGAGTAGGCACAGATTTTTTAAAAAGAGGAGTTTAGGAAAATGATGGAAAATATGATGCCCAACATAGGAAAAAAATGGAAGCCATGAAACAGATCCAAACAGATATCCAGGAAATTAAAATTTCCATTGAAAGTATATGCAACACATTGAATAAAGGCAAAGGTAGAATATCAGACCTAGAAGACAGAATTGTGGTTAGCAACCATGAAAAGAAAGATAACTTAAAATTAGCAAGGGACCATGAAAAATCAATCTAAAACCTGAAAGATGAAGCCTAGAAGAACAATATAAGATTGATAGGAGGTAATGGGAAAGCCAAAGAAAGCACAAACACCACAAAAAAAAAAAAAAAAAAAAAAAAAAAAAAAAAACTCTTCACAGAAGTAATGGCAAAAAGCATCCCAAACATGGGTAAAGAATTTGATATACAAATAAGTGAGGTATATAGACCTCCAATAGCCATCAAACTAAATATACATCAAAGCATATAATAGTCAAGATTTGAGAAATTCAGCACAAGAATAGAATATTAAAAATGGTTAAAGAAAGAAACAAATCACCCATAAAGGAAAATCCCTTAGAATTACAGCAGACTTCTCAACACAAATTTAAGTCAATGAGAGCTTAGAGTGAAGTATTTCAAGCTGTGAAAGAAAACAACCTCCAATTCAGATTGAAGTGCCCTGCAGAACTATCTTCCAGAATTAATGAAGAAATAAAACACTTCCATGACAAAGCACACCTGAAGAATTTCATGACCACCAAACCAACTCTCCAAAATTCTCTGAAGTTGTTCTAGAAAGAGATAAGACTGCAATTCCAAGAACACCAACAGAAAGAAGCCTCCAGGCAGAGCAAGCAGTTCAACAGAAAGGAAAGGCAAGGTAACAATAACAGAAAAATAATATAAGAAGGATAAGCCAATACCTATCAGTTATAACTATTAATATAAATGGTCTCAATTTCTCAGTCAGACAGACTGCCAGAATGGATGAATAAGCAAGATCCAACTATATTCTGCGTGCAAAAGAAAAAAAACATTTAACTCAAATTCATGCAATTAGTAATGAAAAGGGTGAAATCTCAACAGATCCTGTGGAAGACCAGAAGATCATCAATACCTACTTTGAGGACCTGTATTCTCTAATAAAATGCAAAAAAAAAGAAGAAGAAATTGACAGATTCATAGATATATATGAATTGCCAAAAATAAATCAAGAAGATATAAAATTCTAAAAAAAAGAAAAAAACAGTATCAGTCAATGAAATTGAAAATGTAATTAAAGGGGCTGGGGATTTAGCTCAGTGGCACAGCACCTGCCTCCCAAGCACAAGGTCATGAGTTTGATTTCCGGTATTAGAAAAAAATTTAAAAAGAAAAAGAAAATGTAATTAAAATCTTACCAAAAAAGAAAAGCCCAGGCACTGATGCATTCACTGCTGAATTCTACAAAAAATTTAGAGAAGATCTAATGCTACTACTCATGAAACTCTTTAGTGAAATTAAAAAGGAAGCAATATTCCCAAAGTTATCCCTAGAAGCAAGTATTACCAAAACCAGAGAAGGACCCAACCAAAACAAAAAATAAAATAAAAAACTCTACAGGCCAATCTCCCTAATGAACATATATGCAAAAACTCTCAATAATATACTGGCAAATAGAATGTAGCAAATCATCAAGAAGATTATACACCATGGCCAAGTAGGATTCATTTGCAGGGTACAGGGATGGTTCAACATATGCAAATCAATAAATGTAATACACCATATTAATAGAGCCAAAGACAAAAATGACATAGTCATCTCAGTAGAGGCAGATAAACCATTTGACAAAGTCCAACACCCATTCATGATAAAAAAAATCCTACAGAAAATTGGAATAATGTATATACAAGGATAGCTGGGATCATTGTACTGCTCATGTCAACTGGTTTCTTGAAAGGAATAGAGTTAATGCTTAATTCTTTGACCAGTTTTATATGCCTATATCTGGTAATCTGAACTAATTTGAAAATAATAATATGCAATATAAAAATCATTATTGAGTTCCTACCATCTTGCTTAGTGAAGCTCTGTGTCATTTCTAATGTTTTTTTAAATTATTTTATATTATATTTAATTGTTTGATCAATCTTGCATTCTTATATTTGGTAATCTAAGCAACACTGTTGAAGATAACAAGACATACTATAACAACTATCGTTAACTTCTTATGAATTGTTTTTATTTTTATGTTGTTTTGTCTTTGTTGTTATTTTGGGTTTTTTTCCCTTTAAAATAAAAAAGAAAACTGGAATAGATGGTCTTTGTCTAAATCAGATAAAAGGTACCTATGACAAAGCAAATGCTAACATCATATAAAATCAACAAAAACTGAAAGCTTTCACTTTAAAATCAGGAACAAGACAAGGATATCCACTGTCACCAGTCCTATTCAATATAGTTGTAAGCCAGAGCAATTTGACAAAAGAGCGAAGTAAAAGAATAAGAATAGGAAAGGAGGCCAGGTATGGTGGTGCACACCTGTAATCCCAGCACTTGGGAGGCTGAGGCAGGAGGATCATTGCAAGTTCAAGACCAGCCTGGGCTACAAAGTGAGCTCAAAGTCAGTCAGACTGCATAGTGAGACCCTGTCTCAAAAATACAAAAAAAAAAAAAAGGATAGGAAAGGGAGAAGTGAAACTGTCATTATTCTCAGATGACATGATACTCTACATAGAAGATCCCCAAAACCCCACTAAAACGCTTATAGATTTAATAACCAAATTCAATACCATAGCAGGATACAAAGTCATCATTCAAAAATCAATAGCATCCCTGTACACAAAAACCAAACACACTGAGAGAGAAATTAGAAAAACAATACCCTCACAATAGCATCAAAAAATGAAATATTTGGGAGCAAAATCTAACAAAGGAAGTAAAAGATGTATACATTGAAAATGAGGTTGAAGAGGATGTCAGAAAATGGAGACATCCCTTGCTCATGAGTAGGAAGAACCTACATAGTACAAATGACCATACTCTCAAACCGCTCTACAGATTTAATGCAATCCCAATCAAAGTACTATTAGCATACCCAACAGAATTAGAGAAAATCTTCCCTAAATTCATTTGGAACCACAAGGGACCTAAAATAGCAAAAACAATCCTAGGCAACAAAGGCAAAGCAGGGAGCATCACAATCCCTGACTTGAAATTATACTACAAAGCCACTGTGATAAAAACAGCATGTTACTGGGGAAAAAACATACCAGAAAATCAATGGAACAGATTAGATGTAGAAACAACTTTAAACACACTCAGCCCCTTTATCTTTGACAAAGAGCCTAAACACATTCACTGGAAGAAAGATAGTCTCTTTAATAAATGGTGCTGAAAAAACTGGCTTTCCATATGCAGAAGACTAAACCTAGGCCAATATCTCTCATCATGCACTAAACTAAATAAAATGGATGACAGATCTAAATATTAAAACAGAAACACTAAATCTGCTAAGTAGAACTCTTGAAGATATAGGTGTAGGCAAAGATTTCATGAACAAAACCTCGATTGCACAGGAAATACTACAAAGAATCACCAACTTGGATCTCATCCTATTAAAAAGCTTTTGCACAGCAAAAACATTACCAATAAAGTGAAAGGACAGTCCACAGAGAGAGGAAAAAATTTGGTCAGTTGTCCCTCAATCAAAGGACTAATATTTAAAACATACAAACAATTTAAAGAAAAATAAGACCCCCTAAATTTAAAGACCCAATTCAAAAATGGGCATCTGCAATGAATACACACTTCTCAGAAGAAGAAAAACATATGGGAAATAATCATATGAAACATGTTCAACATCACTGGTCATTCAAGAGATGCAAATTAAAACAATGCTGAGACTCCATCTCACTCCTGGAAGAATGGCAATTATCAAGAAATCAACTAATAACAAATATTGCCAGGACATGGGGAAAAAGAAACCCTGCTCCACTCTTGATGGGAATATAAAGTAGTGCAACCACTGCAGAAATCAATGTGG
Source organism: Chinchilla lanigera (assembly GCF_000276665.1). Lineage (NCBI taxonomy): Eukaryota > Metazoa > Chordata > Mammalia > Rodentia > Chinchillidae > Chinchilla > Chinchilla lanigera. The sequence goes on from NW_004955411.1 coordinate 14,163,913, forward strand.
AGATTCCTCAATAAACTAGGATTAGAGGTCCCATTTGACCCAGCAATTCACCTGCTGTCTATCTTTATGGAAGAATTAAAAACGTCAGTGATGTATACATTCCCATGTTTTCAGCAGCACAGTTTGTAATACCTAAATCTTGGAAACAACTCAAATGCCCAACTGAGGAATGGATTTACAAAGATGTGATTTTTTTATACAATGGAGTACAACTCAGCCATAAAGGATAAACTTGACATATTCCTAGGTAAATGGATGCACCTTGAGACCACACATTAAGTGAAATAAATCATACACAGGTGTAAATATCACATTGTTTCCTTGGTGTGAGAAACCAAAAGGGTAGATTAGGACTGAAGTGTATGTATAACAGGTACTATGAAATAGGAAAAATTATTCAAAATAAAGGGGAACTAGGGAGGGAGAGGGGGAAGGAAGGAAGGGAGAAGAGTAAAAGATTTAAAAAGGATAAAATGGAAATAAAACTTTGTAAATAAGGAGGGGACAAAGGATTGAAGGGAAAATAGGGAATACGAAAAAAGAAGAATCAAGATATATCATGTACAGGTACAAATTCCCTATGATGAATGTGATCATTATGTGTATCTAAATTGTACTGATAAACTAACTATATAAATAAATAAACACACAAATAAATTTATTTGGGCACTTATTTACAAAATCCAGCTTTAATAAAAAACTGCTAAATCAGCCTTGATATATGATCACCCTCCATATCTGACCAGGATCTTTGTCTTCAGCCATTATCCCAGATGACACCTGAGCCCATGACCCATCTTCAGCAAGTACACTGTTAGATTCCTTTACCCCAAATTCTCTCTTACTCTGATGTGTCCTCTCTATTTTTGGTTCATTGACCCACTGCCCTGCTCTTTGGCTATAAATTCCCACTTGTTCATCCTATGTTTAGAGTTGCATCCAATCTCATTCCTTCCCAACACAATCTTATTGCAGTGGTCTTTATACCTATCATGATGGCCCTGAATAAAGTACTCTTTACCATGAATTAACAAGAGTCACTGAATATTTTTTCTCCTGTCGTACTTGGTATGGAACTGAGGGTCTCATGTGTACTAGGCAAAGTGCTCTACCATCGATTTACGCTTCCAGGCCCTGAATACTTTTTTCTTTTTACAGAATAAAGAGATTATTCTGTAGAGACAAAATGGAACCCACCGATTGAATATTCTTTCATATCTTTCTGCTTTACTTTTGGATGTAAAAATTTAAATTTACAGAAAAAAAAAAAACAAACGAAAACTGGATTACTGCCTTGGTTCTCTGGTTCTATTGTAATGACTGTCCTTGGAGCAATGCTACCTAACGACTAGCTCTACTGGGGAAAGGCTAGAGGAACAAAAGGAAATGGGAGAGGACCACATACATTAACATTCAGTTCAGTGTCAAAGGTAACCCAATAATTATTGAAGCACTTATTGAAATAACACTTATGAGAAACAGAATTTAACAAATTTAATAATTATTACTGGATGAATCATAAAATTTGTCCTAGATTCCTTCATATTTCCCCAATCCATACCTCAGTTTATCTGTATGGTGAAATTTTCTTCAACTGATTGCTGCAAAAAGCAGTGGTTTGCTTTCAACAAAGGTGACATTTTGCCCCGAATCAAGTAAGAGAAAGCAATATGAGGAGCTGTTATCTCAGTGTTGAAATTTGGAGCCTGTGTATCTCTGACAAGGAATGTGTTTGCAGCCATTGCTCTCCAGAGAGATTTAGAGATGGAAGTTAGTATTTTCTTGCTAAGTTCCTCCTCACTGTAATGATTTGAATTAACCACAAACAATGCAGAGGTTTTTGTAAATGAAAATTATCTATATATACAAAGAGCTGGAAGAAAGCAAATTTAACTGCTGTTAAAGATATAAAGTTTTTCCTAGGAAGTGGTTAGTAATACATTTTTCTTCCATTATTTTCTGCATTCTTGTTACTGCCAATCAGCTACATTATGAGAGGAATATGTTACATTTACTGTATTCCCATTAATATTTTAAAATTTAACATTATATCTTAGCATGTTACTTCACAGCTCTTTTTTCTACTAAGCAATGATTCTTATTATAAAGCTGAAATCAATAGACATTTAATGATATAGATGTTTATCATCAGTCAAAAACCCCAAGGACCTAATACAGAACATAGTAAAATAGAGTTTGAATTTATTTTTGCTACTGTACTTTGTGGAACTTAAAAAAAAAAGGTTGTCTTATTTTACTGAGAAAATAATGCTATTCTCAATGTTAACTGACTAAAGGAGTTAAGGAAACATAATTCTGGAAAAAATACTGCACATAACTAGAATGTGAAATTTAAAATCTTTTTCTTCCAGGGCTGGGGATTTAGCTCAGCGGCAAAGCGTCTGCCTGGCAAGCGCAAGGTCGTGAGTTCGGTTCCCGGTACCGGAGAAAAAAAAAAAAAAAAAAAAAAAAAACCAAAAAAAAATCTTTTTCTTCCATATCCCCATTGCTTCTGGTATTACAGTATAACAAGGTATGCTTGAGATTAGTTCTATTGTGATTTTTACACAGAAAACCATTAACTCAATAGAGTCACAAATTTCACAGACTTCCAACCTCAAGGAAAAAGCACTATTAAATGGGTGCTATATTTCTAAACTTCAAACAAGTGCAAATACTTCAAACAAATACTTCACATTCCAACCTAGCCCATTAAATGGATAATTGGACAGACACCAGGAATACACATCCTAAATGTCTGGAAGACACCCCCAAGAACACAGAAAGAATACCAGCCCCAGACCATACTATGTCGCACTCTGAGAGCACACATTCCTTTTTTTCTATGCCTCTCACTGACACATCTTGCAGTGCTTTTATGCAACATAAGTCAGTGAACCACAACCTATACATGAGCTGGATGAGTTGAGGTCCTATTTCTTCTTTGGCAGACCTCCTTGGCCCTTGTCCAGTGACAGAAACATTTGAATTAGGGGCTGGGGATTTAGCTCAGCAGCAAAACGCCTGCCTGGCAAGCGCAAGATCATGAGTTCATTTCCTGGTACCAGAAGGAAAAAAAAAAAAGAAACATTTGAATTAGAATATGTTAACAGTAACATTAGGAGTAGGAAGGGAAATAGTTAAACTTAAGGAAAGTAGAAAATATGGCTCTTGATAGGCCCACATGTTAAAAGAATCTGGTTAGCAATCACAGTCCTCATAATGACAACTAGGTAATTCCAGGTCTAGAATACATAGAGGGTTTTATTTTGTTTTATTTTGGTTTGGTTTGGTTTGGTCTGGCTTTGGCCTTGAACTCATTACATAGCACAGGCTGGCCTTGAACTCATAGCAATCCTCCTGCCTCAGCCTTTCAAGTGCTGGAATTACAGGTATGCACCACTCTGCCCAGCCAGCATATATAGAGATTACAGAAATGAGATACTACCGTATCAGGATTCCAAACATTTTATTTATCAGCTTGCTTGAGTACAAAGTGTCTGGGAATTCCTGCACTCTATGTGTGTCATAATCCTTAATATATGTACCTATTCCTTTATCCTAGCCCATCATAGCTCAACTTGCCCTGCTTCTTTGTACTCTGGAAACCATCTGCAGATTCCTCTCACCTGTCAGGGGGAATTTCATGGTTGAATTTTCCCAAACAATAATGTTCCCATATATTGACATGGCATTATATTGTCACAGCTGGAAGCATTCTTCCTTAATTAAAAAAAATTTACAATAATTATTTTTATACATCATCCTCACTAAATTAACTCAGTATTGTTTCAACTGTCTCTGTTGAGGTACACACGAATAAGAAGTTATAAAGAAAACTTCCCAAATAGTGTTTTGATAATAGGGTAAAGGAAAAGGAAAGAAGAAACTATTTTGTCCAGAATAAAATTTAACAATTCAGAATAAATCTCTGCAAGAAGCTGAGAATTGTGTAAGATTAATTATAAACCCTCAGGGCTCACAAATTCTTCTGCGCTCTGACTCCTCCATAGGTGCTCTCACAGACAGCACCCTTCCCTCTTTGGTACATAAGTAAAAATTTAAAAACCACTAATCAAAGGCAGATATAAGACATTTGAAATGTGCCGTTTATGAAAAGCAAAAGCCTCTGATCAGAGCCAGAGGCTTCTTGACTTCCTCATAGCTAATATTATTTTTTCAGAATATAATACAACTTGAATATATAGCAACATATCGAAGTTAGAAGCCAAATTAGGGTAACAATAGTCACTCCAAGTCTTAGTACTCCTTCAGAATAGGGTGATTTTTTTCAAACCCTTACATGCTTCTGACTGAAAATAGCTTTCATGAATAAGAATAAGGCAGATTCTTACCAGATCAATACCGTGTTTGCGAGGGGCCAGGTTCTCATTCTGTGTAACTGTAGAAATCAAATTACACATGAAGACAATCTTCCCGAGGGACGCTACTTACACAGGTGAACTTCCTGATAGTGCCAGTGAAATTGAAATTCTAAGTCCAGCTGTGTTGATGGAATTCAACATACTCTAATGGACATACACACCATTTTTTTTAGTAAGTTTAATTTAATTAAGGGAAACAAACACAAATCATACATTTGAAGGGATTACTTGACCTCCAAACACGTACTACTGAGAAAATCTCTGTTTGAAGAACCTCTTGTCCGTTTAAGGTACCATCACTACCTGCAGCAGCCTGAACATTAGCAGCTGATTTTAATAAATTATTGTATGTGTCAAATTACTCTTTTCTAACATCTGCCTTAAATACATCTATTTTAAAATCTCAAATTATTGCTCCTAATTACACTAAAATCAGCTGGTTTAAAGAGCATTTTCCTTCCTTTACTGAGATTACCACTTCTAATATTTTCCTAACGCTACTTTAACAAATTTCTCCAAATTTAGTGACTTAAACCAATACAAATTTATTATCTCTCAGTTCTGGAAGGTCAGAAATCCCAAACAGATCTCTTTGTGCTAAAATCAAGATGTTTACATGACCGCATTCCTTCTGGAGGCTGCAGGGAGAAAGTATGTCCGTGCCTTTTCCGGTTTCTAGAGGTTGCAGTAATCATTGGCTTGTTGCCTCCCTTTCATCTTCAAAACTAGCAATATAGGGCAAATCTTTCTGACATAGAATCATCTAACCTCCTTCTCTTTCCCTCTCTCTCTCTCTCTCATACTGTACAAATTTGTGATTATATTGTGCCCAACAAGATATATTCTGGTATTATACTGTGCCCAGCCAAACATAATTAGCCAAACATAATTCTGATTATTGCAGAATAATCACCTGAGATTAGCAATCCTAATTTCATCTACCACCCTAACACTTTTTTGTCATGAAGCTTAACACATTCACAGGTGCTGGAGACTAGTTTGTATACATTTATGGGAAGGCCATCATTTTGACTACCAAGACACTTTAGTATTTATCATGCGTTATATGCTCCCATACTCATTTTTAAATTAAAATATATTTCAGCTTTAAAAGATCTCCTTGTAGGGGCTGGGGATTTAGCTCAGCGGCACAGCACCTGCCTGGCAAGCGTGAGGTCATGAGTTCGATTCCTGGTACTGGAAAAAAACAAAAAATAAAAAATAAAAGATCTCCTTGTAGATTCTAATCTGCTATGGGTTGTATTGTATGCTCCAAAAAAAAATATGTTGTAGTTCCTATCCTCTGTATCTACGAATGTTACTTTATTTGAAAGTAGAATCCATTGGGGTGATTAAATATATATATATAT
>NW_004955411.1:14169767-14229593 GCF_000276665.1 Chinchilla lanigera
TAAAACACGAATGTTAAAGACTGACAATCACACCAGAAGCTAGGAATAGGCAAGGAAGGATTCCCCTAAATCAGTTTTAGAGGACACTTGGCCCATCAATACCTTGATTTTGGACTTCTGGTCTACAGAACTATGAAAAAAATACATTCGTATTGTTTTAAGTCACAGTTTTTTGCTACATTGTTACAGCAGCTCTAGGAAACTCACATATACTCTGTAATCCTCTTACCACCTTTATCAATATGCTGTATGAGTATCTTTTAGTCTATCAGTGTCTTTCTTTAATAATGCTTTCCAAAGTACCCATAGCTTTACACAAAATGAAATTTGACCAAAGATGAATTCATGATTGCCTGCATTTTTTCAGAGTTCTCTTGTTTAGACATGTTCAACTCTCTTTATTTTTTGACAAAAATTTTTCCTGCATTACAAAGTCTTACAGCTCTTATTCAAGCCTACATCATCTCTATAGCCTAAATAAAATTGATATTTATTTTTAGCAATATTAGGGATTAAATCGGGACCTTTGCGTGAGTTCCATCCTCAGCTTTTTTTAAAAAAAAAAAATTTAATTTTGAATCAGGGTCTCACTGAGCCTGAGCTGCCCAGGCTGGTCTCAGATTTGTGACCCTCCTTCCTCAGCCTTCCAGAGTGCTGGAATTACAGGAATGTGCCACCACACTCAGCTGAAGTTCACTTATTATATTAATATTGCTTCAAAACGTGGATGAAGGGGCTGGGGATTTAGCTCAGCGGCAAAAGCGCCTGCCTGGCAAGCGCAAGGTCGTGAGTTAGGTTCCCGGTACCGGAGAAAACCAAAAAACAAACAAACAAACAAACAAAAAAACAAAGTGGATGAAGCAAGGGACAATTTCAAGAACAGTGAGAAAATATCAAGGTGATAAAAATACTACTTCATGGTGTAAAGAACTTATTTCTGATGTATTGAACATCTTCAGAGAATCTTACCCTGAATAAACTTTCTCTGAGGACTGCCTGGTACACATACGGGAGCTTCCGACAGCAGTGCTTCTATAGTGTGACCAGCCCGGCTGATATAACTGAAGGGATGCCCAACATATTCTCTTTCCTAGAAACTTGGAATTAGGGTACAGAGTTATTTGATCTGTGTGTAGAACTAAGTGGATGGAAAAAGGAACTGTGAATGAGAAAGGCACATTACTTCTGGGCTCATAGAGAAGCAAAGAAGCCAATGTGCAGTGTCAGAAAATGAAGCTGATAAAGAAGTGGAGTCCATGGGGCTTCAGAATGAGAGTGACTGAGGAAATATCTTCTGTGGAAGTTCCCAAGAGCTTCCAGCCTCTGGCTAGCACCCCCCGCCCATGTGAGTTAATGATTTGTACTTAACTTGCTATGAAAAGAATATGTCAACTGTAACTGACAAAATGTTGACTAAGACAAGGGGAATTAAATTAATAAATATAAGACAAACTGGAAAGTAAAGAACATCATAGCTAAGTGAAAGGGTATAGAGAACACTTAAGCACTCATAGCTGAAAAAAGTCTATGAATGCAAGTGGGATTTAGAGCTAGCCAGAGTCACATCATTGGGTGGATGTTATGGTGTCAGTGATGGTTTTGAGTAACAAAGTGACCATTGACATCTACTGAGTGCTGAGTGTCAGGGATAAGCACATTATGTGCAAATTTTCATTCATAACTACCATAGATTGTTGAATTTTTACTATCTGCAGTGGAAACAAGGGATTAAGGAATGAGAGATAAAATGACTTATACAATACCCCATACTTAACATACTGCAGATATTGGAGCTCAACTCTTTCTAAAAGAGTCAAGCTATATTGCCTTAAAAATAATCCTTTAGAATCCCATGGGCAGAAGCCCTGGGAGCACATCTCTGGCAAGTATCCCATGGGCAGAAGCCCTGGGGCACATCTCTGGCAAGTACGGCCTGGGGCTTCTCCTGAGAAGCCTTCTCTCTTCTGATTGGCCAGAGGTGAGTGAGTCTGGGGCTTCCTGGTCCTCCAGAGGCTCCCAGAGGCAAACCTAATTGAGCTGCAAAAGCCACAGGACTTGGGGATCTGGCTATGTATTCTTCACTTTCTTCCTTGCCTCTCTTGGCTGGTGCCCAGGATCCAAGGATTGCAGAAAGCACCCGCAGTGTTGCCCTAGTATGGGAAACAGTGCCCTCCACACTCAAATGGAAATGGCACAGAAAACTGGTGTCTTTCAGCTTAAGGACCATGGGCTGACCAAGTTCCCCTCATAGTTACAGAAGCTGATGAACAACCTTAGGACCATCAGTCCAACAACAAGATCAAGTCTCCTGCCTCTGCTAGTAGAGAAGTCGCTCTGTTGAAGAGCCTGTCCTGAACAGCAACAAACTGTTCTACCTAATGAGTTGGCGATCTGAAAAAACTCGAGCTGCTTAGCCTAAATAACAATCACCTGAGAGAACCGCCATCTACCTTTAGACAACTCTCTGTCCTCAAGACGCAGAGCCTCTCTGGGAACTAACTGGGAGTACCACCACCCCAATTTTGTAGCCTTTGACAGCTAGATGTGGTAACATCTCTAAGAACAGGATTCAGAGTATATCTGATGAAGTGCGGGAGCTGCAGTTCATGGAACTCAACCTCAACCAGAACCAGATAGCTCAGCTCCCAGTAAAGCTATCTTGCGGTCCTTGCCTTTAAGTTCTTCTCCTGGAAGAGAACCGTCTTGAACTCAGCACACTTCCACAGAGCATCCTCAGTGATTCCCAGACCTGTCTGCTTGCTGTGGAAAGCAATCTTTGTGAAATAAAGAAACTTCAAGCACTGGAAGGCTCTGATAAGCACATGGAGAGGTTCACGGCCACCAAGAAGAAGTTTGCATGATGTTCTCCAGGTCTATGGGACACTTACAGGACACTAACTCAGAACCTCAGTTGGAAACAGGCTGCATCAAAGGCTCCTGTTGTTAAGGATATATACAGTGAGAAGATAATACTCCAGATCATAGCTCATTCAATAATCTTCCTTTTCAAAGCTACCTCATATAACCAAAAGCAAAAGAGTCAGGAGACATGAAGAATGCTCCACCTTGCATGATGGATAGGGCAATGGACAGTATTGCTCTTCACCACCAGGACCATTGTACTTCTCAGTTGGGGGGTGCTGCCTGCTAATCTAATGGCTGCACCACAGCTTGAGATTATGCTTAATTTCAATAGAAGCTTTCAGAAAGTCGGCTGCCATTCCACCTCTGTGTTCACACTTTATATTTTTATGAAATTCATGTAAGGTGTAAGGAGGTGCTATGGTTAATCTAAGGATTTATTATCCTTAAATATATATAACATAGGATATGAAATATGTAATATATAGTATATAATATATATCTATATCTGATATCCAGTTTATCAGTTCAGTTGCAGTGTTCATACTTGAAATTTTAGACATACCTATGTGACTGTCTTGTTTAAAGTGTACTTTATCAGAGAAGTACCAGTACCACACTAAAAGATGTTTCCAAAGGCTGCAGTAGCAATTTCTTTACTATTATGGGTATTTTGTTGGTGGAGGGCTCTGAAGAGCTAAACTGTATGTGCAACACTTACAAGATTTAAAAGAGATTTTAATAATCAAGATTTTCCTGAAGCTTTGTTTAAAAAAATCATGCCTTATTTCTGATAACCTTTTCCCTTTTTTTGTATTTACAATTCTACTAAAGAAATCATTGCTACAAGTATTTTTTAAATGACCTATGTCGCTGAAAAAATAAAGGGGCATGGAGGAGGGTGGGAAAAGAAGGAACTGAAACATATTTTGTATGTGTACCAACCCCCTATAGTGAATGTAACCATGGTGTACCGCAAACAGGTACTAATAAAAGTAAAAAACAAAACTATGTTTATCAAGTTAGTTCTCTGAAGCAGAACAATTCTTTATTACATAATTTTTAATGAAAAAAAGACAACTGTAGTTGAAAATCCTTAGTACAAAAAAGAAGAGTTAAAAGGTAAAGAGAAAATAAATAAACCTTTCCCTATGAAAGATTTCTTCTTTTTTTTTTTTTTTTATTTTAAGGATAAAAGGAGGGAAACATTGATTTCTAATGAGAGCAACTGGGAATTCACATATGGGATGAGGAAGAGAACTGATGGAAAGATTTCACTGGTAAATCTGAACACACATGGAACATAAAGGAAAAGAAAAGGAAAGAGTCAAAGTGGAATTCAAGGTTTGGGACAAAAAACTTGGGAAGTTGATAATGCGCTGAATAGAAATAGGAAAGCCAGGAGAACTCTTAGCTAGGGTCCTAGATCTAGAGTGTCCCCCAAAGACTCATGGGTTCAGGTCAAGCTGATTGGATCACAGAGGTGCCATGCTCATTCATGGATTAATCCACTAATGAATCCAAAGCTACTTGTGCTAGTAGAAGATGAAATCTGGTCAGAAGAGGCAGTTCACTAGGGGGTGTGACCTGGAAGGGTGTCTCCCTCCCTGACTCATCTCTTCTCTATTCCTGACCGCCCTGGGACATGAGCAGCTTTTCCTCCTCCCACGTCCTTCCATCATTCCCTGTCTGCCTTGGAGCCATCTGAGTTTGGACTGAAACATCTAAACACCAAGAATCAAAATAAACCTCTCCTCCTTTAAATTATGGATCTTGAGTATTTTATCCCAGTGATAGGAAAGTGACTAAGACATGGGATGAAAGGAAGAGTGGGAAGAGGTCTGATGAATTCTCATGGGATTGAGATGCTGGCAAAACATCAGGAGGAGCTGTCCACCAAGCACGGACATACATAGTTACGTGAAGTTGTAGCTTAGGAAAATTTCAGAGTAGAGATACCAACTCAGGAAACATGCTCATAAAAATAAAAAGCAAAACAATGAAAATGGATGAGATGGCCAAAAGATGGGATAATGAGGAGGCTGGTGGAAGAAGTTTAGCCGCCAGAAGGAGTTTCTAGTAAGATCAAAGACTCAATATAACAGAAACATTTTATATTACTAGAAGCAAAAACAAAGAGGAAATATTAACCATCACTATTTTAAGCAACTATAACAGAAGTTTAAGTTTTAAGGTTCCTAGAAGATGTAACCTCCAAATGCAAACTTAAATTTCTACAAAACAGCGATAAATGTGGCACAAGGAAATTATTACCCAAAATATTGTAATTGTACAGAAAATGGCTTTATGAGATCAAGGGTAGAAGTGATAAATTTGAGCTTTAATTCATGAAAGTCTTTACTGCAGATTTGATGGCTCTCCTCCATTACAGATTGAAAAGCACATATAATAACCTCCAATCATCCTTACCTGACTAAAATGCTTTTCTTTTATTATGCTTCAGGGGGAGAGCGTTTAGAGTAACTGTGAGAGTTCATAATGCAAAATAAAAACAAACACACAAAATTTTACAGGAAATTAATCTCGATGAATTACCTTTTTAAAATATAGCCTTTTGCAAACAGAAAACAGAGAAATAAGGATACATGGAAGGAAAGAAGAAGGGAGGAGAGAGGAAGGGAGGGAAGGAAGAAGGAAGGAAAGAAGAAAAGGAGGGAAACAACTGAGGTGTTGAATATGCCAATTAGTTTAATTATGGTAATTATTCCTCAATATATACATATATCAAAACATCACTGTACTTCTTCTGGAAAGGCAAATTTTGTTATCATATGTTAACAAAGCTGGAAAAAATAAAATAAAAAATAGCCTTTTGATTCCCTTATAAATAGCTCAAATATATAAAAGATGTCCACTACTCCAAAAGATTGTTTGTCATAAAGCTAGTTTTCATAGTCATGGCCTTATGGCTTTAAACAAATATGCACAGAGCAACTTTCAATAATTTTGTGAGGGCCAACGCATACTGATTCTTTGGCAATTAAACTTCACTTTAATCTTGGTAATTCATTAGAAGCACATTTGGTTTATTTTGAAATCCTCGTTTTATGCATTTGACAGGGAAAGAAAACATAAATTTCTCATAGTTTCTTCTTTCAGCTTTACATCCCTGCTGTGATGTGCAGGTCAGAGCTCAGCAAGAGACGATTCTTCCTTGCTAAATGATGCACCAGTTCTGCAGACTGCTGAGTGCTCATGGGTGTTCTGTTACTTTCTGTACTTTCAATAGGGTGGCTCACTGGGGAGGAAAATTCTATAGCAGAAGGGACAGCAAGAGGCACGCAGCCTGAGTTGGGTGTGGTGACACATGCAGCACTCAAAAAAAAAAAAAAAAAAGATACTGGCATCCTAAGGTCAAGGAAGCTGTCTCCTTGCATCTCTGCATATTTACAGTATAATAAGTAATTCTTAATAGGAATCTCGACATTTTCCCTTGTGTCACTAATTCAAAAAGGCAATAATAAGGCAGAAAAGCATTCTATTGGCAGAAATTTAAAAGAAAATGAAACATTAGCCCCATGTTTTGTTTGGTTTTGTTTTGGCACCTAAGGCCTTCATACTGTGCAATACAGTTATCCCCAGATTTTATTATATTCTTTATTTTGAGGTAGAGTTCCACTAGCTCATTAAATTGCCCAGATTAGGTTTTCACTTAAAATCCTTCTGCCTCAGCCTCCCAGAGTGCTAGGATTATAGGCAGGTGCCACCACTCACAGTTAAGTCCATATTTACACTCATCTATTGATCTGAGAAAGTTGTCACCTTTGTGGTATATTTTAACATCTAAATTAATAAATACTTTCAAGCACAGGATATTAATGGAATTTCATATTAGTAATTACTATGGTTTGTGTCTAGATGTTCTCCCAAAGCTTCATGCACTTTTAGATGGAGCTTTTTTGGAGGCAGCTGAATCGAGAGTGTGTGATTTATTCATGGTTCAAAGCTAGGATTAAGGGTGCTGGGATTAAGGGTGGGTGATTGCTGAATCAATCCACTTATCGGATTGGCACCACCCTAATCCCTGCAGACTAGATACAGTATAAGGGACAGAAAGAGGCTTGTCTCCTCTCTCTTGTTGCCGTTGCCGTCTTCTGGCTCTGTGAACTGTTGCCCCTCTCCACGTGCCACCCTGCGTTGGAGCCAATGATGGACTGAAACCTCTACAACGTGTGAGCTAAAAAAAAAAAAACAAAAAACCTTTTCCCCTTTAACTTCAGGTGTCAGGTATTTTGTCTCATCAATGAGAGAAAAGTAACTAAGACAGTAATATATAGGGCTAATAATTTTTTAAGACTATGCCCAATTTTCATTGATTATATTATTTTAAAAAATTAAGCTAGGCGTGGTATTGCACATCTACAAATTCAGAATTGTGAGAGACTGATGCAGAAGGACTGTGAGTCCAAGTCCAATTCCAATCTGGGCAATTTAGGGACTTAGTGAGACCCTGTCTCAAAATTAAAAAAATAACAAAGAGGCTCAGGACATAGCTTTGGGGGGTGACCCTGGGTTCAAGTCCTAGTCCCCCCAAAATAATAAGAGTAGTAGCTTTGAACATCTTTTGAGTTAAAAGATGTTTAATTTGACCACTATTTAAGAAATGCTCATCAAAATGAGTTCATTTTGAAACTATGAAAATGTTTTAAAAGTTTGATAGACTAGTCCTGCCCCTCAGTCTCCCAACTACATGTAGCGCAACTCATGCTATAATGGTTCCGAAGTGGTTTGTGCCCCATTGGGAGGTGGCATAAGGAGGGCGGTCAGGCATTTTTCATTAAATTGGTAAAATGACCTTGAGATAGAGGGAAGAAAGAAAGCAGAACTAGACACCAGAGACCTAGAACACTGATTGGAAATGCCCTGGAGGGATGGTTAGAAATGAAGCTTCCCAGGGCCCCCTCTCAGCCTGCTAAATCAGACTTTCTAGAGCTGTGGCCCAAGAACCTGCATTTAATAAATCCTACCTGGAGTCAGAAACTACCTTATATTTCCTCCTTACATTTCTAGAACAGTAGTAAGGTCTCTTATTAAACAATGTACTAGATGCTGGTCAAACTCATGGTAATGAAATTGAGAAAAGAATCCATCATATTATGAAAACAATTGCTTTGGAAACTTAGAATCACTTGAGAGAATGGTTTTTAAAGCCAATATTTTGACAAGATGTAACAGCAATGATAAAATTAAACATGAACCACAGATAAATTTGTGAAAGAGATAGCTAGAGCCCAGGCATCTGCAGTTCATCTGCTACGGTGTAACAAAGCAGCATATATCTTGTCTTCTTTTGATTATATTTGTGCTACATTCCCTTCTCCCTCCTCTCCAGCCCCTAATTGCTGGGATGAAAGCCCAGAATAAATGCTAGGCAAGGTCCATAACACCAACCTACATCTCTGTATTTTTTGATTATAGATACTTTTTTTTTTTTTTTTTTTTGTCTTTTTGAGACAGGGTCTCACTATGCAGTTCAGGCTGGCCTTGAGCTCACTTTGTAGCCCAGGCTGGTCTCAAACTGGCAGTGATCCTCCTGCCTCAGCCTCCTGAGTGCTGGGATTATAGGCGTGCGCCACCACGCCCGGCTACTTGATTATAGATACTCTTATTGATAAAATATAGGTCTCTTAAAATATTTTAAAGACCTTTGTAAATAAGGTCCTGAAGTTTAGAGGGCATCTGTTCCCTCCATCTCTTATATATATATATATATATATATATATATATATATATATTTAATTTAATTCAATGGACATGTATAGTCTATTACATTGCAACTTGCTAAAGACTACTAGAAAAGGGAGACTGCATATAAGATACAGTGTCTACCCTCAGAGAGCTCAGAGGCAGGAGGATCTCGAGGCCCACCCTGGGATACCCAGCAAGGAGGAGGACAAGGGTCATCCATATGGTGACTGCTAAAAGGTAAAATGATCAATTTCAAGTAAAAACTACAGCAAATAGTAAGTCAAAACTATGGGAGCTTTGGAGAGCGTTTATTTGAATGGGAAGGGATCACCTAAGAGGAAGCAAAACAAGTGAGATCGGCGTTGGCTATAAATACTGCACACAGATTTTTACTCCACCAGCACGGAACAGAAGAGTCTTCGCTGAGGAGCTCTGGTTACAGAGGAACTCAGAAGGAGGGAGATTTAGGAAGAGGAATAGTGAGTAAATGAACATTTCTGTAAGGATGTGATAGAAGGTGCTTGTTGGGGTCGATGTTTGCCCGACATATGAATAGAATACTTATAATCAAATTTGTGTTCATTATTATTGCTGTTACCTTGAAGAATATGTCTGAGTCATGGAAACAAGCAAAATAGGTCCACGTCAGCACGCCTCAACAGTCCTACCTTTTTAAAATTCAAATGCCGCAAGGGTGAAGTTCTCTGATATTTCACTATCGCAAGGTTTCTACCGAATGATATACAATGATTACAATGTAGAAATACAGGAAAGGAAAGGTATTTATATATTTTTCTCTGCCTCTTCGGAGAAGTGCTGTGAACCAGCTCAAGGATTTGGTACAGAAATTATGTGTAATGCATTTATGCTTCCAAAGGCTTTATGTTGTGATTATTTTCACGTTGATTAATTTAGAAGTTTGGATAATTGAGTGCCTCCCCCCACCTACCACTGAAGACGTAACCCGGGGGCAGGATGCCTCTACCTCTGAGCTGCATCCCAGCCTTTTTGATTTTTAAATTTGGAGACAGGGTCTCCGTTAGAAGCCCTGAGTAGCCTTGAATTTGCTATTCTCCTGTACCAGCCTCCAGAGGAGCTGGGGTTATAGTGGTGGGTAACCTTGCCCAGCAAAGGTGCTTTCTTTAAAATGTTATTTTTCATTCTCGTTTTGCATTTGGTTTTTCCTCATAAAGGAAAAACATCCGAATAGAAAATAAAAATGCCAGTCCTCAGTGATCCGTTTCTTTACGCCCCTCCCCTTTTCTTTCTTTGTTAAAACTCAAGGACTAACATGAATCCTCTTGAATATGATCTGGTGCTTTTGGATTCATTTCAGTATGAGGTCCAGCACTCGCCTTTTATTTTCAAGCATTTTATTTGATTCCTTTGCTCTTTCCCTTAAGGAAAATGTCTTCGTTGGATAAGTGGTTTGTTTTGAACAGAGGTCTGCAGTGCTGCAGTCCGTGCTTCCTCCGGGTCCAGGGACAGCGCGGATTCCCGGACTCCGCAGGGACTTTCCATTGGAGCGAACTCCAGCCTCCGGCCCTCACGTCCTCACGTCTAAGAGCCCAAGGCTGCGCTGTCTGAGGCCCGGCCGCCCAGCCCCTTGGAGACCAGGTCCAGTGTCCCCAAGATCAGGCAGCGGTGTCCGCGTCGCGCCTCCGCCGACAGCATCCCCTCCCGATCGGTCTTGGAGGCCGCAAGCCCGGCCATCCCCCGGAGAGGCTTCACAATCTCTCGACCCGGAGGTCCCGGGAGGGCTGTGCTCCTGGGCCCGGAGGCGCAACCACGCGGAGGGTTTGATTCGCAGCGCTGGGTGGAAATCTGGGGCAGCCAATGTCGGGGCGCAGCCGCCGGGCTCTGGCACCCGAACGCGAGCAATCGCGCGGCTGCAGGGCGATCGCGCGACCGGCCTCGGCCGGGGGAGCCGAGCCTGGCCTCGGCTGGGTGCGGAGGCGCAGAAGCAGCTGGCGGAGCCGAGCTCGGCCTCGGGCTGCTCGGTCCCCCGGGGCTAGGTGAAGGCCGCGGCAGGGAGAGGCTCGCTCTCCCTCCCAGCGCGCGGGAGGGAGGGTCCGACTGCCGGCTGCTCGGGGCTGGGGTGGGAAGGAGCGGCCGAGCCTTAGCGATGAGCGACCTTTCGTCTCCAAACGCCGTGGTCGCCGCGTCCCTGGCGCGGCCCCCAGGCTCCGCGGCGCCTGTTTGCTGCAGGCCGAAAGCAGCTCCCTTCCTGTCCTCAGGCCTTGCTGTTTGAAGAATTACAGAAAAAGAGATCCCCCGGCGTGGTTAGCCCAGGAAGTCAGGGGTGCAGACGGAGAGAGCGCGGTAACGCTGGGGCGAGAGGCCCGGAAACAGCTGCATCTGTCTCCTCCCTCTAGTGTCTCTGTACTTTCATTGATCTCGGGGGTGGGGGTAAGGATCTGTATCTGACTCCCACTTACACGATACTCTGAAATCCTGTCTGTTGGAAGTGAAGGCCCAAGCCTACAGCAAAACGTCTCTCTTGGAAGTGGTGCTGTGTTCAAAATGGGGAGGGGTACTGGCTGCACAGACACTAACTTCCCCAGAACAGAGGACACATTGAGCCCGGGGCTTATTCTTATCTTATGGATCAGACCTCTGATTCCCCCCAGTAGCTTCTTAGTAGGCAGTTGTGTTTGTATTACACATTGTGTGGGGGGGTGGGGGGGCATGTATGTTCCATATAAACTCATGGTTTAGTAAAGCACAAACGTAATTAGGCAGGGTCAGGTGTACTTGTCCATACACTCTTTATGGATAACCGTATTTCTGGATCCCCAAGGTCGATCTGTCAAGGGATACTATTTCCAATCCTTCTTGTTTAATTATAAAATAAAACCTGGACTTGAAGAAATCTGTTGGATATCTAGTCCAACCAGATAACACCTTAGACGACTTTGATGTTCTAAGCTGATTCTACATTTTCATTAAAGAACATGTGTATGTACTGCCATTGCAGGTTATTTTCCCACAGAACTGTTTCCTCAAGGCAGGGATAGTTTTTATACAGCTCTAATTTTCCCAAACCAAAAATACTCTCTGAGAATATTAAGCACTCAACTTGTGAATATTAGTGAACTCATTCTCAGTTCTTACAGTTCCTGGAAGCTCTAAATATTCCTACCACATGGAAAGGGGAGGGAGGGACAGGGAGGCAGGGTTCATAGACAGCAGATAAAAGTGAAGGATAAGGCTGTCGGTGCTGATAGACACTTATCAGACAGCAGAAGTGCTCAGAAGCAATTTGCTAATCAAGTCTCCCTAGTGATAGGCTTACTATCAGGAAGTAGGAGGGCAGGAGGTAGAAATGGCCTACAGTCTCAGCATTTATTCATGTATTTATTTACTTATTTATTTATTGAGATGGAGGGATCTAGCTCAGGGGCTCATGCATATACATTCCACCAGTGAGCTGCACACACAAGCCCTCACCTCCACTCACCCACCTTGCCCCGGTAATTCTTTTAAACATCACCATTGGGGTTTGTCTTTCTTGAGATATGTTCCTTTCTACCTTTCCTTGCCTTTTCCTTATTTCTATAGATTAGGTGTAATGTGAGCTATTACACTTTAAAAAAAATAGCTTTGTTGCAGGACATCATGGTGCAAGCCTGTAATCCTGGTACTTGGAAGGCTGAGGCAGGAGGATTGCCGTGAGTTTGAGGCCAGCCTGGGATACATAGTGAGTTCAAGCCCAGCCTGGACTACATAGCAAGCCCCTGTCTCAACAAAAAAACAAAAAAACCGGTTTTATTAATCGTTAATAAGCCTATGTGCCCTTGTAGTTACTGGCGTACTTAGCTAATCTCGTATTTCTTTTTATATTTTTCACCTTAATTGTAAAATCACATAAATTGCAAAACTTTTTTGGGATACCTAAACTACTTAGGAAAATGAGCGGCAAATATTTAAAAACATGCAGCTCAGTGGTACTATACAGGAGCAAGAGCCTGGCAGCTTAGTTGGGGAGGGAGTGCTTTGTTACTTTGAAACTATTGTATCCTTGCTTTTTAGAGTTTGAATGTACTCTCCAATCTCTTCTGTAAGTAAACATTTGAACTCTCTACCTTGTTAATATGTAAAACTGATACTGTTTCTCATAAGGGGTTAACCCTGCTCACCCTGCCTAATGCTGTATTTAAAATCTGACCACCACTGATAACATTACAAAACATTCCGGACAACATAATTATATAGAACATTTTTCTTTAAAAGAAGAATGCCTTGAAGAGTGTACTGCACTAACAGGAATTCTTTCTTAGGTGTTAGTGCTAGAGAAATATACCTCAATCCGAACACAATAGTGAAAAGACTGCGTACTTTATATCATGGTTTCTGAATTTCTGTAGACCATTCAGTTGTATGAAAGACAGGCCTCGTGTCTTATACAGTACTTTAATATTAAACAAAATAATTAGTTTTTTTAATGAACTCTAGCGTTGAGCAGTTGGATTTCTGTTCTACCTCATCTACCCTTTTAATGCCAAGTATCCATTCATTCCAGCTTCTTAGTAAATATGGTTCAGCATGCCATCTCAATTTGAAGCACGAGGGGGGAAAATGCTGCTGATATTTATGATTCTTGACAACCTTGTTCTTTTATTTTAGCATCAATTTCCTCTCCTCCACTACGACTTTTAATGGAGGCCTTATTGCTGTTTTTTCCTTGACCTACTTTCTTTACAAGAGCTTTCCTTACAGTATGGGCTGCTTTGGGTGAACCAGATTAGTTGGTTATCTCTAGAAATGTTTTTTGTGGTTTAAAAATCGTCTGGCTCAACGTTCATAATATCACAGCTTGTCTGAATTCTTTGTATGCTTTGAATTCTTTTAAAACTATGCCTTTCATCCGTTTGTTCCGTTCTCCAGACTAAGGCTTCAACCTCCCTCTGCTCTGACCCAATTGCTATTTTTCTTTGTTGCCTCCACCCCCCTCGAGAATGTGTTTCCAGGGGAGAGGCGTTCTTGGAGCTGAAGAGGCGAGGCAAGAGGGACGAGATCTGGCGCCTCACTCCCTGGATTCCTCCTCTCCAGCCGGGCGAGAGAAGTCGGAGAATTTTGACAGTTCGGCCCGGCCTCGGCGCGCTCACGCCCGAGGTCTATGGGTGGGTTTTACCTGCGCTGCTCTCCCTGCCTGTGGCCTGCCCGCTGGCCAGCCGCCAAGGCGCGGATTGCCCCAGGCCACCGAGAGCTCTCCCGGTGCCGCCCTCTCGGGGGACGGTGGCGTGTGACCGCGGACGGCTCCGGGGCTGGAGAAAGCCTCGCCCGGACCGAGACGCGGAGAGGGCAGCCACTCCCCGGCTGCTCCCCGGCGCAGCGCCCACGTGACCGAGAGAAGGCCTCCCCCGGCCCGCCCCTTTCGGCCTCCACGGCCCACTTCCCGCTCCGGGGTAAGTGAACCGCGGTTTTCCGCACCGCCTCGGCCCCGCCCTGCTCCTTCCCCCGCCGCCACCTCCCCCGGGCTCCCTCGCGCCGCTCCCCCCCCACCCGCGGCCCACCGGGCCCTTTGTACGTGCTCGGCGGCGTGCGAGCGCGCCCGGCACGTGACCCCGCCGAACGTGGCATTGTGTTATCACGTGACCCAGGTGCGTACGCGACGGAGCGGGGTGTGAAGATGGCGGACGAGGAGGCCGAGCAGGAGAGGCTGAGCCGCGGCGGAGGCGGTTGCGTCGCGGAGCTGCAGCGCCTGGGCGAGCGGCTCCAGGAGCTGGAGCGCCAGCTGCGCGAAAGCCAGGTGCCGGCCGTGGAAGCGGCCACCGAGTACTGTCAGCAGCTGTGCCAGGTGAGGGGGCTCAGCGGTCCCCTCCCCCTTTCCCCAGCTCCGGGGGGACGAGGGCGAGCGAGCGCCTGGCGGCCGAGCAGCGGTGGTCGCGGCCTTGGCATCGGTGGCGCCGCCGTCCGGACGGGAGCGGGGAGTACGAGAAGGCGCCTTTGTGTGGCCGCCGCTGTGGCGGTGCCGCTTGTCTGCAGCTCCCGGCTGGGGGAAGGGAGTTGTGGTCAGGGCGGAAAATTCCCCCTCCTCTTCCCCGCCCCGGACTCGGGGCTGCGTGGTCCCCGCGGCCGAGATGCGGACCGCGAGGAGCCGAGAGGGTGTGAGGCGCGTCGGAGCCCGGGTCCTCTTCCTCTTCGTGCGGCGCACAACGGATTGCAGTGCTCTGCCCCTCTGCTGCCCACTCCGACGGGCCTCCGCCCCCACTGGTGTGAGCCCTTCGCTTTTGCATGCTTTCATCCGTCCCGCCCCCGGCCCCGTCCTCGCTGTCTCCAGGCCTTTGTTGTTCGAGTTTCGCCTAGCGACTGAAGGGGTCTTTGTTGATGCACCGTGGGGCAGTCCCTGCCGACCCCTTCGAGCCTAGCGAGGCGTCCGGGAAGGGGTGGAGGCAGAGCTTGTCTGCTCCTTGCTTCGCTTGCTTGGTGCACTGCTTCCATCGTAAAGGTTGCTCTCCTTGGTGGAGAAGACCTGTCTGCACATCTGTCCCAGAGACTGCTGTCCGTGGGACTTCTCCGTAGTCCGTTTCTTACTTGCTTTCTTTTTGAGAAGTGCAGTTTCTTCCCCCTTTCACCTCCACCTCATCCCGCCTGTCTTGGAGTCCCTTGTATTCGGCCTCTTGGTGAAGGGAGAGAGGACTGAGGTTCGCGTAGATCTGTGCTTTTGCCAGCTGCAGACTTTCCTTCCTTTTCTTCCCCAAGGACGCTGTTTAGCAGTGACCGCGCTCTGACCAGTTTTTAGAATGTTAGTAACACTGCCCGTGACAGAAATCAGAGTTTGCATCTGCATTTGGACTCGATCACTAACTAGTTAGGTTTGAAATTCTAAGGGGCTGTTTCAGGCTCTGGTGAAGGTTTTAGTTTGTCTTAGGAGGAAAAAGACATTATATAGGCCACGCTTAAAGTTAACTTTTGAGTGTACCATTATGGAGAATTTGTTTTGGAAATACTGAACTTTAGGTCGAACACTGGTGAATCATTTTAGCATTTCAGAGTAGATTACAATTTTCGCTTATGTTTAGCCTTCAGAGTCTCAAATCTTTTCTTAAGATTGGAGAGTAGAGTGCTTGATCACATACAAAAGGATTCCATTGCTGTGTGCACTTTATTGCCACGAATTATTTAATGGTATATTATTTTAAAGTAACTTTGTGAGATCAAGCGGTAAATTGTCTAGAGCGTATGCAATCAGAGAGTTGCCCACTTAAAGTAACAGGTCTTCGAAATCAGAGATGCTTTCTTTCATTCCTTTGAAACATAACTCTTACGGAATTGTTGAGATTTGCCATATTCTTTTGTGTTGGAAGTACCCACTTTTCTTAATTGGTCTTTAGGTATAAAGATTATTTAAAATATAAAGAATTTCAGTAAAATACTTATAAAGGAAATCTTTGCTTTAGAACTAGTATGTGAAGATTAGATTAGTTCTGCTTGAAGATATCCTCCCACCAATAGTGTCCGTTGGTGATCTTAAGGGTAATTACTGTAAATATTCTTGGTCCTCAGTATTTTTAAACAGAATTAATAATTCTGGTAAAATGAGATAGCATACAAGCTGGCCTTCTTTGGAAGGGGGTGTGGCATCATGATTATAAGTGAATTAAATGGTATTTCAAAAAACTAGAATGAAAGTAATTTTTTTTAAGCAGGACTCGAACTCAGGACCTCATGCTTCCCAGGCATGTTTCATGGGGCTAAGCTATATCCCTGGCCCTGAAAGTAATTTTATGTTTTAGTTCTATTAAGTGGTCAGTCTTACCACTTATACATTGTTTTTAATGACTGGTGCTGACAAAAATATCAAACAGTAATAAATGCTGAGTGGATTTGAGAAATTGTAAAATATTTCATGCACTTTAATCCCACAATAATTTGAATGCATTTAAGAGTGATTGCTATTTTGATAGGGTGTGTTTGATGTTTGAGTCCCTCTAGAACATAATCTAAATCTTTAAAAAAAACATTCATTTTTTAGTGATCCTGCCTAGTAGGCCTTAATTTGAAAGATTTCTTTATAATTTTATCTTAGCTGTTATTGTGTTGCCTTGTGATGTAAAGCTAAGCAAAGCAGTAGTTAACAATTATAGAATTTATTGGAATAATCTAACTGTAGCGTTGGAAATAGTAAGAAGTAGAAATTATGGCTTGGTTTACAATCTTGAGATTATTATTGAACTTTTTCTACATTCTCCCTTTAAAACAGATCCTTACATGCTTCAAGAAGGCAAAAATGAATAAACTTGGAAGGAATGGCTTTCAGGGTCAGTAATCTATCAGTGTTGCAATTTACCCTGTTGCATTTTTTAATTAGTTTCCTTTTTTTTTACTTTTTAAAGTTGACACAAAATAATAGTATTCATTTACGAAACACAGTGTGCTACATCAGTATATACGGTATTAAGCAATGTTTAAGTCAGGGTAATTAGTGCATCCATTACATCAAAGAAAGAATTTCAGTTTCTCTTTGGTGACACCATTTGAAATCCTCTCCCCCAGCTATTTGACAGTTATTAGCTAACACTGTCACCTACTCTGCTCAAACATCTGACTCCTTCTAATTGTAACTTTATACCCTTGACTGACATCCTCTCATCCCACTTCTCCCTCCACTCCTTAGTCTTTGGTAACCAGTTTTTAAAGATTTCACATAAGTGGATTGTGTAGTATTTGTCTTTGTGTCTGACTTATTACACGGAACACAGTTTCTTCCAGTTTTGGCCATGTTGTTTCAGATGACACAATTTCATCCTTTTTATGGCTGAACAGTATTCCATAGTATACATATACCCAGTTTTCTTTATCCATTCATTGACTGATGGATACGTAGGTTGATGTGACTAGTGCTGCACTAAGTAATGGCACAGTAATTGGATATGTACGCGATATTGGAATTGCTGGATCATGTGGTAGTCCTATTTTTTGTGTTTTTGACAACAGCCATTAATTGGGGTGAGGTGATATCTTTGTATGTTTGTTTCTTTTCTTTTGGTGTTGGGAATTGAACCAGGCCCTTGACATTGTTAAGTACATGCCCTAGCACTGAGCTATTCCATCAGTTCCTTTTTTGTGGCTTTGATTTGTGTTTCTCTAATAACTAGTGAAACTGAGCATTTTTCATATGCCCATTTGCCATTTGTATGTCTTCTGAGAAAATTCATTAGTCTTTTGCTTATTTTTAATCAGTTCCTTATACATTCTAGACATGAACTCCTTGTTAGGTCCACAGTTAGTAAGTATTTTCTCAGTGGATCACCGCTTTACTGTTTGCTATGCAGGAGCTTTTAGTTTGATGTCAACCTATTTGTCTAATTTTGCTGTTGTTGCCCATGCTTTTAAGATCATATTCAAAAATGTTTTGCCCAATTCAATGTTATTTATCATTTTGTTTCTGTTTTCTTCTAGTTTTATAGTTTCAAGTTTTATATTTATCTTTAATTCATTTTGCATTGTTCTGAATATAGTGAGAGAGAGGGGTCCACTTTCATTCTTGTTAATGTGATGGTCCAGTTTTCCTTGTGCCATTTATTGAAGAGATTGTCTGTTCCCCAGTGTATGTTCTTGGCACCTTTGTGAAGATCATTTGGCCACAGATGAGTGGATTAAGAATGAATTTGTTCATATTACGAATGTTTAATAAGCAAAGGATGAGCTGCAGAATATAATGAAACCCTCATAAATCGAAGTTACCTATGATTTTTACAAATTTTTCTCTTCTTTAATGATGTAAGATAGTAACAATTCTTGAGTTTAAGAAGTAGACTAGAAATGAAAGGCATTAAATGTTTTTTGTTATTTTTTTAAATTGGATTGCTTCCTGGAAACAAGCCCCACTTTTGCTTAAATTAACATTTACATAAAGCTTAAGTGGGAAGTGGAGAAGTGAAGAGTAATTACAGCAAGGGGCTGTGAGAGTGTGTCACAAGTCTTAAAAGTTACAGTGTAGATAACTTTTAATAATTTAATATAAATTGATAGAATGAAAACAGAATATCTAGAAATAATTTCTTGTTTCAAAATCATTAGTGTATTTACTGTATATTTACTATATGTGGACCACACGACTATTATCAAGGCCCCTGGCTTCAAGCAGCTACAGTCTGGAAGAAGGTAAACAATTATAGTAAAATGTGTTATGTTTTTTTATTTGTGAGATGAATACATTGCAGTGAAAGGTTGCATTTGGGAATTTAAACAGAAACATTCAAACAGAGGAGTTTTTAAAGGATTTTAAAATAATCATTCCCTGAAAAAAATTAAGCAATTGTAGAGTGATTTGTTAGGATGCGATGTTTGCTGATAGCATTATGTATTGGGCTAAATCACTTGTTGTTTGTGAGTCTTACTGGTCATTTATCTTCAGGTGGCCAACCCTTGTTTATCTTACCTGTCTTGTAGTGTAGGAGATCAAAACCAGGGTATCACACATGCTAGGCAAATCATATCGGTGAGTTACACCCCCAGCCCAAAACCTGTTTTAAAGATTTGAATTGTAGTTCTAGAAGTGTTTGTGTGTGATTTAAAAATATGCATAACTGTTTTCTTTTGTTTTGTTTGAGACAGGGTCTCACTGTGTAGCTCAGGCTGGCCTTGAACTCACTATGCAGTCTAGGCTGGCCTTTAACTCGTGGCAATCCTCCTGCCTCAGCTTTCAATGCTGGGATTATGTGGCCCCCCTGCCCAGCCATATAACTTCTTATATATTTATGATTTCTTAATTCATATAGCCAGTACTTATTAACTGGGTGCCCAGTTCTCTCTTTCAGAGAATTTGGAAATATGTGGAATCAATTTTTTGGTCATAGCAGTAACTGGGTATACGGGCAGTCATTGCCTATGAGCAAGTAAGCATGGATACAGAATTTATTGGTCAGGAGAGTCTTGCTCAAGGAATTTATCCTTCTGTGTAATTAACTTAAGTGTCCTTTTGATTAAAAACTGTTGAATGAACAGAAAAAGCATATATTTAGAAAATTATTTTTTTAGTTATACTCTTTATGTTGAGATGCTTAAAAAGTTCGTACAGTACAGTCAATTTGAAACAAGTTCAGATGAATAATTATAATCCGTATTTAAATATAATTAATACTGATAATGAGAGGTCAAGGAATATTTACTTCTTTTGCAGAGTTATGAGCAATTGCCTAAACTATTAAATCAGTTTGTGGGCTGGAGTATAGCTTAATGATAGAGCTGCTGTGTGAGGCCCTTGGTTCAATCTCCAGTGCCTCAGAAACAAATAATAAAACAACTTCTATTCTAGCAGATTCACCAGAGAGTACCAAATTCATGTCTTAATTGTCCTGAATTTAGTGTAAAGCCACAATTGAAATTCTATACTTTTAACAAAGTGTGTACTGTATGTTCAAGAACCTGGGATGTTTCAGAGAATATAAGGTGCAGGAGCTTCCAGTAGGGTGTAAACAAAGTAAGATTTAAATATCACTTCATGATGACAGTTGAGATGTCAGAAGGCAGTGTATTGTTAACAAGTTTTGCTTTATTTTTAATTCTTTACCTTTTTTTTGGTACTGGAAGTTAATCTAGGGCAGTGGCGGTGAACCTGTGGCATGCATACCACAGCCAACTGTTTGTTATTATTGAAAGCCCTAAAAGATTTGCTATCCTGACCTAAGGCATTCACATTAAGGTACAGCTTCAATTTCTATTCACTCATTCATTCATTGAGACAAAGTCTCATTAAATTGTCCAGGCTGGGCTTGAAGTTTTGATCCTCTTGCTTCAGCCTCCCAGTGCTGGGATTATAGGCATGCATTCCCATGCTTGGCTAATTCACTGCTTTTTATTGAAAATGTAGTACAACCATATGCTGCAACAATGGACTGTATGTATGTTCATATATATCATATAGCCTAGAAATGTAGTGAGTTGTACTTACATTTGTGTAAGCACACTGTAGTGTTCACACATTGAAAGAATTGCCTAGTGATCCATTTCTCAAAATGTATTCCTGTCATTCAGCAGCTCATGACTATATTGAAATGGTTAAAAAAATGTAGATATAAACAAAGGGCAAACAATTTGTTCTTTGTCACACACATAGTAGACCTCCAGTTTCTTTCCACAAAGACAATCCCCTCTTAGGTTTTCTGTATCTTTTCAAAAATAATTTGCTCTTGGGAAAAAAAAAAAGCCTATTCCAAAGTGCATCTTGCCCTTTTCTGATTGTTTATTTTCATGGCACAGGGATTGAACCCAGAGCCTCACACATGCTAGGAAATGCTTTACCTCCACCGAACTACATCTCCACCCCCATCTTGATTATTTTTTTGCACCTCAAAATGTATCTTTGAGATCATTCCATAGCTGCTTTTGTAACTATGGTTTTCTGTCTTATAACTACATAATGGTGGTCTGTGGCTATGTCAATTAGTTAATTATTGGTGTATATTTAGGTGAATAAGTTAACTTTATGTGTAGTGATTTCAGTAAAGAGTTCAAATTAGGCAGTAATCTCTTCAGGCCAGGTTATCAGGAATAGCTTTACTGAGGAGGTAAGATTTGAGGTAGACCCCATTACCTTTATTAAACATTGTTAGCGCTTTTTTTGTTTTTTTGTTTTTTTTCCGGTACTGGGAACCAAACTCACGACCTTGCGCTTGCCAGGCAGGCGCTGTGCTGCTGAGCTGAATCCCCAGCCCCCATTGTTAAGCTTTACAAGTGCAAGAACTGGGGCTGGGGATTTAGCTCAGCCGCAAAAGCGCCTGCCTGGCAAGCGCAAGGTCGTGAGTTCGGTTCCCAGTACCGGAGAAAAACCAAAACCAAAAAAAAAAAAAAAAAACCAAAAACAAAATAGCAGCTGTTACAAGTACAAGAACTAAAAATCAAACTAGGAGAGCTGAGTATTTGAATTGTATATTTAAAACATTTCTTTGTATTTGTTTCACCAGTGAAATACAAGTTGATTCTTTTTATCTGTATGATAAAAATGCTTGCTTTATCGTAATAGAGTCCTGGAAAATGTGGAAGTATTTTTCTTGAGACAATAGCTTTTCTTTCCTTTCTCCTCCTTTTCTTTCTTTCTCTCTCTTTCTTTCTTTCTTTCTTTCTTTCTTTCTTTCTTTTTCCTTCCCCTTGGTAACAGGGATTGAACCCTGTGTCTCACACATACTAGACAAATGCTGCATCACTGAACTACATCCACATCTCTTAACTAGCTTTTTCCTCATCTTTTGACTATTAGAAGCTATTTCTTTTGACTATTAGAAGCTATTTTATTTTGTAGGGCACATCAGATAAGAAAAGATGGCTTGCTTGTTAATTAGTGATAATTACTTTAGGTATTGAGGGACTAATATGTCATTTAAACTTTAAAAGTTTAGGTAATACTCCTGGGAAATAATTTTTAAGTGTTCATAGTGATTGCACATCAGAGACACTAAAGTCACTCTTCAGACTATGCTTATGCCAGTTTTAGCACAGAGAAAACTACCTAGCATTGTTTTCCTACTTCATATTTTTTTGGCCTAAATTAAAATGAGGGATGAGGAGATACCTTTTGTAGTTGTCTTTAATAACTTTATTTAATGGTACTGGGGCTTGAACCTTGGGTGTCAAACATGTTAGGCAAGCACTCTACTGCTGTGATACCCAGCCTCATAACATTTATAACCTGCAGAACAGGATATTTTAAACATAGTTTCTTAGCTGTAAAACTGCTGCTGTTCTTACTTTTCTTGAAATTTCTGTCAAAGTTCAGAGTACCTCATTTTGCACAACTTTCACTGGTAAATTCTATTCATAATTTTTTTTTTTTTTAAAGAAGGAACGGTTTATTTAGCTCACAGTTTGTAAAGGTTTCAGTCCGTAATTGTCTGGCTCCAAGGCAGGGTGACTTGGCAGCAGGCATCACAGAGGAGAAACAGTTCATGGCAGGCAGAAAACAGCAAAAGCAAGCAAGCAAGCAAGGGGCTCCCATTTATACAATTAAGCAGTAAATATATGAGCATCCTCTTATATTTACATAATGGAAAGTTTGCTTTCACTCTTGTGTTTGCCACATATATCATGGATCTTTTCACTAAGTATTGTTTCCTAGAAACACCTCTGGCACATTGTCTAGGGCTGAATGGTCCCAGATAGTCTCTCCCTTGTGTCTGCTGGTTGTCAGGAGGGATAGTTTTGGAGTCTCAGGCTGGTTCATCTTTTCACTCCTATGCTTATCTTCTAATAAAGTAACTCGACTTTATTTTACATGGCAGCAGAAAGAGTAAGCCCTATTACAGTAGTGCTTTACCCTGCGAGCCACTCTTCTGTCATGTTTGTTAATGTCCTATTGAATCTGTAAGTTACATGGTCAAGCCTAGCGTCCTTGTGAGAAGGGAGTTACACAGTGCTCTGGGTACGAGGTGTGATTCTTGGAGGAACATTACTGTAACAGTCTACTACGTATTTAGTTTCTCTTTATTCCCATTATAACTCGAGCAACTCCTATAGGCTAAAACTTTGCTTTTGATAGTAATCAGTCTTGTTCTTCTGGAATTAAAGCATATCAAATTGTCCCTTTTCTTTTATGTGGGCAAAAGGCATTCACATTCCTGCTTTCCCATTTCAATCTCTGTAAATAAAGAAAGGTGTGCTAACCCATCACCGTGACTGAAAAATTTGGGGAATGACTTCTTTCTTTATTTACCATGGCCTGAGTTTGGAGATTTGTATTGTTTCTATTTTATGCAGCCTAGTGTTGTAGTTCTTGTCGTAATCTCTGACTGGTGATCTTGCTTTTAATTTTCCTTTGAGTTTGTGAATTTCCCTGAAGTCTTTGTTTTGTCTTTCTGCCTCAGTCCTTGTAACAATGTTTGTCAAATTTCAGTTTGCCAGAACTCTTGAGAGTCTGTAGATCTGTTACAAGCCTTAACCTAAGCTCATAGTAAGATGTGAATGTCTTTACTTCACTTGCCACAATGAAACAAAATTATCACAAAAGTGATACTTATTGCCTGTGGTGATACGTTCTGTTTTTACTTTTAAAAACTGCTTCTCTTGATGTTTATTGTCCACTAATCATAATCAGCAGTTTGAAAAACACTGGTTTAGGGAATCTTTGGTCTAGTTGACCCAGAACATTTTTACACTTTGTTTAAGAGAAGCTTCAAAATTAAAATTTAGTTTTAAATTTCTTACGGTGACTACAAAAAGCCCAACATTATATCCTCATAACCTAATTTAAGAAATGCTGTAATTGCTGGGGATTTAGCTCAGCGGCACAGCACCTGCCTGGCAAGTGCGAGGTCGTGAGTTCAATTCCCGGTACCAGAGAAAAACAAAAACAAACAAACAAACAAACAAAAAAGAAATGCTGTAATTTTGGATGAAACCGAAATTTAAGCATACTTCATCCAAACTGGTATATTTGTTGCACACATGTATATCTGTTTGGGTTTTTTTTTGTTGTTTTTTTTTTTCTTTTTTGGTTTTCTTGAGACAGAGTCTCACTATGTAGTGCAGGCTGGCCTTGAACTCAAGGTAATCCTCCTGCCTCAGCTCCCTGAGTGCTAGGTTTACAGCATGCCCCACCATGCCCGACTATCTGTTCAGTTTACTACAATCATGATTTGTTAAATAGTGTGTAGTGCTATACAGTGGAAAGCCAAATGGCTTTGAGTTCACATATGAAAGTTGTCCGAAGTCATGCTTTGTCAGAAAAAATAATTACAGTAGGGTAGGGAGATGATAATGATTACTGATTTGAAGTAATTCAGTCATGAAAGCACCTAGCAGTGTCTGGCACAAGGAAGACATTATAAACAAATACTATTAATCATTTTCTTTAATTTACTTGAGCTTTTACTGAAAGCTCAATATCATCACATTTTCCAAATAAAACATCTGAAAAGATGACCTGATGTAAATAATGCTTACTGAGAGAATATTTTCAGTACCAAAATACCTTTGTGGCAATTTATATCTATTTAGCTACGTATCTGTATATGTATAAAACATATTTATCTGTTTATCTGTATATGTGCAAAACATATTTACCTACTTTTATACCTACTTATATCTTTGGTGGTACTGGAGATTGGACTCGGCCTCATGCATGCTGTGCAAGTGCTTTTCCACTGAGGTGTAGTCCAAGCCTCAGGACTTACCGATATTGAATGCAGGTATTTATAGTATGGTGCTCTCTTTTTTTGTCAGCAGTTATCTTTTCTAGATTGGTTCCAGGACCTGTTGCAGATACCAAAATTTTCAGATGCCTAAGTGCCTTATATTAAGTTGCATAGTGATAGCGTATAATCTGTGCACATTGCCCCATGTACATATTTTAAATCATTACTAGATTATTTGTTATACATGGTGTAATGTAAATATTATGTTATACTATAACGTTTAGGGAATAATTACCAGAAAAGCTGCATGTTCAGTATAAATGCAGTTTTCCTTGCCAAATATTTTGATCTTTGGCTCAGTCCGTGGGTGTGCAGCCCTTGGCTATGGAGGGCTGACTGTGTGCTTAGCTTGGCAGCCCGTCCTGGAGACTAAAGTCTGAGGACTCAAAGGTCAGTGGGTTTCATTTTTACGTCACTGTTTATTGTGACTCTTACAGCTTTTCTTTACCCTTGAACTGGAGGTGTAACTTTATTTCTTTATCCTCAAATGGCATACCTTTCTTTTGTTGTAAGAAAAATTGAGCAAGGTCATAGTTGTGTTTAAAAGGATGATTGTAATATGAAGTAACATTTTCATTTACACTTAGACTACTCTGGACGTTTTATGTATGATAATGATCTAGCAGAATTTAAAGATAACTCCACTATTTTCAAGTCATCTGTTATTGTAATTTTGAAAAATAACATTAAATTACATTAAATTAAAACATTAAGTTACTGTATCAGTTTGTTTGAATTCTACATTTTGGAGAAGGTAGGATAATGTTTTGTAATTTATAAAGGATGTTTTTTCTAATATGGGACAGAATTCCATTGATGTATATGGATGTGTCAGGATGTCTTGGCTTTACTGAAATCTTTCCTGTATATGCCCCTAATTTCTTAGTCTTTTTTTCTTTTTTTTTGAGAGAGTGTGTCTGTGTGTGTATATATTTCGCTGGTGATTGAACCCAGGGACCTGTTTATGCTAGGTACATGCTGTGTACTTTTGATCTACATCCCAGCCTGCGTAAAATTTTAAACCTAGAATTTGAGAGACTGGGGATGAGAGAGAAACTCTGAGTATTCAGTAACTAAAAATGTAGATTTTGAACTCTGATTTGCATCCCAGGTCTGTCACTTCCAGTGTAACCTGAGGCTTGTTTTTGTTGTTTGGTATTTTGTTTAGGGGTTTTTCGGGGGGCGGTATTTTTCTTGGTCTGTGTTATATATAGCCTGGAGTTGATAGTAGTATCTGCCTTAAAGCTGTTGTGATTAAAAGACATTTACTGAACACCTGCTAGAAGTACAGAGTAAATACTAGTTATTATTAGAATTAAGAGAACTTGATCTAAAATTCATGAGAGAACACTAGTCTCACCTGATATCTTGATGTATGAAACGGAAAAGTTAGCTCTAAAGAAGAGTTTGACAAATGCTAGTACAAACTGTAGAAGCATCTTTGGCAGGAGTTGTGAAGTTCTAGTTCTCTTCTGATACTCTTTCTTCCTCAACAATTTTTTTTCCTCATTTCCTCATTCTACTGCTTCCTGTCTTACAAAGGTAATGCACATTTTTAGAAAGAAAAAAGCCGTCACTCAACATTTTCATATCTTTAATTTTTAAAAACTTTATAATTGTGCCACTTATTCTTAGCTGAGAAACATTAAATGACTTTTTTTATACCTAAGCTTCTAAATTATATTTCTCTGGCAAGCATGACACTGGTGTGTGTATATTCCGAATACAAAAATTGTACTTTATCAGAGAGAAACACTAAACGTTAGGTGATAATGAGACAAACAGCTCTACAGAAATAGTCACTACTGATGCTTAATTCTTTCTAAAAATTTATTGGGAGGGTTTAGTCCATCTTATACATTTCCTGTTACTTTATCTTAAATTGTCTCTGGATTTTCACTTTCTTCCTGGGGTTTCCAAAGGACGAAGTGACTGTTTCCTTCCGAAGTGGGACTTTTTATCTGTGCATTTGATCCTGCCCTACCCTTCCCACTTTCTGTATTATTATCACTAATCCCCTGTCCCCCCAGTACTGGGGATTGAACCCAGGGCCTGACACATGCTAAGCAACAACCCTACCACTGAGCTGCATCCACAGCCCTTTTTGTAATTTTGTAACACTCTCAGTAGATTATCCCAGCTGGTATTGAACTGCCTGTCCTTCTGCTTCGGCCTCTAGAAGAGCTGGGATTACTGGCATTCACACCACATCTGGTTTGTCTTTTTTTCCCCACTACTGGGGATTGAACTCGGCTTTCACACTGCACCACCATCCCCAGTCTTTTTTAAAGTCTTTTCTTTTGAGGCGGACTCTCACTAAGCTGCTAAATTGCCCAGGCTGGATTTGAATTTGTAACCTGCTTACCTCCACATCCCGGAGGGCTGGAATTACCGTTCACCACGTTGCCCAGCTCAACGTATACAGACTTCTCACCTTTCTGCTTCATTGGTCACCAGTGGATTTTTCTTCTTCCTTTGACTTCTTTTCTCTATACCTGAAACCTATCCCACCCTGAAGAGAGTTTTCTTTAATGCTTTTTGATTTTCAGTGTTTATTGCTAGACTTCTTGGAAAAATACTGTATTTATTGTTTTCATTTCTTTACCTTCCATTGCAGTTTGAATTCTACCCCTCATGATACTAAATAGTTCTTATAAAAATCATTTGCTTGGTAAATTTGTGGCAGACCTCAGTAGCAGTCTAGAAGCCTTTGTACCACCTGCCAATCGCTAACCCTAACCCCGTTAATCTGGAATTGAACCCTGGGGCTCCCTTATGTTAGGCATGAGCTTTGCCATTGACTTACATCACTAACCCTTTTTATCTATTTATTTATTTTTCTTGGTACCGGGACTCGAACTTACGACCTTGCGCTTGCCAGGTAGGCGCTGTGCTGCGGAGCTAAATCCCCAGCCCCAGCCCTTTTTAGTTTTTGAGGCAGGGTCTCACTAAGTTGCTCAGGCTGGCCTTTAACTTGTGATCCTTCTGCCTCAGCCTCCAAGTAGGTGGGATTACAGCTGTGTGCCACCATGTTGAGCATTCCTTTGCTTTTAAGAAAATTTAATTGTCAGCATTTAAAGATCATGAGTTTTCTTGTTAAAAAGAGAAGTTTTTAAACTTCTCTTGGAAAATCAGAAGATCTGACAGTATTGGACGTAATGGTGGCTATAGGGGCTTGAAGTGGCTACTCAGCCTCTTTTGGTCGGCACTTAAAAATCCCCGGGACTCTATGTGAGTTTGTCTTTCTAGTGTGTTAATACCTTTGTTACCTGTCCTTAGTAGTCTTTACTCAGTCTTCTTTTCTCCTACTGGAATTGAATAAATAGTAGCTAATATTCATATATTTAAGAATCGGCCTAGAATTACATACTTTTTTGTGGTTTTTCCTTGGGGAAATCCTTCTCCCACCCATCACTAGGTTCATAGCTGAGACAGCTGTAACAAAGTGCCAATTTACAAACACAAAGCGTATGCTTTTTTTTTTTTTATGTGAAACTAGAACCTTCAGAAACAAAGGTCCAAAGAGAAAGGAAAACATGTATTTTTATGTTTGAGTTTGATGAAGAGTGGACAGTTTAAGTATGAATATGTACAGTTTATGTAAATATGTATGAATGTGCATATATGATAGGTAGTGGTATTTTAGTGACCTGAATTTAAAAAATGTTGACTATGTGTCAAAAGTTTTATGTATGTGAGTTATCTGTGCCTGCACATGTGTGCATGAATGAGATACAATGAGTTAATTAATCCTCAACAGCTCTGAAATAGGTAGTTACTGTCTCTTTACATACGAGACTGATGAGTCACAGAGAAGTAAAATAATGCCCAAGCCAACTACCTAGGATTTAAATTTTATTTTATTTTGGCTTTTGAGACAGGGTCTCCCTGGATTGTTGAGACTGGCCTTAAATTCACTACATAGCGCAGACTGGCCTCCAACTCACAGCGATCCTCTTGCCTCAGCCTCCCTAGTGCTGGGATTATAGGTGTGTGCCACTACACCCACCCTTTTTTGTTTTATTTATTTTACTTTAGGATTTAAATTTTTTAAAAAGAGCAAAAACTAAACTAAGTAAAACAGGCTTTTCTTTTTTAGGGGGAATGTATAGGTAGTGTTGAAATTTATTTTAGAATACTAAGGCAATTTGCAATAGTAAACTTTAAAAGTGAACCTACACTTTAGTAAAGTAGAACAAGGAATGTGAGAATTTTAATATACTGAAGTTTGATTAGTAGCCTTATATAAGGATGTGTTAATGAGGATTCTTAGTGTAACAGTAGTAGGAATTTTTAGTTTTGATTTGAGTAGTACATAAATCTTCTAAAGATGCACAATATATATTTATGGTATATAGTGAGCAATTTGTTGAATAAATGTTTTCTCAATCTCCAAATATGAGGTCAGTTCTTTGTTTTATTGGATTAAGAAAAAAACAGCCCCATGCTTGTAGTATGTTTGGTCTTGGTCTTATGTTACAAAGAAATACTTCAAATCCATGCAGGAAGTGGGGGTAATCTATACCAGTGGTCTTTTAGTTCTTTAATGGGATGCACTACCAGCAAATACTTGAATATGAAACCTTAATAAGAGTGTGTCTGATCATAGGTGTCTCTGTCTCTCTCTATATACATATATGTACTACTTGATGTTATAAAGTCTGTTTGTTATAAAGCTTTCTGTTTTAGATAAATTTAATATTCCCCCCCCACTTCATTGTACGTTCTCTGTTTGGAAACCACTTGTTTATAGTGCTGTGAGTAGCTAAGATTTCTGAGATATCAAACAGCTCCCTGCTTTATATGCTGCATTTCCACAGTCTACTGGAGTGGGAACAATAGAGGCCCACTTAAGATTTTCCTTTTAGTCAAATTTAACATCAAATGTGTTTCTGGCTCATTGCTCTGTCATGCTTTGTTCTTTATGACGGTGCCGTAGTGGTGTGTGTGCCAGTTGCTATATTCCTTCTCAACTCGGAGTGAGCTTTTCATTACTTGATTGCCGTGTGGGAGATACTACTTTTCTGTGATACTAAGCTTTGTCTGTAAAGGGTTTTGGAGGGGCAGTGCACAAGGAAGGGCTTCTGTTACTGTCTTCCTACTCCTCCTTAGTGACTGCTGATGACTTGGCTGTAGGAATGTCAGTGATCCTCAGCCCTACGTGTGTGGCCTGAGTGGACAGACTAGGTGAGCTCACAGCCCCAACCGCGATTTATTGTCCTCACCGCAACTTTCCTCACAGAATACTGCATGCCCCAGACAGCATACGTCCCTGCTGGAGAACCAGTTGTGAACATCCCAGTTCGCCTTCTTAAACCCAGGAGGGTTGTTACCGATGTCCCTTCCTGTGCAAGCATTACTGGTAATCGGGTTTTTAATGTCCCAACTTGTTTTGCAAGCCGAACCACCAGCCTCTTAGGCACAGACACCTCTAAAAGGAGATTTTTGCCACCCAGTGGGCTGCGACCATAACTTCAACAAAGGTGGAGCCTTAGCCTGGGGTGAGGACGAGCCCTAGGCATTCTTTCCACATATTTATAGTTACCTCCCCGTTTCATTGTTTTTTTGTATGAAAGCTTTCTCTTTCAATTGCTGTGTCATTCGGTGTGGTTCTTATTTCTTGATTAGATTCTATCAGAGAATCGGGGCTAGAATGAGTTAATTTATGCACTGTTTGGGTGAAAACTGTAGACTAATACCCGTGCTTTCACACCCCGCCCCACCCATGTACAAGACATCTGCTAGTCCATGGAAACAAGTTTTGGTATTAAAAAGAATAAAATACCTGGTAGTAAATGCAATTGTTCAGTCTAGTGGGATAATAAGTATATAAGAGTTCCTTTTCTTTTTTTTTTTTTTTTTTTGTTTGACAGGGTCTCATTATGTAGTTCAGGCTACCTTTGAATCAGTGCATACCCCAGGCTGGTCTCGAACTTGCAGTGATCCTCCTACTTCAGCCTCTTGAGTGCTAGGATTATAAGCATGTGCCACCACACCTGGCCAGTTCTTGGAAGTCATTGATCCCAAAAATAATTGAGAGAAGGCAGTAATTGCGGATATGTGCTGTCATAGTTAAATGTCTATTTTATCTTAATTTAAACAATCAGAGAACATCAAGAACTTTTCAATTGTTACTAGCATGTTTGGTAGCTCAGACATTTTGACCTAATTGCCTTTTAAGTAAGTTGGCAAATGACAGTCGTGTGAATTATCGTTATTTTACCCAGGAAGGAGGTTGGGATAAAAGCAAAGTACACGCACACTGGTAGAATATATGTGTAGGGCTGGTGAGGCGGAAGGACGCAGAAGAGCTGTTGTGACTCATTCATTAGAGCGAACTTGTTAAGCAGCGTGTTTGTAGATGCCTAAATACGATTGTGTTCAGCATTTATGCATTTTGAATTTTCTTCAGGACATTTAAAATCTCAGACTTCGCTAATCTTAAGACTTTAAGATTCCTTTCTTATCTTTAATAAAACTTGCCTCGTATTTATAGTTATTAACACTATCTTCATTCCCAGGGTTTTTTCTCAGTTCAGTAGTTAGTAGATTTCTGACTTACACTTCTAGCTTTTATGTAACTTAATTGTAGTTTTTTCTTTGGAGATATGGTATGTGTCTCAGTGATGAAAATATGTTCCTGGAAGTTGAAAGAAGAACAAATACAAGTAAATTAATAATTGCATTATTGCTTCTATAGCAAAATTTATTAAATTTGTTTTCAAAAGTTTTCATACTACTGTACTACAGAAGTAATAAGTGTGTATTGTATTAAATAGCTACATTTTACAACAGTGAAACAGCAGGACACCAAAATCTTTTTGAAGGGTTTCCTACAGCTTTAACTTCATTATTTGTGACAAGTTTGGGTGGAAGTATTATTGAAGATAAAACTGGTGGCCTGATGATGATCTTCCCAGTGAAGCAGTCATTCAGTTCATTCATTAGTTGTTGTTTTGTTACAGAACTGTATACAAGGTTGGTTTTATGACTATTTCAGTATAAGGTAGAGCAGATAACACTAGCTGGCAACCATGTTAACTTGAAAGTTAAATGATTTCAAAAGTTTAATAATGCTAATGTTAAAATTCATTTTTTAAATGTCACTTTAAACCAGAAGCGGTGGCTTATGCCTATAATCCCAGCATTTAGGAGTCTGTCTGAGGCAGGAGGGTTGTCGCAAGGTCAAGGGCAGCCTGAGCTACTTATGAGTTCAAGGCCGATTTCAACTATATAAATAAGACCCTGTCTCCTCCAAAAAAAGTTTAATTTTTAAAAAACTTTTTACATTGTATAAAAAATTCTTAGGTTTAGATTAATCTCTAGGAAGCCACATTTATCTTGATTCCTTTAGAAAGTTTAGTATACCGCTCTTAGGTAAAAATAGCCAGGTATCAGGTTTGAAAATGAACGTATGACAATGAAGCAGTTTTTAAAATAACATATTGGGGCTAGAGGTGTACCTCAGTGGTAGAGCCACATAAATAGGCCCTAAGTTTAATCCCCACCAACAAAACAAAAGAAAAATTTAAAAATTGTATTAGAGTAGTTTTAAATTTATGGAAACAGGGTAAGATTCAAGTACTGTGTAGTGAGTTCTACCACATAGCCAGTTTCTCCTGTTAGGCCCATCTTGCGTTGTGCATGTGTCACATTAAAGGAGCCAGGGTGTTTGTTTGTTTGTTTTTGAGACAAGAGTCTCACCATGCATTTCAGCCCGGCTTGGAACTCACTATGTATCCCAGGCTGGCCGCCTCCCCACTCAGCCTCCCGAGTGCGGGATTACAGACTTGTGCCACCACGCTAGGCTTGGACCAGTATTAATACTAAAGTTCATATTCTATTCAGATTTCCTTCAGTGCTTTATTTTGCTTTCTTCTTGTGTTGGAGACTGAACCCTTGACCTCATACATGCTGCTACTACTAACTAAGCTGAAATCTCCCTGCTCTCGATTTCCATAGTTTTTGCTTTAAAGTTTTTTTTCTGTTCCAAAATACTACACACGTTTGTCATGTCTCCTTAAGGTCTGTTGAGAGCTTGTTTGGAGGTTCTAGCCGGGAGCCCAGCTACTCATACATACTTGACACAAGGAAACGGTTCTCTAGCCGGGGAGCACAGCTACTCGTATATACTTGACACAAGGAAACGGTTCTCCATCCAGGGCGATTGTCTGTGTCTTCAGGGAGGGACATACATAAAGTGGTGAGGGAGAAAGGGGACACCTGCCTTGCCAGCCAGCTCAGTGAATCAGCCCCGACAATCAGTGGGGTGACAGATGTCACACTTTAAGGTCTTTTGACCTGAGATGATTTCTCAAACTTTTCTTGTTTTTGATAACATTATTTTTAGACGTATTGGTGATGAATTTGTAGAATATTCTTCAGGTGGAATTTGTCTGTTTTTCTTACTGTGAGACAAGGTTTGGGGTTTTTTGGAAAGAAGACCATAGAGATAAAGTGCCGCTGTCATCACAGTCATCAAGAGTACACATTATCATCATAACTTACCACTATCAATGTTAACTTCGGTCACCTGGGTTAGTGGTGATTCGTGTTTCCCCACTGCAGTTAGTCTCCCCTCCGCTCTTTCCCTCCCATAGGCTGTGGAGGGACTGTCCTGAGTGCAGCAGGGAAAATTACCAAGAAATGCAAAAAATGCCTCCAAAGGCCAGTTTTAAAAATCTGAAATATATGTTTGTTTTACTTTTGATCAATTTTAATTTTTTGTAATAGAACAGAAAGTTGGACTCTAATACATGATCTGGCTTTGAGTCTTTGATATACCAGAAGACAGGGAAGTGATCGGTTGGTGTGGGTTACTGGTGGTAATATAGCCATAGTAACATAATCATTAAGAGTCTTCGAAAGCAGTTCTAACAGCTTTCTAGGTTCTGGAAGCACTCACTCAGGTAAATACAGACTTTATATGATCAGTTTTTCTTAACTCTCCAACACATACTATTAATAGTCTTTTTTCCATTTTTTATTGCCATTTCCTTTTAAGTTATAAAAATAAGTCTTGTTCATTTAAAAGTTGATGTAGTACAAAGGTATTATCCTTCCCCTCCTGTTCTTTCCACTCCCAGAAGTAACTAGTTATAAAACTGAGTATTATTCTAGACATTTTTCTATACAGTCATATAAATTTACATTGAATGTTCATACTTAAATAGTGGATCATATGGTATAGTTCTGTGCTGTGCATTTTTTTCACCTAATATTTAATCCTGCTTTGCATGGCAGTATTTAAAGCTACATTTCTTTTTCAATACGACATTTCATAATTTATTAAAGTAAGTTTTCCCATTTAGGTTATTTTCAATGTTTTGGATTATAGTCTCACAGTACCCTTACAGTAGTCACCCCTTATCCAAGACTTTGTTTTCCACAGTTTTAGTTACCAATGTCAGTTTGTGGCTGAAAATACCAAGTAGAAAATTTTAGAAATAAATTATTGAAAATGTTTGAGCTGTCCTGAGGGTGTGATGAACTCCCACACGCCCCTGCTCCCATCCACTGAGGATGGGGATCATCCCTTTGTACACTGCGTCCATACTGAGTTTGCTACACACTCCTTAAGCATTTAGTAGCCAGCTGTGTTGTTAGATCAATTGTCCTGGTATTGTAGTGCAGGTGTTCAGTTTTAACCTTTATTTAATAATGACCCAAAAGTGTAGTCAGTGCTAGTGATGCTGGCAATTTTAGTATCCCAAAGGGAAACCATAATACTTCCTTTAAGTGAGAGGGTGAAAGTTCTCTACTTAATAAAGAAGAGAAAAAGTCAATATGTTGATTTTGCCAAGGTCTATCTTAAGAACAAATATTCATAAAATCATGGATAAAGAAGTTTGTGTTGTTTTTGCCATCACACCTCAGATTGGGAAAGTCCTGGCAGTAATGCATGATAAGTGATTACTTAAGGTAAAAAGTGCCTTACATGTGTATGTGTGTTTAGGAAAACCCTAGGACATACCAGGTTTGGTTCTGTCTGCAGTTTAGACATCCACTACAGTTTCGCCTTAGAATGTGTTCTCTAAATAAAAAGGACTACTGTAGAACAGTATTTTTGCACATATGTGGTAATGTTTGATTTTGATTGTGTGCTACCTAGAACCAGAGTTTTTGGTTAAAAGTGTATGTCCATGTAAAAGTTTGAATTGCCCAGTTGATCTTCAGAAATCTATACTGATACACCCTTGGTAGTTTTTGAAATTTTATAAATTTTGGAAATTTGTAGAGGTGAATGGTTGCTCTTTGTTGCTTTTAGTCTTTATATTCTGATACTGGGGAGATTGGAGAATATCTTTTGCATCCACATGACACTTTGCAAGGGAGAAGTCTTGCAAAATAAAACAAACTTAGAAAACATTAGAGATAAATTGACAGATTTGACGACAGAAACATTTATAACCTCCTTATGGTGGAAAACATGACTAAAAGGCAAGTAACAGGCTGGGAGAAAATGTTTGCAGTATGGTTTTTATGGTTTGGGGACATAATTTATTACAGGATGAATTGCAGTTTCTTGTTGTGACTTTTGCTATGCATATGGAGGTCCAGTAAGATACTTCAGTAGTCTAAGTCTAATGCAATAGTTCTGTGACTTTTATTTATGTATTTATTTATTTTGGTACCGGGAATCGAACTCACGACCTCGCGCTTGCCAGGCAGGCACTGTGCCATTAAATCCCCAGCCCCTAGTTCTGTGACTTTTAAAAAGTAAATGTAAGTGTAGCTGCAGTTTTTATGGTTATATTTTCCCTTAGTAAAAATACTGTTCTTCATAATTCTCTTCAAATTCCACCATTATTTGATAATAGCTGATAACTGTGCTTTCATGCATATTATACATTCCATTGTACATTATTTAATTTTGCACTAAAAGAGATATTTTATACCACCCCCACCCCCAGTACTGGGGATTGAACTCAGGGCATTTGCACCGAGCTACATTCATAGTCTTTTATTTATTGTTTATTTATTTTCGATCAGGAGTCTTGCTGAGTTGTCCAAGGTGAACTCAAACTGCAATTCTTCTGTTTTGGCCTCCCAGAGTGCTGGGATTACAGGATATGCCACCACACTCAATTTACTATTTTTTTCATCGTAGATACTTGTCCAGATATCCTAACCCCTATAGGAGTTTTTTTTTATTAACTTGGATTTGTGCTTTTCCATGATTATTTTTAAGTTGTATAGTCTTATACACACACACGAAGAAAATGGCTTTGTAAGTTCTAGTTTTTCAGAAATGCGATTATATACTTAATTGCATTTAATTTTTCCATAAATAATGGTTTATGCAGTTCTTCCTGTTGCCCGTGTAATAATAGAGTAGCTGTGCCAGAGTTCATTCATTCATTCTCTACTGATGAATATTTACTTTGTTACTGGTTGTTGACTATAATGAACAAATATTATAATACAGGTTTCTAAGTTCATATGCATTGGTATTGTTATTTCAGTATGCTAGATGCTAGAGATCTTGTTGGATAAAGAATAGATTTTACTGAGTATGAGTTCTATGACTTACGTAGGGACTCTTTAAATAGAAGACATTAAAAGTGAGGGAAACATTAAGTGCTGATTTATCTTAACAAAATTTGGGAACTGAAATGAGGATGAGAAGTGAAACATCTTGAAGGCCTAATTAGAGAGGAAGTGGGGGAGATGACCAGAGGAGATATTCTTGCCGTGGAATCTAAGGGTCTTACGGAGTAGGAGGGAGTAATCGGGGAGAACTGGAGCATGGCAAATTCAGTGTGGGAAACTCATGTCTGGAGAAGGTATACTATTCATTATCAGAATGAAAAATTTAGGACCTCTAATAAATGAGAAAACAAAGTCAACTTGTTAGCACAAACAGAAAAGGAAAGGGTGAAATAGATGCTAAATATGGGCAGAATAAAGTATCTGTTATTTAAATATTGATCTGAGTTCATGCACAGAGATCAAAATTGCTGTTCACAAGGACTTCCTTGGTTTTGATTTTCAATTCTGGGGACTGAACCTAGGGTCTCATGCACAGTAGGTTAGCTACCACTGAGCTATCCCAGCTCAGTACTATATTTGTCTTAAGAAATTAAAAAACACCCTGGCTTTTTGATGCGTACCTGTAATTCTAGCACTCTGAGGGGTGCTGAAACTGGAGGATTGCAAGTTCAAGCCCAGACCAGAATGGGCCACTTAGGGGGAAAAAAAATTCATAAGAGTTAATAAAAGAAGTTAGTGAAACAGGAAAATAGTAGAAGGGGTTAAAAATTTAATGGATTCTTTGAAAAATAGTTAAATTTTTAAGTAATTACTCAGTTGTAGATCTGATCTAGTGGGAGAAAAAAGGAAACAAAAACAGACAAAATCAGGAATAAGATGACATAACTACAGATCTAAAGGACACTGAAAGACTTAATTTAGCTGGGCATGGTGACATCAGCCTGTAATTGCAGCACTCTAATCCCAACATTTATGAGGCTGAGGCAGGAGGATCATTCTGAGTTCAAGGCTCTGGACTACCTAGGGCAGTGTTGGTGAAACTTCTAGAGGTTTCAGTGGTAACAAGAAGCCTGCTGCAGCACGTGTGCCATAAATTCACCACCACTGACAAAGGGAGACCCTGTCTCAAAAAAGCCAGGGCCAGGGATATAGCTCAGTGGTGCAGCACCTGCCTGGCAAGGGCGAGGTCATGAGTTCAATTCCTGGTACCAAAAAGAGGGAAAAAAAGCCAAAGTATAATGTATATGCTACTCTATAGCAGCAGATTTGAAACCTAGAATAAATGGTGGATTTCTATATAAAATACAGAATTCTGGAATTGGATAAAGCAATATCAGAATAAACTAATTTTGTGTGTTTGTTTCACTTTGTTGCCTAGGCTGGCCTCAGATTTCTGGGTTCAAGTGATCCTTTTGTCTCACTCAGCCTGGGAGTAAGTTGAGACTAAGGTTCCCAGCTCTTGTTCTAGTTTTAGAACTATTATTGGCCTTAAAAATGGAATTTTTCAAACTTTGCTTTATAAGTCCAAAATAAATTTAATAAAGGAACTTAAAAGATGTGAAGATTATATATGGAATCATTCAATAAAATATTAGGAAATAGAATCTAGTACAGTATGAAAAAATAATCGCTTATAAGAAAACAGATGTAGGAATCCAGAGTTGGCCTAGCACATATTACTGTCTATATAATGTATCAAATTACAAACCCCCATTCAGTAGATGCTATAATGCCATTTGATAAAATTCAGTCACCATTACTAATGTTTTAAAAATCCTATAAAATAGTAGAAGGAAATTAAAATAATAAAGGAAACAGGAAGTTATTTTAAATGACAAAGCATTGTTGGGGTTACCTGTTGTTACCATTATTATTCAATATTTGTTAGTGCTTTGAGCAGAAGTCAAGTTGAAGAATAGTGCAAACAAAGAGAATGGGGAAAGAGGGATTTGCCTTACTACATTTTAGACGTTAGTAATATGTCAGCAATTACAGGAATCAAAAAAAATGAGTGTAGTAAGTAGAGAATGATAATTTCATTTCTAGAGTACAGATTGGGAAGTTGTTATGTAATAAGTGTTCAGCTCACTGAAGAAAGGTAACATAAAAAGAGTGTGGTACAGTATAGAGAGTCAGTGCAAAGAAGAAATAAAAATGAACCTTCACCTTATACCACCTTCAATAGTGTTTTTTAGGGGGCTGGGGA
The DNA here is from genome assembly GCF_000276665.1 of Chinchilla lanigera. Taxonomy (NCBI): domain Eukaryota; kingdom Metazoa; phylum Chordata; class Mammalia; order Rodentia; family Chinchillidae; genus Chinchilla; species Chinchilla lanigera. The sequence continues at coordinate 14,208,171 of NW_004955411.1, forward strand.
TTTAGCTCAGCGGCACAGCGCCTGCCTGGCAAGCGGGAGGTCGTGTGTTCGATTCCCGGTACTGGGAAAAAAAAAAAAAAGATGAATTGAAGGTGTAAGTATAGGCAGTCTTTGTATTGTATTCTTTGAAGTACTGTAAAAATGGCCACAACAGCTCAAAAAGTATTCTCATTTGGAAATTTTACCATTTTCTTATGATCTTTAAAATTTTTAACAAAATATTGAAAACTGTCTTAACACTGGTATAAATGTATAGAGAAGTGAGAAAAGAGTAAAATTATACACTAAAACTATACAAACATTATAAAATATTACACAAGTTAATACTTAAAATTATTTGAATTTTTGTGTATTTTCGAGAATTGAACTTAGGGTCTTGTCTATGCTAGATAAGTGCTCTGCCACGGAGTTGTGTCTCCAGCCCTAAAATTATGTGAATAGTGTAAAACACGGGAAAATTTTTATTTTATTTATTTTTTATTTTTTTATTTTTTTTGGTTTTTCTCCGGTACCGGGAACCGAACTCACGACCTTGCGCTTGCCAGGCAGGCGCTTTTGCGGCTGAGCTAAATCCCCAGCCCGAAAAATTTTAAATTAAGGCATACTGTATGTTTTTAAATAATACAATGGTATTTGGCTTTTTGTTGTGTAACTTTAGGTGTGGACCAAGAATCTCTTGTATATTTGCCAAATTATCATATCTTTTTCTAAGATTATATTAATTTTCAACTGGTTTATTTTGCAGTGCTAAGAATTGAACCCAGGGCCTCACACTGTGTCCCAACTCTAATCTTCAACATTTTATACTTTGTGTTTCCAGTGTTGTGAAATTCCGTTACTGTGAACCTTCATCATTTTAGTCACAACTATTTTCCAGTTTCACCTCCGACGTTACAGTTTTTTGCTACATGTTTATGCTAATTCCCTGTTTTGATTTTTAACCTCCTTTTATTAAAAAATAATCAGGTGGGTTTATCACAGGGACATAGGAAGACAGCACGTGTGCCATAGATTCCCCACTATATGTATGTGCATTGAATAATAAATCTGTGACCACCCAGTGACAGGCTTTGAAAGGTGTTACGGCTTGTTTCTGTATGTCCCCATAGGTGGGGCTTTTTCGAGTTGGCTGGATCTAGGGTGTGTGCCCGAGGCCCTGTGTTTACTCTCTAACACCAAGAAAATAAAAAAAGGTGGGGCATACCTGTAAACCAGGGAGGCTAGGGCAGAAGGGTCACAACTTCAAGGTTGCCGTGGACAACATATTACTTAGGGAGACGTTGCCTGACCCCTAAAAAAGGACGAGGTGTGGCTCAGTGGTAGAGCACTTACCTGGCAAGTACAGTGTCTTGGATTTAATCCCCCAGTACCACAAAAAACAAAACAGAAAACAAAAATTAACTTATTCTAGCACTGTGATTTTACATGTCATTAGAATACATGATAACTAAACTATTATTTATAATAAAAAACTGGACATGATGCAAGTACTGTACCACTAAGCTATATCTCTAGTAGCAAATAATCATTAATAGAGGACTGGTTAATTTGTTTTTTGTTTTGTTTTGATACTGAGAATCGAACTCAGGACCTAGTGCTTGCCAGGCAGGTGCTTGTCCCACCAAGGTACATCTCTGGCCCCAGGACTGGTTGAATAATACTTCCTTTTTCCCCCTTCTTCCTTTCCCTCCCTCTCTTCCTCGCTCCTCTTCTTTTCTTTTTCTTCCTTGTGCTTGTAGGGATTAAACTAATGACTTCATTCATGCTAGGCTAGCACCTTACTATTGAGCTACACCTCTAGTCCTTTGTTCAGTAATTAATGGTCCAAAGTAATTTTGTGTTATTAAAAAGTATGGGTTAAATCTACACATTTGAATATGGAAAAAAAACCCAAGATATTGCTAGGTTTATATAAAGAAAGAAAAGATACTAAAGAATGATATGCATCTTATTTTTCCATATGTATACAACAAAACCCCACAAGACATTGACATAGTACCTCCGGATGGCTCTGCGGAAATAAATGTAACTCCTAACCTGCTAGGTGTCAGATATGCCAAGTGCATGTTCCGCAAAATTGAAGAATGAGTTTTAAGGAACAACTGAGATTAAGAGTAGGAAAAATGTATTGAGAGAGAATAGCTCCTGAGAGACAAGAAGGGACCTGAGCCTTGGTACTTCTGCAGGTATTATACTGTGCTTCCTGGATAGGTACTCCACTGGACCGTGAAATACTGCGTGCTTTTCTTGGATTTAAGTGAACATGGAATTCTCTTGAGCTGGACCTTGAAGGATGGTGTTCTATGGGATGAACCTGGGGCAATGCTGGATTTGATAGTCTCCCTCCAATTCCCTCCTGTAGATCTCATTTCTGTTGTTGAAACAAAATAAATCTATTTCTTTTTATAACAGTCTGTTGAGTAGTTTAAAGAAGCTAGTCATTCTAATTGCCCTTCAGTGGATTACCAAATGTTTTATATTTTATTGGACATATTGGTATTGCTTTTATTAGATTATAAGGTCAGTTATGACAAAGGATGTGTCTTACTGTGTGTTGTATATAATAAATAGTTCCCTGTATTGTGTACTTAGTTGGTATTTATTGTTTTTGTTGTTGTTGTTGTTGTTGTTGTTTTCTGGTACCGGAAATCGAACTCACAACCTTGCGCTTGCCAGGCCGGCGCTGTTCCGCTAAGCTAAATCCCCAACCCTTTAGTTGATACTTAGTAAATAAAAATAAACCCCTTTTAAAAAAAAAAAAAAAAAGAAGAAGGGACCTGAAAGTAGATTGCCATAGACTCCACTTCCCAGAGGAAGTTCTATGTAGCAGAACTGCAAGGTTGCCTCAGTGTGGGTCAAAGCTATGATCAACCAATCAGATTACAAGTACAGCCACTTAGGTAATGTCGATCCAGTGGGGAAGCAGGTCATGTAGCAAGTGTGCATGGAAGGAACCCGGACCTTTTAAGGAAGGGGTAGATTAGGAGGCCCTGGTCACCTACCCGGGTGACTGGTGTCTATCTAGACTACTGGATTACACTATATATTATATATTTTATTGGATTATACTGTAATTTATATAGATTATACTATAATTGATAGCAATCATAGTATAATCTTCAATTTATTGTTTACCCCTGGGGGAGGCATGTAGATCTGGTTATTCCATCTTTATCTTGAGACCTGGCCTTTGACAGATGCACCTCCAGCCACAGTTTTGATGTGTTCTTAGCTTCTGCACTGACTCCCTCAAGGGCCTGGCCCTGTTCGACTGTCTATACTATTTCTCCCTAACTTAGCTGTCTATAATAAAATGACTAAGGTGTGATTATAAAGTGAGGAGTATTTTTCTTTGGGAAGATATGTCTTACGAAAGTCTAGTAAAGAGATATAGTCAAATTTTTCTTTGAGATGTATACCTTATTGCAACTCTGTACATTCTGAAAGCTAATAAGCAACCATTTTTCTAGTATTAGTGATGTTGGATACGTAAGCATAACTATATCATGAGGAAAAGTTTTTGATACAGTTTTGTACTTCCTAGATCACAGCTACTAAAAACTATCTTAAGTGAAAATTTACATGTCTGCTTAGTAACGATAAATACCTATCTTCACAGTCACACACATTCAGTAATCCTGAATGTTGAAATCCTACTATCAGTAATTGTTTCTGTACAGGCAAACGCGTGTAGGTAGATGGAAACAGTTACCACTCATTTTTTCTTCACAAGTGTACACGAGTAGATAGGTTGGAACACTATTACCAGTAATTGTTTCCTTTTTCTTGCCAACTCATACAAGTACATGTAACAACTGGCGTATGTGGGCTTCAATTTCATTGTGTGCGGTAAGAGATGGATTCAGACTGCACTGAGCGCTTCCCCACACAGAGCTCCATTGTTGCCTACATGAGGAGTCATGCAAAATATTGCTAAAAATTGTATAATAATGTTAAAAATTACAGTCTTGTGGAGCAGCCTTACTAGATGTCTAGGGCCTTGGACTGGACACGGCTATTTTAAAGCACTGGATAGAGCTACAGTTTCAGATTATTAAGAACTATCAATTGTATTTGAAAGATGCACATTCATTTCTAAGTTTTAACACTTGGTGTTTTCCATCTTTGACTCTGAGTTCTGAGGGTGCTACAGTTAAAGGGGATTTCAGATCCCTTTTATTTTGAGAATATTTTAAGTACTATATCTGTAGAACAGGTACCTCTGAATTGTTCATTTTTCTTGAATGGGATATGAAACATTGTTTTAAGCAACATTTAATTTATGTTGGTTAGTGTTCTGTTTTTCATCAGTTTAAAATTGATTATAATACATAAATCAAAATTCAGAAAGCTAGAGATTTATGTCCTAAATGGTACTAATTTGAATAAAATTTAAACCTTAAATTGTTATTGCACGTGTATGTGACTCATGTTGAGTTGTTTGAAAAAGATACAAACAGGAAATTCATATTTTGCTCATATTGTGTTGAAATAAATTTATTTTTGATTCGTTTCTGTTTGTTTTGAGGCAGGGTCCCAGTATGTAGTTCAGATCTGGCTTTAGGCTTGCTATGTAATCCAGGCTGGCGTCAAACCCGTGGCAGTCTTCCTGCCTCAGCCTCCCAACTGCAGCAATTACAGGCATGCACACCATGCGTGGCTTGAAACAAATTTGTTTTTTAAAGCCATAGCAGAAGGGACAGTATAAACATGTGCATCTTCCCTATTCAGATTGCTTTAGCTGCAGCCTTCAAATTTTGATATGTTATGTTTTGGCTCTGATTTCTATTATAGTTTTGTCTACTCATGACTTAGGAGTACATTTAAAATTTTTTCAGCTATATAGTTTCTTCATAGGGATGTGTTTTATAATTGCATTCAAAGAATGAAATGTATGTTATTTGTTATTTCTAGTGACCTAGTTCATGGTCAGTTTTGTAAATGTTTTGTGTTTGTAAAGAATGTGGGAGTACAGGTTTCTCTATGCTTATATTTTTTTCTTCTCTTAATTTTCTATGTATTTATCACCCAGTTCAATCCAGTGCTCCCCCAGTTGTATAAATCTCCTCTCCCTTCATGCAGACACTTTAGGTAATTTGTCAATTTCATTTTGAAGAAATTTTTTTCTAAAGGCAACTCATAGAAATACTTCAGACTCATTACAGAGTAGCTTTTTTGAGTTTTACTTCCTCACCAGCCCCTTCTTTAGGGTGGTGGGATTGAACCCAGGGCCTTCACGCTGATCTACATCCCTAGTCTTTGTGTGTGTGTGTGTGTGTGTGTGTGTGTGAGAGAGAGAGAGAGAGAGAGAGAGAGAGAGAGAGAGAGAGACAGAGTGACTAAATTGTCCCGGCTAGGCTTAAAGTCATAATCCTCTTGTCTCAGCCTCCGAAGTGTTTGTATTGCAGGCCTGCACCACTGCACCCACCCTTACACCTCACTTAGGATAGATTCTCTTTTTCCCGGACATCTTTCTCCTTTCCTGGCTTATTTTCTCATTTTGGTGAAATTCTTTTTAGTAGCATGGGGAGAGGGGTGTGCATCTAGAAAGTGAACTTTTGAGACCTTGCTTGTCAGAAAATGACTTCTTAATCTTAGTGCTTACAATTGTTAGAAATAATTCCCCTCAGTTTTTAATGCGGTGTTTCATTTTCCTTTTGCCTCAGTGTTACTGATGGAAAAGCTGCCACCCACCTCCATGCCAAACTTTTTTTGGTACTTTCTTCGTGCTTGAGCTCTGAAATTTTACGAAATTTTCTTTGGTTGTGGTCCACTTTCAGTAATTGTGCTAAATACCCAGTGCTTCTTTTCATCCTTAAAATGCATGGTCTAGAAAATTAACTTGAATTCTTTAATGTCCTTCCTCATTTTTGTGTTCTGACCTCTTGAAACTCCTGTTAATTATGGGAGCTCTTGCATTATCTTCCAAATCTTCTTTTTTTTCCTTTCCCGTCACTTTTGGTTTGCTTTCTGAAGAAATTTTCTCATTTTATCTTCCATCTCTTTTAAGTGTAATTTTCATTTATTTTACATTTTTGTTAGTCTTTTTCTATAAGTATTCTTCTATAACACAGTATTTTTGTTTTTAGTTATAGTATTGATAAAGGGGAAAGAAACTCCCAGCCTGAAAGATATCTGGGACGAGTTTGTGTTCTCTAAAATCAAAGAATGAATTTTAGGAATAACAGAGGTTAAGAGCAGAATATATTTATTGAGGGAAAGAAAGCTGCTGTCAGAGAGACATAAGGCAACCCAAGTGGGTTGTCACAGACCCTGCCTTTTTTAGAGATTTTTATAGAGCAGAACATGAGGGGAGGCGGGTCCAAGGTGGGGAACATGGGAACTCACAAGGTGGGCATGAGATGGAACAAAACTATGGTCAGCCAATAAGATTATAATTGCTCAGGTAAAATTGATTAAACCCGGATCAAATGGGGAGGCGTGTCACATAGCAAGTGGGCATGAATATAGAACAGGGGCTTTTCCTGTAGGGGTTGGGTTAGTGACTCTTCCTGCATTTTCAAGGTGACTGATAGCTATTTAGAATATCAATCTGTGATGTCCACCCCTAGGGAGGTGTATGGGTGCATTTGTTTAATCTTTTGTCTTAACGTCTGGCCCACAGCAGAAGTGCCTGTCTGTCCCACAGTTGCAAGGCCATACTGGCTCCTTCACAGGCCTAGCTCTGTCTCCCAATATTTCTGTCTAACTCAGCTGCCTGCAGCAGTATGTTCTCGCACCTCTGTGGGGATACTACTGGTAGTTTCTTGAAATTTTGCCTTTTCTTTGCATAATCTTTGCTCCCTTCAAATCACTTTGTTCCCCTTTTTGTTGGATCTCTCTCACATGTTGGAAGGTTTCCTCAAATACCTAGTGGTTCTTGGATGTCCACATTTAAAGGTACACCAGTAAGAGCTGACTGAGAGCCTCAAGCTCAAGTGTGGAGTTTATTGTGGTCTTCACCATAAGATCTGCTAGTCTTGTTACATAGGTAAAGCCTAGTATTGGAGTCTAGGTCTGTCCTCTTTGAATACCCAGGAAAAGGCTCAGCTAAGACTAGAGGTTCTGCCAATGAGCTGGAAAAAAAAGGACTTGAGAAAGGAGCTGTCTCTATAGTTGGTATGTGAAGTCCCACATAAGAGATCTCTTGCCTCAACAATGTCCAAATACATTTTAAAAACTTCCCTACTGGGGTTGGGTAATAATCATGTCTCACTTGGGTCTTGTAGCTGTGAAGAGTAAACACCAAATCAGTGAGGCTTTACTTTATTTCTTAGTACCCTTTTCAACCGGTTTTGTTGTTTTTATCCTTACCTTCACCCCTGTTTTGAAAGTTACCTAGTGCTCCTACTTCTGGAGCCCTTTGTTGATTCTGAAGAGTTAACTTGTTTTGTCTTTAACCGAAGTCCGAGTCACTGTGCTTGGAGGGCACTCTTACACATGCTTTCTGTGTGGGTTTTTTATGTGTTTCTTTTTTGTTTGGTGGAGGTGGTAGTGCTGTGGATTGAACCCAGGACTTCAGGGGCACATTGTACCCCTAAGCCCTTGCTTTCCAGTTTTTAAATTTTTATTTCTTTAACCCATCCCCATTTTTCAGTCTCTTGTGGATTTATGCCAGTTTAAAAATTACTGTAATTTTTAGTGAGATTTGGTAGAGTATGGTACAGAATGTATGCACTCTCTATATCATTTTTACATAAAACTTTAAATTTTAATGATTTACACATTCATCAAAGGCTTGAGTTCAAAATGTCAAGACTGTAAGACCTTACTTTTCTTTTACCTGTGTACTGTGAAATTTCCAAGGTTACCTAATGTGTGGCACTGCAAAAGTTTCAGGCTAGCAACTGATGTGAGATCCTAACTCTTCTATTACATATTGAAGAGGTTTTTTTAAAGACCTTGTAGCATGATAGATCATCTTAAATCTTAGATACAAAATTTTAAAATGACAGTTTTGATTTTAAATATGGTGAATATCAATAGTTATAATCAACATAAACAAAAAGTTTGTGGGTTCAAGAGAAAGAAGAATGATATCAAAACATTTGAGAACCTGTACTCTAGAGAATCCTAGCTGTAAATTGGAATATGAGTAAAACAATTAAACATACTTAATACTTGACTAATCTTATCTTTACATAGGACAGCACTGTAAATTAATCCCCATGTTCATTACGTTAAACACTTTGTGGTTTTATGTTTTTTTCCTCTTGTTTTTTGCCCCAGTAATCCTTAGAGGAACTGGAGGAAACTGCTGGGCGTGAATCTGCACACTGCCCCCCACATATGTTTTAGCCTCTGCTGATTTAATAATGAGAAAGCAACTTACAGAGCCAGTTAAAGTGTGTGTTTTTGTTTGTAAGATGGAGGGAACAAAACACTTTAGATACTACAGTAGTTTGTGGCCCCTAAATAGATGTACAAATTTGTCTTTGATAAAATTTCAATGGGAAAAGGGAAATTAAGAGAAAAAATTAAAAAGGCTCCTTCCAAGAGGAAAATAATGAAAAAGAGGTTGTGAACCACTGTGCTGGGGATCAAACACAATCCTTTAGCCTCTCCTTTTTTAATATTTCTTTATTCTGTTCCAAGTTTGCCCCATAACGTACACTGTAGGTCAGGCGGTTGTGACCACAAGTACCTTGTAAGAGTCTAAGGGAAGTCACCCCAAGCGGTCGTCCACTTACTAGCACTGCGGTCTTGGAGCTTGTTACTTACTGTCTTTCCATGACCTTGGGTTTTCATTTTTGATGTAGGTTTTTTATGATAATTTACCTAATTGCTACTAGGCAATGCATATGCAGCTTTACCTATACATAGCAGAACAGTGTCTATACATAGTACATAGTAAGTATTCAGTAAGAATGACTAGATTAATGTTAGCTTGCGTAGCTGCGGTTTCTTCATTCTCATACAACAGTTTTGAAGTTTTACTTGCTTTTCTTACCATATGTGGTTTACAGTGTGCTCATTAACAGAAGCATTCTCGTACTTGTAGGGAAGACCTTTAGGTTCATTCACTACCTAATTTCTTTTGTAATGCCCACCCCCCAAAACCAGTTCGCAGTGACTTTCATCTCTGTCTACTTAATATGTGTTTGTATGTGTAAATAAATATGTGTACCGATGTTACGGTTTAGGTTGAGATGTTCCCCAAGAACCTCTTGGAACGTGACTGATTTGTGGGGACAGTATAGCTGACTTTTCAGGAGGCGGGGTTTGGTCCCTGGGTACCTAGAAAGATAAAACTCCCTCTCTGGTGCATCCCTTCACTCTCTACTTCCTGGCTGCCATGGAATGAACAGCCTTTCTTCCTCTGTGCCTCTCTGCCAAGCTGTTTTCTGCCTTGGACATAGGTGACCATCGACTGTACCCATGAGCTTAGATACATTTTTCTTCCTTTGAAGGTGTGGGTATGGGATATTGTGTCCAGCGACCAGAAAGCAACTAAGATGCTAGACGTATTCATGTATTGCTCTTTTGAAGGGATGTGAGAATAAGACAGTGGAGTAATGGGAGGGAAAGTGTGGGCCTTTAGTTCCTTCTCTTAATAGAATTCTTAACTTGTTCTCACATGTTTCCTTTCCTTCGTGGCTTTACACTTCAGAGAAGCAGATCCTCGGCTGTGTCTTCTTCACCCTTGGAGAGTCGGTATTGATTGGCTTAAAAGTCAGCTGGGAGCTGTGTTATGGCTGAGTAATTTTTTTCCCCTTTATTGGTGCTAGGAGTCAAACCCAGGACCTTGTGCATCCTAAACACAGTCTGTGTACGCTCAACCTATAGGTAAATGATGTTTTAGATATGTGATATGCTTCTGACCAGGGAGACCTGGTGGGAAATCTAATCCTGGAAATTGGGTTTTGGCTGTCTGGAAAAGGTTTCTTTCTTCCTAAAGGAAATTCACCTGAAGAGACAGTCTGTGCTTGTTGTCTTGTTACTGATGAACCAAATAAGAATCCTGTAACACTCAAGGCCACCTGGGGGTCGGCAGGAGGGCAGCAAGTAACTGTGTCAGACTGGAGATATAGTAGGTGGGTTCTTGTCTTGTATTGTTGAACCACTGAACTAACCAATCCTTAACCTGCCATTTCTCTTGGTTTCTTCTTAAGTGAGAAACCTTTCTTATTTTTTAGGCTGCTTTGAGTTGCACTTTCTTCCTTTCAAGTAAAAGTAAGCCTAACCAATAGGGAGTTCAAGTTGTGAAACTCCGTGACTGGAAAATTGGATGAACAGTACTTACCTCACAGAGTTGTAAGGAATAACTGAAATATTTCAGGTGAAAGACAATTTGTAATTATAAAATAACTCCACAGATTGATAGTTTTATTATATCACCACAAATGACACTTGGTGGTAGTGGGCAGAATGTTGCACAGAGAATGCTGCCTGCCTTTGCTACTTATCTGTTGTATTAGTATTGTGCACGTCACCAGACTCTTTAATGATTGTGCTGTGAAGCAGAATTAAATGATCTTTAGTGTCTTCTAATCTGTAAATTGCGTATAATCGTTCCTGGATTCCCACCTTAAAGTTCTGTATAGCTTAAGACATTAGAAACAAATAAGTAGCTTTTTAAGTTGAGGAAAACATGATTTATTAACCAGTCTTGTGGGTGCTTTCCATAGTGCTTTGAGAACCGGAGAAACTCTGTTGTCATTATACATACTTGATACGAATGATGACTCTTAAAACTTGATATAGACGATACATACTTGCTTTTTAACCTAACCTGATTTATTGTTGTATATATAATAAATATGTCGTTAGTTTTCTCACACCATCATAATCTGCCATCACCCTTTATTTTGCCACCTCCCTGTACACAGTATTTCTGGATGGCCTACAAACAGCCACTGACGCGCATTCCTTGTCACCAGTATCTACTTCTCTCTTTCATTTATAAAATTACTTGAAAGAAGATAATTTTAAGGTGCTTTTTAATGCTTACATTCCATGACTTATCCATTTATTTTTCTGATCAATTAAGGTTTTTTTTAAAAATTGATGTTTTGGTACTGAGGGTTTAGCCCATGGTTTCATGCCTGCTAAGTATGCATTCCACCACTGAGCTATACCCCTGTCCTCTAAATATTTTTTTTTTTTTTTTTTTTTTTTTCTGCGGTACCAGGAACTGAACTCACGACCTTGCGCTTGCCAGGCAGGCGCTTTTGCCGCTGAGCTAAATCCCCAGCCCCCAAAATATTTTTATAATTTTTTAAATTTACAAATTTATTTTTAAGACAAGGTCTTGTGTTGCTCAGCCTGGCCTCAAGCTTCTGGATTCAAACAATCCTCCTGCCTCAACTTCTTAAATAGCTGGTGGTACTATAGGCACACCCAGTTAATTCAGTTTTTTATGTCCTGTTGATTTTTTTTTGTCCTAACAAATCAGTGCTGTACAATTCAATTTGATACCCATAATTAACTACCTGGATTAGCATGAGAAGTCACAGGCTCAAGGGCTCACTTTCCAAGCCACTCTTACTGTAGCCTCCAATTGAGAATACCAGGCCCCAAGTTTTCTGTACATTTTTTCAGACTTGGCTACAAAGTTGATGGCTGTCATAACCCCCTCGTCAAGTTTTAAAATTTTTTGGCTTGACTCACGTAACTTAGAAAAATGCTTAACTTACTATTACAGTTTATTTAAAAGATAAGAGCTTGAATGTGGTCATGCACCCCTATAGTCCCAGTGCTGGAGAGGCTAAGGCAGAAGGACTGCAGTTTGAGGCCAGCTTGGACTGCACAGTGACACCCTGCCTTGAAAATAATAAAAATAAATAAAAATAAAAAGGATACAGATGAAGTGCCAGAGATAAATCAAACAAGGTCTAAAGGCCCCAAGTACAAGGGCCTGTTTCTGTGGAGTTTGGGTATGCTACATTTTTGGCACAAAGATGTGATTGTCAGTTCAGAAACTCTCTGAACCTTGTTGTTTTGTGTTCCTGGGATAAACCTCATTTGGTTGTAGTGGCTTATCCTTTTTGTTTGTTTGTTTTTGGTACAGAGAATTGAACTCAGGACCTTGCACTTGCCAGGCAGGTGCTGTGCTGCTGAGCTGTATCCCCAGCCCAGAACCCTGTTACTTTGTTGTAGTAGCGTTTTCATTACATAGGCATAACTGATTGAATCATATATCATTAGAGAATTCTGTCCTTAGCCCCTTACACTTTCCTAGTAGTTGATGTACTGAAGCTGAAAGTTCCAACCTTAATGGTGGCATGGTCTTTCTAGTGATCAGCCCCATCCTGAAACTGTCTAGGTGCTCCTCAGCCAAAAGTCATCTAATTAACATATAAGAAAGATACTCATCAGTCAACTGCAAGATTTTTAGGAGCTCTGTGCTAGGAACTAAAGACAGAAACCAAGCATTCCTTTTTACAAATCACCATTATGCTCATGGCACAAGCTTAAAGACTGGTAATGAATTTAAGCCTTTTGTTGGATGGTTGTATTGTTGAATTCCATATTTTCTTGTATAGTCTTTTCTGGTTCATGTTGTTGGCCACAGAACTTATCCTACTTCATAATTGCACCAAACTCACGTAGAAGAGAGTGCTTTCAGCTTCCAGGATTCCACAGATCTCTGTCACTGTATCTGAATGATCTCGCTGGTCAAAAAATTGGAGGATATAGCCATTTGAGATCCATGAGAAGATATTTAGAAGAAAATAAGACTTCCATAAGAGTGTGGCTTAGAATATATAAAATAGTGACATGAGAAGATGAATAACAAAGCTTTAATTTCTCTGTTCACAGCAGAGTCTGAATTGTCTTGAGAATGGGGCAGGCAACCTCAACTCATTGTCCACATTGACCACCTACCATGGCATTCGTTTATAATTATATGTTAAGAACCCCCGGTCCCCTTACAGAATGCCTTGAGAATACTTTGTACAGAAATACTAATTCATTTCTCCTCCCATGTCTCCATTCCTACCCTTCAGTAACACTTTAGGAAGGGCTTAACCTTTGCTTTTCTGGGTATTGGCAAATTTCCATGAAACTAGGGAACTTATTCCTGATTCTTTTTATCTCTGTACTGTGAATCCCTGACTTGCAAACATTTGAGTTGCGAGCTTTCACAGGTACAAGTGGACCTTGCATTACAAACATTCATAGCTATGAACAAATCACAGAAGTAGCTCCCATGTCTGCTGTGCTTTGTCACAGCTCTGCTGCTGTGTGCTTACTGTACAGTGTGATAGTGTGCAGTAGTCCACTGCTGAGCCCAGGATGTCCAGGAGCCAGGGGAAAAGCAGTGGTGATGTGGAAGGGACTGCTGGCAAGCACAAAGCAGTATACTGTTCAGTATATATTTGAATCAAGGGTGTATAAAAACTCACTTTGTCGGACTTGCAGACATATCTGATTTACAGATGTTTTCTCGGAGTGGAACTTGTTCGTAAATCAGTCACTTCCTGTGGGTAGTATGTACTGTCCCCTGACAATTTTGAAGATAGTAGTTCTGCAAGGTGAAATGAAAGTGTGGATCTGAAAGCAGGTTGGTTTCCAGGCTCATCTGGGAAAGATTTAGGTACCCGTCCCCCAATATCTGAAAGAGGTTTTTCTACTTCAACTTCACCTGGGATTTTGCTTGTGGGTTGAGTTTGGACTAGTTGAATGTCCCCTGCCCCACCCTACTCTCCAGCCCACGTTGTGGCTGCAGCTTTCCTGTCTTTCATGGTAATAGGTATTTGCCTCATTTCTTAGAGGAAAAGATTGGAGTTGACCGAGAGGGTCAAGAACAGGCTATTTTAAATGTTTGGTATTAGAATGTAATTCCCACCTTTTTTCCTCCTTCCACTTGAAAGAGTTGATTTCTGTGCCAGAGGATACAAGCTCTGCGGAGATCTGAGATTTTGTTTTTGAGACAGGGTCTCACTATGCAATTCAGGCTGGCCTTGAGCTCACTTTGTAGTCCAGGCTGGCCTCAAACTCACAAGGATCCTCCTGCCTCCGCCTCCCAAGTGCTGGGATTACAGGCGTGCGCTTCCATGCCCAGCGAGATCTGAGATTTTAATTTCTCCTTCAGGATATTCTTGTTTTTTTAAATGAAGGACACCTGAATTTCCATATATGATTAAAAGTTTCTTAAGCTTTGAGTGTGAAGAGGACCATTTATGGCAGTCTGCCATATTATAAAAACATTCAGTCCCACTTCCTTTAGCATAACTGTAGAGGTTTTGGGTAGTTTTCCCAGCGCCTGCTTTTGATAGGTGCAGAGTCTCTGTGCTTCTGCGCCTCCTCAGTGCCAGTTTCTTCTCATTTCCCTCTATCAGTAGGGTGGACAGCTTTTTTTTTTTTTTACTAAGTCTGATGAGGTGAATTAGAAACATTTACTTCATTGAAGGCTGATGAATGTTTTTAAATGTTAAAAACACTTTATTACAAAAATTATTTGACTTTATAGTTATTCCTTACATCAGTTTTATACATTGTAGGTCATTATGTAGCTTTTTACTTAATTTGTTTTGTTTTGGTTTTTAGAGACAGGGCCTCACTAGATAACTTTTTAAGTGACCAAATTTGTCAAAAAATAATTTCTGATTTTTTAATGGACCTAAAAAATTCAGTGTCTTCGACTATATGTGATTTATTTATTTCTAGGTAGTACAATTTCTACTTCCTATACAAAAGATAGAGAATATAAATATTCTTTATATTCTTTACTGCATGCCTGGTCCAATATTGCTTGCTCAGGTGACTTCTTTTTTAAAATAACTTTTAAATCGTAAGCAGTTATTGAGTTAAAGTGGCATTTTGACTCAGGGACAAGATAACACACTTTTTAAACCAACCTTGATGAAAAAATAGTGTTGCTGGATGAATTAGCACAACTTTTTTCCTATAGAAATATGAATGAACTTTATTTTTTAAATACTTTAGCTATTTTTGTTTCATAAACTAAAAATGTTATTTTTCACAATTTCTCAGAGAGGAGAGAAATACACAATTTAGCAGTCAATGTGTGTTTAGATTACATTTTGAATACTTTCTGTTTTCCTTCCAAAACAGACACTCCTTGAATATGCAGAGAAATGGAAAACTTCAGAAGATCCCTTACCTTTATTGGAGGTATACACAGTGGCTATCCAAAGTTATGTTAAAGCCCGACCTTATCTTACCTCTGAATGTGAAAATGTAGCATTGGTTCTGGAGCGCTTGGCATTGTGAGTAGATCTTTGAGTAAATAAACTATATTTAGCTAATTAAAAAAAATTGAATCTCAGGTTATAATGGTAATTTAATTTTAAAAGGTTAGTTATGTGGAATCTACTGATAGTAGAATCAATGATTCTATTTTACATTGAATTTTAATAATTTTTCCTACCCTTTTCAACTTTTTGTTTCGTAGAAGCTGTGTTGAACTTTTATTGTGTCTGCCTGTTGAGTTATCAGATAAACAGTGGGAACAATTTCAGACACTGGTACAGGTAAGAATATTTACCTATTAGATTTATTGTGGTTATATCTTAGTTCATATTTCTTTATTCTTAAAAAAATTGACTAAATTTTAAAACAACTAAGTAATGACAAATATCAGTTGGTACTGTCATTAACAATAGATATTTAATAAATGAATGTGCACATTTAGATAAATTGGTTGAATAATACACAGTTCTGTAAGGTCACATATTGGGGTTTTGCCATAGCAATAAGGGAAGATGAGAAAATGCTCTCCTTTGTTTTGTTGGCTGGGATTAAAAGGATTTTTAATACACAACTAATTTCTTGTGGTGGTTTGAAAAAATACTAGAACATGAACAAAGCTTAGTACTTTAAGATTTACTTTGTAAAAGCATATTGACAAATAATAAATGTTTTATCTGCATTTCGAACATTAAAACAAATATAAAACACAAAAATTCAACTTTAACATTGATCTTTCATGCCTTATTTGGATTTCGATATTGAATATTTTATAGAAAGAAATGTTCAAAGTTTCATCAATGCTCTCATTGTATGTATTATTTATTCCTTACCAAAACCTTCAGTGAAATTTAAAAAGCTGGTGTTAGCAGTAGTTATTTCTTTTCTTGAATATTCTAAAACATGCCAGCAAATGCCTTCGTTTGGATTTAGAGACAGCTTAACTCATTGCTGAAAATCTTCAATAGGCTTTGTAAGAATTTAATGTATCTTATTTAGTAATTGTGAAAATTTGTTGGACTAGGTATGTTTTCCTCATTTTAAAGGTGAGGAAACCAAGGCCTATGCTCTAAAATATTTACCTGCTCCAGTTCATATAGGTAATATCATAGAGTAGTTGCTTGAACCAGGGCTCTTTATTCAAAGTCCATGATTTTCCTCCAAATCTGAAATCACATGCTTTGTTTTTTATTTAGTGCTGTTATTCTACTTATTACAATACAACACAATTTAGTGTGTAGTTGTTTTGAAATATTAAAGAGTATTAAGTTTTATTTCAAGCACTAGATTATTCTGGCTATATTATTTAAGTGAATTTTGATTAACTTGGTAGTCAAAAGTATGTTTCTCTTAGCTAGTTTCAGATTGTGTAGATCTCTGTTTCTCTAGTCAGCAAAATATTTTTTTGTCCTTAAGTTTCTCTGTAAGAGAAGTTTTAAAGAGGATTAGTCTTAAATTTTAGAGTCATGTGAAATAAGCTCTAGTTAAGCAGAGATATCCAGCTTTTCTATTTTAACATTAAATGTTAAAAGTCTATATCTAGTGATGGTTTCCACGTAGTGTCTTAAACTTAGCAGGTGCTTAATAACTTATTTGTTGAAATGAAAGTGCCTTGTCTTGTTGTCACACTGCAGCTAACTTTTTGACCTTGCCGTTTCGAGTTTAGCATATTAGTAACTTGTGTTTAGCTCCTCATGTTTATTTTTAAATAAATGATTATTTCAGAGCTTTTCATTGCTTTCATAAGTATATTGTTCATTCACGAATACAATACTGAACACAAAAGCTAGTAATTTTGTTTGCCAGCATAAGGCAAAGTTTTAAACCTTTACTTTTGAGACAAAAACACTAGTTGGTATTTTTTTTTTTTAACAATAGGTTAACGAAGAAAGAATTTTGGGGGGCTGTGCTTGAAATCAAACCCAACCTTGGGCATGATAGCCAAGGTCTCTCATTCAGCTACTACCTCAGTACCAGGAAATAACTTTTAAGACCCTGAGTGTTCAGCTACTGCTCATAGAAAATTTCTTAAAGCACTTGAACTTTGTTGAAATAGGAAGATTTTTATGGCTTTGAGGAATAGTGTTATTTAAACATAACATGCAGCTTTAAGAGTTTCTGTGACACTTTGCATTCTCTTTAGTGTTTCTTCGAGGATAGTTTATAGCTGGTTAGCAACTTTATTTTCCCTGTGTTTAACTATTTAAACAGTTCTTTATTTTCTCAGTGGAAAATAAGCCCTGTAAAGACAGGAAACTAATTACTATCTTCACCAGTACTTGTAGAAATTCTCAGTTACCACTTTCTGAATCGAATAGAAACTGTTGGTCTTACATAAACACTTGGGAACAATTAGTAAATGAGGTTCAATATCACTTGTAATGTGAAATTATAAAGACTGTGTAATGAATAAATAATCACAGATTTTACTTTATTCTCATAAATCCCTTTTATTGGAATTTATGTAAATTGTTACTTAGGGGATAATGCAAATCTTAAAGGTCTTTTATCTTGTAGATATTCTAATGGTTTCCCAGAAAAACTATTTTTCATTTAAGGTTTGAAAAAAAATTATATACTTCTATAAGTGTTCTTATTTAAGACTTAACAATTGGTTTAATTTTTATCTTTGAGGCTCATATAAGTATCAAAAGGAATTCAGCATTTTGTAATGTGACATAGCATTTTTAAGATTAAAATATTATTTTTCAAAACTTTAGTATTATATTTAAAACCTAATAAGCTTGCTTTAAAAATCTGTTGTAATCTTTGGATGTTTATTTAATATTTATAGGTAGCTCATGAAAAGCTGATGGAGAATGGCAGCTGTGAATTGCATTTTTTAGCTACTCTAGCTCAAGAGACCGGGGTGTGGAAAAACCCGGTATTGTGCACTATTCTTTCGCAGGAACCATTGGATAAGGATAAAGGTAAATTTCCTAGAAAGAGAAGGAGAGAAAGAAAGAATCATTAGACTAGAAAAATTAAATATTTAAAGTTGCTTAGATATAATTAATCTTAAACTATCGCAAAGAAGTTCCATTTAATTAAATTTCACCAGAGGCACTTGAAACCCATCATTTTTATTTTATTTGGGGGAAGATATATTTGTAAGATTATAAATCAGTTGTTGTGGAACACACCTATAATCCCAGGTTTTGGGAGGCTGAGGTAGGAAAATCACTGTTTGAGGCCAACCTAGAAAAAAGAGACTATAGAGTTTCAGAATAATAGAAAACTGGAATTCTTTCTTAATGTCTTTTGAACAGAGGAATTCCCTCTGTCAGTCAGTCTAGGTGAGAGTCTAGCTCACATTTCCAAAATAAACTTACTTGACAGATAGGAAAGCAGAAACAGGCTGGTTAGGTGGGTTTTCTCAAAATAAGTTAATGCTAGAACTCTAAAGTCTTCTATCTCTAAGATTAGCACTCTTTTCTTAGTTTATTATAATCTCATGTTGTGTCTTGTTATATGAACTCAGACAGTTAAAGATCTTAGTTAAACTCAGTCAGGTATTCTCTCAAAAGTAAGTAGCCAAATCACTAATACATGTAACAATATTCAGATTTTAAATTGTGTATATTGTGAAGAAAAAGCACAGTTGTCTTTTACATGCATTTCTTGAGATTATTTTGGAAAGTATACCCAGATTTCATTCTGATCTTTCGCCAAGTATTTAAATAGAGAAGTAAATAAGAAAAAATTAGTATTTCCAATGGAAAAAGACATATATTTACAGTCTCTGCACCTTCCATTATTTATTGCTGCTTTTCTTGTTTATGGATGGCAAACTCTAGGTGATTCTGCCGTGTGACGGCAGTAACGGAGACCGTAAGAAGGGCTGTTAAGCCAATTCCTTGGGAGCGCCTCTGATACTGTGAGAATTACCAAATGCTCTCCCAACCTATCTTTGAACTTTCCTTCAGGTCGTTTGTTCCATGCTTTCTTCACATTTTCCCGATGCTTTCCTGACAGTTGTATCTGTATTAGCTGTTTCTTAGTTCTTCCAAGAAGTTTATTTTTAATACCTCCTTTCTTCATGGAGATACACAGATCTCCTAAAATCCTAAATCCTATCTAAACGAAAAGGATGCTCTTTCATTTAGAAGAGTGAGGGTAGATAGGACTGCAATTCTGGTTTAACTTTAAGGTTTTAGTATTGTAGAATAAGGTCACTTTAGTAACTAAACCAACATAGGTAGACGGTTTTGGATGTCAAGGGATGTTTATGCCTTCTTAACGTATTATTTGTGCCTTTAGTCGTAATCGTATTCAGTGGATTGGAAAGGCACTTATTGCTCAGTTGTCACCAGTGTTCTCAGGACCTTGGAGAGATGCAAAATAGATCATCATTTAAAAATACTCATAATGATAATCTAAAAGTTGAAAATCTTAGTTTTTTTGCCTTTGCCATATTAAGTTCATGCCTAACAGATTAGCACCAATGTGGTTCATTTCTAGCATCAGGTATACTTTCTGATCTTTTCAACTTTTAGAATCATTGAATGTGATACATTAGTAGTAATATCTAGTTTTATCATGTTTTTTTTTAGAGTTTGGAAAATGCTTTTATGTTCTTGGTTTAATTTAACCTTCACAGTGATCCTATGGTAAAGATAGGATCTTTATTGTTCCTTTTCCCTATTTTTTGGATGGGAAAATAGAGGCTTGAAAATATTAGTCTTGCTGGGTGTGGTGGCACATCATTGTGATCCCAGCACTCTGGAAGGCCAACTAGAAGGATCACAAGTACAGCCTGAACAACTCAGTGACTTGGCAAAACCCTGTCTCAAAAAATAAATAAATAAATAAAATTAAAAATGGATTGGGGATATAGCTCGGTGTTAAGTCCATGGGTTCAATCTCCTGTACCAAGACAAAACAAAAACAAAACAGACAGAAACTCCACAGCTGTTCTGTGTCACATTGGTAAGATGAGAGGCAGAGCCAGGAATTACAGTCAGATCTACCACCTCTCCCATTTAGTATTAATGCTCTGTTTGAACCCAACCTAGTAAAATTGATCTAAGCTAAGCAGAGGGTTAGCTGCTTTTTTCTGTTGTCAACTTCTAAATACTATTTTGCCAAACCCATATATTATGTAAATGCAGGGAAAAGGAACCTTTTTACCTTATCAGAGATTTTGTTTTTGGTACCAGGAATTGAACTCATGACCTCAGACTTGCCAGGCAAGCACTTATGCCACTGAGCTATATACCCTGCCCCTTGTCAGAGGTTTAAACTTTATTTTAAGGGACAGTATACTCAGTTTCCTAACTTGTTGGAATATGCCTAACATTGTTCCTATTAACAGATATCTTTGCCCGTTTCTTTACTGGTTCCCCCCGCCGCCCTTGATCTTTACCTGATGTAGCCACTGGAATACTTTGGACTGTGTAGCCAGGAAGAGTTTCTGCAAAGTAGACTAATTGTAATAGGTAGCCAGATTCTAATACAGCTTATGAAGCAACCAGAGATACATGATTTGACAGAGTTTGCAAACATAATTTTTACTTGGTCTTCTGTTATTTAGATGTTTCTTTGTTAAATAGTAACATGAACCAAAAGCATACGTTTATTTCCTTCTTTGAAAAAATTGAAGGGACTAACATTTTGTGCCTACATAGTAGTTCATTTACATTGTCAAATTTGGGGGCTCAAGGATAAGGCACATCATTGCTGTAACTAGCCCCTTGATTTAACTTAATCTGGTCCAGATGAAGTTTGCTAAGCAGAGTAACATCTCGGAATAACAGTATACTTCTGAAGACTATGCTCATTAGTTTATAGTGAAGCCTGTGATTTTTTTTTTTTTTTTTTTTTTTTTTTTTTTTGTTTTTTTTTTTTTTGCGGGGGGCCTTTTTGAGACAGGGTCTCAATATGTAGTTCAAGCTGGTCTTGAGCTCACTTTGTAGCCCAGGCTGGTCTCAAACTCACAAGGATCATCCTGCCTCAGCCTCCCCAGTGCTGGGATTACGGACATATGCCACCACGCCGAGCTAAGCCTGTGAAATTTGGATATAGCATTTGAACACTGGATAATACATGATGAATTGTTTTGGTTGTTTTTCTTTTTTTTAATTGATTAAATTTGAACCTACTAAATCCTGTTTGTTTATTATTTGGGGGTTTTTTGAGACAAGGTTTCTGTATAATTTGGGCTGGCCTTGAACTCACTGTGTAGCCCAGTCTGGCCTCAAACATATAATCCTCCTGCCTCAGCCTCCCAAGTACTGGGGTAACAGGCATGCACCATGACAGCCAGCT
>NW_004955411.1:14229693-14248211 GCF_000276665.1 Chinchilla lanigera
ATGTCAAGGGATGTTTATGCCTTCTTAACGTATTATTTGTGCCTTTAGTCATATTCAGTGGATTGGAAAGGCACTTACTGCTCAGTTGTCACCCAGATCTACCAATCCCCTAAAACATCACTGAAAAACAATCATGAACACCCCTAGAGAATGGTAACTATGCATTTCAGTCTATTCCTAGCTGCTGTCAGAAAATCTTCATTGTGAAGACTACATTTGTAGAGTTCATCTGTTGGATCTAGCCTTATTCCTAAAGCTGTAGCAAATAAAGTTTAAGTCCCTCTTTTACTGAGGAACCATTGAGATTTTTTTAAGGAATACCATCACATCCATGCTTAGTTGTCTTTTTTAATGTAGGCTGAAAACCTTCCTGGTGTGGCATGATTTTAAATCTACAATCATGATTCCCTATGTTCAAGTGCGTTTTATATCTATTCTTGTTCTCATTAATGTGTCATTCTCAATACTTAATCTTTACCCTAACAGTGATTCAGTGAGCTCTAGTGATCCCTTCATCCTGCTTGTCTTAATAATTTCTACTTTAGTGTGACCTAAGCTGAGATTACCTTCTTGAGTAACCATATCATTCTCACAACTCAGTGAGGTTACTAAAATCACAGATTTTTAAACAGGAATATTTTAAATTGTTTCTTCATTTAATTTTACTGTATTACATCAGTTCTTTCTTTAATTTGTTAAAGTAGTTTTGAATCCTGTATTATTCAAAGTTTTTGTCCTTCCCATTTCTCCTTCATTAGTAGATCTTCTTAAGTAAGGGAACTTTATCATCTGGGGCCTTGATTATAACCGTGAAAAGATTGTGTCTAAAGACAGGCCCTTGATACTCAAAGACATCTTCCTACTTGTCTTCAATCTCTTTATCTGTACCTTATTACTGTTATTTTGTCACATACACCTATTTATGTTTTCTTAATATCTGGCCTGTGTTTTTTTCTATAAGGATTTGATGAAAGACAGTAACCAATGGCTGGTTAGAGTTCTTCTAAGTAAGAATGTTCAGTATTGAAGTTAGTTTGACTTAGTTTATTATTTTTCAATTAAACATTTTACCTTGAAGTAGACTTAGATTTGTGAAGCAGTTGTGAAGTCATTTCATATACTCTCACCGAGTTTCCACTGTTCCCAACACCTTACGTTAGTATGGTACATTTGTGACAGTTAATCAGTGTTGATATTTTGTTAGTAACTAAAGTCCATACTTTATTCAGATTTCATTAGTTTTTACCTAATGTCCTTTTTCTGTTCCAGGATACCATCCAGGATACCACATTACATTTAGTCGTCATGTCTTCTTAGGCTCCTCTTGGCTGTGACAGTTTTTCAGACTTTCCTTGTTTTTGATGACCTTGACAGTTTTGAGGAGTACTGGTCAGGTATTTTAGAACGTCCCTTACTTGGGATTTCTCTGATGTTGTTATTATGTCTATGATTAGACTGGGGTTTTGGGTTTGGGGAGAAGACCACAGAGTACCATCATATCAAGGGTACAGATTGTTGGCATGAGTTATCCCTCCTGATGGGCACCATTACCACTGAGCTAAGGTACTGTGTGTCAGGTTTCCTCAGTGTAGAGTTACTCCTCTACCTCTTCCATGCTGTGGTCTTTGAGGAAAGTTGCTTAAGCCGGGGAAAGTTGTGTTCTACCCCGTCAGAGGGAACAAGAGCTATCTCAGTTATTTACAGTTCTACATAGATTTGTCTGTTCTTCCCCACTTTTTTATTTAGTCATTAACTTATAGTGATATGGACTTGTGGAATTTATTTTCTAGTTTGGTTGTAATCCAGCACTACTTGATTTATGCTCAGATTATTCCAGTTCTGGCCAATGGGAGCTCCTTCCAATGGCTCTTGTATCTCATTGACCTAACCCAGTCATCATGGGTTTGTGGCTTTTGTTTGAGCTACTTCCTAGCTTTCCAGCATTATAAACTGCTCTAGGATCAACTTACATATTTCTAGGTATAAAACTAGGGATTTTTCCAAGGAGCCCTTCTTCCTTTTATTGGAGAATGGTATTAGAAACCAAGATATGGTCACTGGATGTTCTTGTTGCTACTGCAGTGTCAGTACTTCTAGGTCCCCTCAGTGGAGAGAGCAAAGAAATGTGTGTTATGTATACTATCTTGTGTATATATACAGATCTATAAATATTTTATAGTAACCAGGCATATCCCTGTGAAACTAAATGTGAATTACTGATGACTCAAACTCTGTAATCTTACCACAAGAATCCTTCTCGTTTCTTCCCCTTGGTTGTCTGTAGCCTACAACTTCAACAGACTGTGTAATTGGAATCACACATGTAGCCTCTTTAGACTGGCATCTCTCACCACTAGCCATCAATTCTGTTTTAGTGTACATGTATAGTGACTTCAGGTAACTTGTGCCCTATGGGAACTAGCTTTGCCAATTAAAGTACCGTGGTTATATAAGTAAGGTTCTTACCTGTATTCTTTCAAACTGAAATCATTTCCAAAGTTAATTAGGTCGCCATGTTATTTCCCTGTCCCTTTCAGTGAGGTTTTTTGTTTTCATATATTTGTAATAAAGTTAGATTCTTTTGTTACATTCTGCATTCCATCTTGGATTATCCCAATTTCTTGATTTTTAAAAAATTTCCATACCTTAAAATTCCCTCTGTGCTGTGTCCTTGGTGTGTGTGTGTGTGTGTGTGTGTGTGTGTGTGTGTGCGCGCGCGCGCGCGCGCGCGCACATGCACTGGGACTCGAAGTCCACTGAGGCACTGAGCTGTATTCCCGGCCCTGTGCCCTTGATTTTGATAAATATACAGTGCCATTTATCTACCCACCACTACAATATTATAAAGAATAGTTTCACTGCCCTAAACATATCATCATTATTTCACTTACTCAACCTTTTCCCAAATACCTGACAACTAATTTATATGCTGCCTCTATAGTTTTTTCTTTTCCAAAATGTCATGTAAATAAAGCCTTTTTATTCTGGCTTTTATATAGTAGTATACATTTAGCATGTATCTACATCTTTATGTTGCTTAATAGTTTATTTCTTTTTATTGCCAGATAGTGCTTTATTATATAGATATACCATGGTTTATCTGTTTACCTACTAAGACATCTTGTTTGCTACCATTTCTATAAACATTTGCACACAGGTTTTTGTGTTAGTGTAAGTTTTCACATTAGTTGAGTAAACACCAAAGAGTATGATTCCTCTGTCATATGGTAAGTCTATGTTTAGCTTTGTAAGAAACTGTCAAACTGTCTTATGAAGTGCCTGCATTATACTGTATTTTCATCAGCAGTACATGATTAATTCCTGTTCCTCCAGAACATCATCAGCAATTGATAACTGTCTTAGTCCTTTAACCACTCTTACTAGGCGTACTGTGATAGCAGATTGCTTGAATTTGTATTTCTTTAATGACAAATGATACTGGAATCTTTTATATGCATATATATTTGCCATCTGTTTATCTTTGGTGAAGCATCTGTTCAGATATTTTTGGCTGCATTTTAGGTGAGTTAATTTTATTACTGGGTTTTCCCAGTTTGTATATTTTGAATATTTTATGTCCTTCAGTAGATGCTTTGGATATCTCTTCTTTTACTCTGGCTTTTCCATTTTATAAAAATGAGTTGCAGAGCAGAAGTTCCACACTTTAATAAAAGTCCAGCTTTTCAGTTTTTACTTTTATGAATCATTTTATTATTCTATCTAAAAACCACCAAATGCAATAACTTAATAGATTTTTTTCATTTTTAATGTTTCATAGTTTTGCATTTAACATATGAGTGTAGATTTTTTCATGTTTAATGTTTTATAGTTTTGCATTTAACATATGAGTGTGGTCTGTTTTGAGATAGACTTTTCTGTGAAAAGTATGACCTCATTTTTAAGAACTGTATCTTGGAGTCTTTCAGCAGAACCCTCCTACCATCTTATAGTAACTGTCTGTCCTCTTCCTTTTCATCTTTTTTCTCCAAATAAAGTGCCTTTAAAAAAAAAAAAAAAAAAACCTCTTATCTTGGTTCTTGCTAGTCATGCTTATTTTTTCCAAACAGTTGCAAGCTATTTTAAAAATATAATTAATTTTTAGACTCTTATCCAGGATTATATCTAATCTACTTTCTACAGCTTTGCAAATGTACCATCAGCCTCATTTTGAAATGTACATTTTTCTGTCTGTCTGCACTTACTCTCCTATTCTTTTAATTCTCTCCTATTCTTTTAATCTCCTATTCTTTGTCCTGTTCTTCTAAATCTAAAGCTTATCAGGACCATCATAAGGAAAGAGTTCTGTCTTTCTCTACCATCATAAGTAACACATTTACACTTAATCGGTAGGCCTTTCTCAAGAAGTTACCACCTCTCCCAGTTTCAGTGCTCTCAGCATTTTTGTTACGGTAAGGGTTTGCTTTGGGATTTCAGCTTTTAGCATTTCGTATACGTTAGGACCAGGTGTCTAGCACTAACGGTGCCTCTGTGGTCCTGAGTCACCTTTTTTCTTCTGTATATGGTATTTTACAGTATAAACTTAGCATTCTCATCACAGTCCTCGGGAATTCTTTAAGCACTTTCATCTCTACTTCTTTATTGGGATAACTTACAGTTGCATGAATCGCATTTGTTTTTTCAACTTGTCAGTTCTTTCTTGAATCTTGAGCACTGCAGCTTACAGCCCCATAGATGTCAAGGGAAATTTCGAAAGCAGAAAACTTACCCAAATACTGCTTCCACCCTCTTGGCTGTCATGAATAACACTGCTATAATCATGAAAGTACAGATATCTCGAGAACATGCTTTTAATTCTTTTGGGTACTCAGAGGTGGAGTACATGGCTCATATGGTAGTTGTATTTTTAATTTTTGAGGAACTGCCATTCTGTTTTCTGTAGAGATTGTACCATTTTGCAATCTTAAAAATATACAAAAGTTCCATTTTCTCCACCTCTTCATACCAAGGAGTATGAAATGATGTTTTTATTGCAGTTTGAATTGCAGATCTTTGATGATTTGTGGTGTTTTATGTGCTTATCATTTATGTATCATCTTTTGAGAAATATATGTCCATTGCCTATTTTAATTGGATTTTCTTTTTGAGTTACAAGAGTTCTCTATGTATTCTGAATATTAACTCCCTAACAGATAAATGATTTGCAAATACTTTCTCCCATTCTGTAGGTTTCCTTTCTGTTTTGTTGATTGTATTAAAAGGACAAAAGTATAAGTTTGACAGAGTTGCATTTGTTTTTGCTTTTGTTGTCTATACCTTTGGTGTCATTGCCAAGAAACCATGCACAACTCTAGTGTCATCAAGCTTTTTCTCTATGACTTCTTCTAGGAGTTTAATAGTTTGGGTCTTAAATTTAGGTCTTTAACCCACTTGGAATTAATTTTTGGGTGTGGTACAAGAAAAGGGTTCAACTTCATTCTTTTGCTTGTGGATATCGAGTTTTTCCAGCCCTGTTTATTGATGTCCTTTTTCCATTTAGTTGTCTACCACCCGTTTTGTTTGTTTTACAAGCAATATAAGCAGTATTTTCTATTTTGAAATTTTGTGCACATTACACAAAGCAAAATGAGAAAGAATATGAACACTTACAAAATTATACACAATAATACCTACAGATTATTAAATTATAGAGTGAAAACCCCACTGTTGGACAAATAAATGTTAGCACCCTTTTTGAAAACCAAATATGCTAAGCTTTCTTTCTGTGTTGTGCTACATTGTATGATTTGCATGTCTTTTTATGCTAGTATCACATTGATTTGATTATTCTAGCTTTATAAGATGTTTTGCAATCAGGAAGTATGGTGACTTCAGCTTTGTTGTTGTATTTCAATTATTTTGGCTATTCAGGTTTCCTTGTGATTCCATTCAATTTTAGGATGAATGTTTTTCTATTTCTGTGAATACTACCATCGAGATTCCAGTAGGCATTATGTTGAATCTGTAGATTTCTTTGGGTAATATGGCTGTCTTAACATTAATTCTTCACGAATACAGGATGTCTTTCCAATTGTTTATGGCATCTTTAGTTTCAGCAATTTTTATAGCCCTCAGTATAGAAGCCTTTGAGCTCCTTGGTTAGCTTTATTTCTAAGTATTTTAGTATTTTGTTTTTGTTTGTTCTCTATTTGAGACAGGGTCTTGCTCTACCATTCAGGCTGGCCTTGAGCTCACTTTGTAGCCCAGGCTGATCTTGAACTCACAGTGATCCTCTGGATGAAGGCAGTATTTTATTATTTTAGGATTATAAGCAGTATTTTATTATTTTGGATATTATTGTAAATGGGATTATTTTCTTAATTTCCTTTTCAAATATGTTAGTGTTAGTATACACTCACAGTTTGTACAGTGATTTTTCACAAAATTTCAACTTGTAAATTTGAATATACTTAAAAGTAATTATTCTTAACATAGAAACTAATTTTTATGTGATTTCTGTATCCTGCAACTATTAAATTTATTGGTCCTAGTAGGTTTTTAGTGGAAACTTTAGGGATTTCTAAACATAAGATCATGTCATCTGCTGAAGAGATGATTTTTTTTTTTTTTGTATCTCCTACTTTCTTTTTCTTGCCTAATTAGTTGCTGGATCATTTCTAAGAGAAAAAACTCTTGAGTGATTTAGGCCTTGAGGAGAATTTGGTGATTTATCTCCTTGAAGGCAAGGGAAAGTCACTGAAAGATTTTAACAAGATGAGACAATCAAGTGTGCACTTCTAAAACAAAACTAGTGGGTCCTAATGAAGAAATGATAGTAAGAGTTGATACAGAAAAATAGCACGCTGCTGCAATGTAGTCTGAGTGATTTGGGCTGAGGGATAGGGTGGTGATGGTAAGAGATGGAAATGGAAGAAAAGTAAATAGAGTCAAGTATTTAGAATGACAGAACAAGCTAATGCAATGGTGGCAAACTTATAGCACACGTTGCAGCAGTTTATTTGTTGTCATTGAAAGTTCTAGAGATTCGCCACCACTTAGCGAATGGATTGCATGTATGGGTGACGTGTACAAAGAAAATATTTTTAAGGCTAACTCTTTAAGCTTGTAGCTTAAGCACAAGTGGATAGGTGGAGATATGGAAGTGACATAAACTGTGGTGTACAGATTTTTGAATGCTTATTAAATTCTTGTGAAACAGCAAGTTGGAGATGCTGCAAAGCTATCTTAAAGTTAATTATCATTAATGTAGAAACTAATACTTTCTTGTTCAGTATTATAAAAGCATTTTATACGAAGAGGGATATTTTTACATTCTCAAACTGCCTGAAGATCTTGTACTTCACTGCTACTTTATATCATTTACCCTTGTTGATAGGCTTGAGTAGTAGTTAAATTTGATGCATGTAACTACTCAAATGATATAAAATTTCTTAAGTCTGACAAACAATAAAACTAGTAGTTTCTGTATAAGGAAAATGACCTAAATTATAGAGATTAAGATTCAGTGGAATGGGAAAAAGAAAATCAGTGAAAGAGAAACAGAAACAGATGGGAGGAAGGGGAGGTTTGAGTTTTCAATGTAACTAATTGAAGTGTGTTTTAGTTTTCTTTTGATTCATTTGACTCATGAGCTTCAGAATATGTAATTACCCTTTAAAGGCTAATGCTACATCACAACTCTTTACTACTATAAAGTATCATTCTTATTAGTAGTGACAGTAATCAAATAGATTTTTCTGGTCCGATACTGCATTAAGATAGAAGTCAGAAATCCATTATTTTAATCCCAGTTCTATCATTAGATGGCTTTATGACTTTAGGAAATAACTTGCTTTCTGTGAACCTCAGTTTATTCATCTCCCAAATGATGGAGTTGGAAAAATCATCTATGAGGTTCTTTCTCTCTTATTCATATTTCTTTTGAGATCTGTTGTGCCCTAAGTGGTAGTAACTTCCTGTCATTAAAAAGCATATACCTATGGTTTTGAGTCTTTCAATATTAATGTATATTCTTTCAACACAGAGATTTAGCTCAGACATTTGTGATTTGTCGTTCTAACTTACATGCTGCTATTCAGATTTTTAGGACTATTCGAGACCCTTTTAGAAGAAGTGCCATCATTTTGTTAGATCTTTTCTGCATTTAAAATTTGTTTGCCATGATCTTTCAGATTCTGTTAGTTATGAGTTGTGAGAGTATGGAAATAATTCCTTTTGTAAGAATTGTTTGCTTTTGAGAGCGTTAGGAAACTAAATCTTTTTTCCCAATGTCAACTACTTATTTATAGTCAAACTGACCTTATTTTAAGTTTCTCTTAAATCTTTGATTTAAAATCTTCCCAGATTTTGCTTTGGTAGTAAACTGAACTATGAAAACATATATGCAGTATAATTTTCTGTGTTGCTCAGATTTTTCTCACATATGACCAAATCCCCAAGAAAGTCAGCTTAGAGGAAAGGAGGTTTATTTTGCCTATTTCAGAGGTGTCAGTCTGTGGTCAGCTGGCTCAAAGGCAGAAAAACCACGGTGGAGAGCATTATTTATTAAGGGGAGTTGCTCACCTCATCGCAGCCAGCATGCAAAGAAGAAACCGGCCCAAAATAGATAATTCCCCTCAAAGGCCCACCCCCCGGGACCTCTGTCCTCCAGCTAGGCCCTACTTCCTGTTAGTACATTCTTCTATGAACTAACACATCAGTGGGTTAGTCCACTGATGATGCTAGCATCCTCACTAGCTAGTCTCTTAATTCAGTCAAGGTGAGATCAAGATTCACCATCACATCATCCTGGAGTAGGGTCATGTGACACCAAAAAAGAAGACAGTGCCATTTATCTTACTAAGATAGAGGTGTCAGAAATGTACACATTTATTTATGTATGTTCAGTCTTCATAATTTGTTTTAGGTTAGTCTAAAGAACAAAGAGCAGCAGGTACAGAGGCCTAGACTTCAAGAAAAGGGTAAAATTTGGGATCCTGTGTTCTATTACTTAGAGGGTCATGGTTTTAATACTGAAAAGCTATAATCATACTACTTGATAGAAAATCTTTCATACTAATGAGGAATGTAGTTAGATGTAAAAATAAAAATGCTAGAAAGGAGCCTGAAGTATTTAAAGAAAGAAAGAGCATCTCTCATTTCGTCTTCTAACACATAAACTATTAGATGTGTCACTAGTCTGTTCACAACTTAGTAAAATAAATTTTATAGGGCATTTTATATTTTTTTACTAAAAGGTTTTCAAAGATTTCAGGGTAATTGTCAACAAAAAAAATGTTTAAACATGATTTACATCCTGGTAAAGAAAACTTAGGGAAAAGCTTAAATTTGAAATTGTTAAAATTTAAATTCTTTCATAAATACAAACAATAAAAGTTAATTCGTATTTGTAGATGACCAGAAAGGCAGTAGGAAATTCACAGTTTTGAACAGACTAGGAATTTATTTTGCTTAAATGTGTCTTAGGTGTATATTGGGATTTATTGAATGATACTTTAAAAATAACAACATTAGACCCCATAGTTTTAAGGGATTTGTCCTTTGGCAGACTTTTTCCTTGTATATATTTTTCTTTAGATATTTTAATTCATTCTAAAACATTTAAAAAACAATTACCTTTGTGAAGTTAAGAATTCGTCATTTATGTTAAACAAGATATTACTTGAATTTCTTTATCTAGAATATCCACATATCCTTCGTGGTTGCCCATATAATTGTTTTTAATATATAAATAAATTTATATATTAATGCTCGTGCCTTAGCATTATAAATTTTAGGATGCTGACTCATATTATTAAAAAATCACTGATATAGGAAGAAAAATTTAGTATCATTTTTAATAACTATTAGAATTCAATGCAGAATTATTTTTATCATCAAGTAGTTTATGTGCCTCATTCCAGGTCCCCCCCTCCTGCCTCAGTACCGGCAGTCGAACTCACAACCGCATGCTTGCCAGGCAGGCGCTGTGCTGCTGAGCTAAATCCCCAGCCCCTGCCTCATTCCAAATGATACTTTTAAGGGGCAAAAATTCAATATACCTTTTAAAAATTAGCAGTATACCTCCTCTTGCTTATAGGTTAATATTTTATGATAGCCTTATTGAAAGTGGAAAGTGGAAAAACAAGTTTTAGCTCCTGTGTTTAAAAGAAATTCCTTATAAGTATTTGTATTAGAAATGAGTTATTACTTAATGTTAATAATCTATTATGTCTTGTTTTTTAAAGTGAATGAATTTTTAGCTTTTGAGGGTCCCATCTTGTTGGATATGAGAATTAAACATCTAATCAAAACAAATCAGTTAAGTCAAGCAACTGCTCTAGCAAAGCTGTGTTCTGATCATCCAGAGATTGGTACAAAAGGTAGTTTTAAGCAAACTTACCTTGTCTGTCTTTGTACATCATCACCAAATGAGAAGTTAATCGAAGAGGTAAGTATATTTCCTTGTTAGTAATTTTTTTTAAATGGAGAGATTAATTTTAATTAGAATGTTTTTGAGTTCCCTTTCTTATAAATAGTTAAAGGACCATTGTCAGGCTTACAGTTTTGATGTGCTCCTGGATGGTGGCAACTTGATTCTAAACAGCTTTCAGAATTATGTATAAACTGATTGATTGTACTTGGCTTCCACTTTTTAAAATGTGATCTTTTAAACACTTTGATTAAATTAAGGGAAAAATGTTGGTGGCCTATTAGTGGGATATTTAACTTTGGCATTATTTTGGCCGTAACTTCAGTTTTATCTGATTTCAGAATACTTTCAGGTCTTTTTAACTAGCTCATTTGTCACCAAGACCCACCCATTGTATCTGCCCCATAATGCCCAAGTTATTGCCCCTTTCTGTAGGGACGTGCTTGACACGCGTCTCAGTCTCTTTCTCCCTATCTCTGTCTCTTTTGTTCATTTATTTTTGCCTGATTCTTGTTAAGCATTTGGGTTTTAACCTATTCCTTAGAGGATAATGAGAATAGACTTTCTTAAGAGTCAGCCATGGCCTCGATTGATGGTCCTTCTGAGAAGTCCTTGTCCCAGTGAGCCACTAGGCAAGGAAACAGCAGCTATGCCTAGATGTCAGAGGAATGGCACTGGGCAGGATGAGTGATCATCTGGCATCTTTGGAAGGAATGAGCTTTGGCTTGGATTCTTGATGTAGGTTGGCAATGTTTACTTTACATCCACTGTGTTTGTTTTATCTTTAAAATAAACTTAAAGTAAAATTCTTTCTCATGTCTTTCTAATCATCATTTTCTCATTGAATACTTCCTGAGGTAATACAGTAATTAAGTTTGAAATTTGATGTATAAACTTTCTTACATTTTTGTGCATATATATATATATATATATTTATATATTAAAAACCATATAGACATGCCCTGACTGTTAATTACTTTCCTCTTTCTTACTGACATCTTTCCCTTCCATTCCATATAGACCAACCTATGCTTTTTCCTGTGGCTGCATAATTCCACAGTATGGATCTGTAATTATTTTTAACCAGACTGATGGCCACTTAGATTGTTGTCTCATACAATGCATTCTTGTGTCCTTGCTAGTAGTGTACCGGTAGAGTAAATTTCTGGAAGTGCAATTGCTGGATCAAAGAACCTATGTATTTTAAGTGGATAGGGCTGGACTATATGCACTCAAAAAATAGCATATGAAATTTGTTTCCTAACAATAGAAGTTATTCTTTTAAATATTTGCTAGTCTATGTTAAACAAATGATAGCTCATTGTTTCATTTTTATATGTTCTTAGTAATGTTAGATTTATCAGTTAAGTACTTTTCTGTATGAAAAACAATTTTATTTTGATAACTGAATCTCAGTCTTGAAATTATTCATGAAGTGTGATTAGAACTAATACATATTAGTGTTTAGAACCAATACATTTAATGTATTTGTAACATATTAAGTGCCTTATGCCTTTGAATACTTGATTTAAAGAGCCATATTACAACCTAAAAATTATTTGCATCTTTGTTCTTTCTACTTTACAAGGGTTTCAACAAAATATTTCTTAATAAATAGATCATTCCAATTGGTTTTAAGTATTTTGTTTAGAGTTGTAAATTTTCTGGTATTTAAATTTTGCTCACTTTTCAAAACTATAGAGAATAGATAGTTCCTTCTATTGTAATATGCTGATTAATTCTGATTAATATGCTGATTAATTCTGAATTATAGTGGCCTTAGATTTTTAAAATAGTTCTTATTTACTGATAGGTGTGTTTCACTTTTCGGTTTTTAATCCAATCATTAGCTTAAATATGGTTTTATTGTTTCTGCCATTAACTTTATCATATTTTTTCTAGAGAGCCATCTCGTGGCAAATCAGTAAATCAAGGCTCTCAAATACAGTCAGAAAATTATTTTCTTAGTATGTCCACAAAAGAGGTTGTCTTATATTTCAATGTAACCGATATTTCAGTTGGTTCATATATAGAGATGTGGATAAATACAGGTACTTGTAAATGATTGCACATTACAGTGTGTTTTTAAGTATTAAGAGTAAGCTAAGAGGATATTTCATTGAGGAAATGTCTTTCCTTGTAGATAGTATATACATTTGGTATCATGTGGGCATGCTATAGGAATG
Organism: Chinchilla lanigera; assembly: GCF_000276665.1. Lineage (NCBI taxonomy): Eukaryota > Metazoa > Chordata > Mammalia > Rodentia > Chinchillidae > Chinchilla > Chinchilla lanigera. Next base: position 14,242,249 of record NW_004955411.1, read on the forward strand.
GCTCAGATTTTAGAAGAACAACAGAAATTATATTCAAAACAAATCTCACTTTCAAGTAAATAAGCATATATCCATATTTAGCAGTATAGAGCCATGATATTGCCTGTGCCTGTGGAATTCTGGAAATAGTACAGACTGAGTATTCCTGTGTTGAAATCTTCACACTACCGCTGTGTAACTTTCAAGTAACTTAACCCCTGTGAGCCTTTTTCTAAAAAGTATAACTTGAGCACCCTAATCAAAAAATATTAAATCAGAAATAAGATCAAAAATTTTAGATCAGAGAATTTTAAATCTAAAATCTCTAACTTTTTGAACACCAACATAACACAAAAGTTCCACACTAGGCTTTATACATAGTCAAAACACAAATACATAAAAAATATTGTATAAAATTACCTTTGAGCTATGCATATAAGATATATATGAAAATAAATTTAGTGTTTAGATTTGAGCCCCAATCACAAGATACCTCATTATATATGCAAATATTCCAAACTCTAGAACATTTCTGGTCTCAAGTAGTTTGGATAAGAGACATTCAATGTGTACTAGTACCTACCTGGCAAGTTCTTGTGTGGCTTGACAGTGCTGTTTTGAAGAACTTGGTAATAATAAATAGTAGCTATTGTTACTGTTAACATTTTATGAAAGAAATTGGAAAACATTATGGGTTAACTGTATTTGTCTGCAAGTGAGGTTCAAGGTAATTGTTTAAATTTAATACAGCTTTTAATGCAAGATAATGTGATGAAGTGGCAAGAATGTAGATCTTTGATGTCTGTCAGGCAAGATTTGATTTAATTTGTGGCTCAACCATTTAACTGTTGTATGTTGAGCACATAGCATAACTGTTTTGAACTCCATGTTCACTATATATAAAACGCTAATGGACTGAGGATTTAGCTCAGCAGCACAGCGCCTGCCTGATAAGCGTGAAGTCATGAGTTTGATCCCCTGTACAGGAAAACAAACAAACAAAAAAAGTTAATAATACCTAGTGGAAAAGTTCTGGTGAAGTAATAATATGCATAAAATATCTGGTAATATGTTTAACATACTGTAACTATTGTAAAATATTGCATAAGTATACCCTCCTACTTTGTAGTACTGGAGATTGAATCCAGGCATTTTCGCTGAGTTACTAAGTTGCCTGGGCTGTACTCCAACTTGTGATCTTCCTACCTCTTCTTCCCAGAATGCTAGGATTACAGGTGTGCCACCGTGCCTGGTTCCACCCATTTTTATTTGTTTAAATGAAGTCACTTCTGGAAAAAGGTTAGAAAGTGGCACACAGGAGTAGCGGAAAGAGCACTGTACCAAGATGTACTAACTCTGCCGCTAACTTCACACTTCACTTAAGAAATCAATGATAGGGGCTGGGGATTTAGCTCAGCGGCAAAAGCGCCTGCCTGGCATGCGCAACGTCGTGAGTTCAGTTCCCGGTACCGGAGAAAAACCAAAAAAAAAAAAGAAATCAATGATAGTAATCACACAAACAGAGTTTGGTATTTTCTTGACTATTTTCTGGCCCACTGTCATGTTAAAAACAAAAATATGGAACCTCTAAATCTGTTGTCATACAACTTTTATCTTTCTTATTAAGATTGACCTAAGATTATCCCCATCACCCATTTAGACATTTCTTCAATCCTAAACACATTACATTTTACACATACACTTTTTGTTTACCTAGTATTTGATGAGAGAGAGATCAGCTAGAAGGGATGTAGGTGCTAATGTCTGTGTTTGGTGTTCAATTCACTTTGCCATGTGTTAATTTTACCATACTGCAGTTAAGCCTTCTGTCTGTGGGACACAGGTGATTTGTGATTGTGTACCCTGCATCTCATCCTTTGTCTTATACCAAATGTTTGCAGAAGTTGTAGGTTAATTCTCTGTGTCTTAAATAATGTATTATTATAATGAGGTCGCATTAATTTTATAATAACTTGTGAGGGTTTCATTAAATGAACCAAGTTGCCTTCATCTAGGTTATATGTACACATCTATGGCTGTTAGCCAGTTTGGAAATGGAATAAATTTCTATGAAAAGCAAAACAGTAAAGATTTTTGCTAGGAAATTGAAGTTAGCTTATTTTAAAAATGACATAGCAATTTAAAGTGTTTTGCATTTCCCCCCCCTTTGGTGAACAGACACGTAGCTTATAAGTCTGAACTCAGAATAACTTTGTTTTTTGGCTGATGTTACTCCATTTTAAATCAGTGGATAAAGCGGGGTAAAAGTAGTGTTTTGATTCTTTCATTTTAATGTATCTCATTTAATGGATAAAAGGTATTTAATTAACATTATTTACTGAACACATGTAATTTCTTGAAAATAGTTGGTTTTTCTGTATTTAGTATTCTCTTAGAATTACTAAGTTAGTATTTACTAGCTATGAAGATATTTTTAACTACATTTCAGTCTGTCTTCCAGTAATGACCAATTATGATGTGATCATTTGAGTCAGAAATTTTATGAATAAAAATTATAGATCTAATTAAAAATTTAAAGTATATACTGTAGGCATATTCTAATATGAAGCCGTATTATAGAATATTTCTGTTTTCTCTAGATTTCAGAAGTTGATTGCAAAGATGCACTAGAAATGATCTGTAACTTAGAATCTGAAGGTGATGAAAAAAATGCTCTTGTTTTATGTACTGCATTTTTATCACGTCAGCTCCAGCAAGGTGATATGTACTGTGCTTGGTGAGTAGATGTTTATTTTTGAAAGGACAGTTTATTAAATAAGAATACAAAATAGGTTTTTGATAATTTAAATAGCTTAGGTATTTTTATATATACTTAAGTCTTAGCAAGACATATAGCTGATTTTCAGATATTACATGCTATACAAATTATCAAATAGTTCACATTTAAACTTTAAAACTCTGACTTAATGAGCACATAATTTCTTAGCAAGAATAACAGTGAGGACCATCTGGTCAGCAAATTTTTGAATGTTGGAAGATGAAAGAAAAGTTCATTTTGCCTAATGCCACCACAAAAACTTTCTCAGCTATGTAACCTACCTGTGATTTAATGTGTATGTTTTTCCTCTGTGTATTTTTAGCTACTTGACTACCTGCTATCATTTATGTGGACCTGTAGTTCATTTCTTTCCTGTGAAAAATCATTCCGCCTCCCTAACTTCTTCAGGGTTCTCCTTCAGTGCATGTTTTCTTATATATGGCACATTTCCTAAGTGGCAGAACTTCTTATGTACAATCTTTTGAGAAGTTAAAAGTAACAGAAATGTTGGCTTTGGTTAATTGAGAAAACTGCTGCCTTAGATCAGTGTTAGCCAAGATTGACAATTTGTATAGTCAGTCAGAAATGTTCCTAGTCTTTAGTATTGTGTTGGTTTTATAGAAACACAAAAGAAAAGTTGGTTTATAGCATACTGACATTTAAGAATATGTACCAAGTGATAGATACGTGGCACACAAATGAATATACACCAGACAAATAAATGACTGTGTAATAAAAAATTAGTGTTAACAGTTATCAGGGTTTTCTGAACAGTTGAACTTTGTTATGAAGGGAAAATTATACATGCAGCATAGAGGATTGAGGTAAAAGGCAGGTAGAAAGATTCTGAAAGGGATAATAAGATGTGTTTATCAAAGACAAGTAGTTTTCTAGGTATAATACAGAGCACAACATGAAAATCAGTGATAATCACTAAGTCAATGTGTTATTGGTTTAAAAACTTAAATCTGAATTCTTTGTGATAAGCAAAAGCAGGCTATTTTAACTGTAGGAAAGGGCAATGTATAAGTGTATGATAAACGCTTTTAAGCACTCGAGAGTTGGCTGAAGAACAGTGATGGCAGATATGAGGAAGAAAATGCAGCACAGAGGTGAGAAAGAAAAATCAGCTATAAAGTTGATAAATAGTCTGGATAGGAGGGGCCAAAAGCTTCCTTATGGATGTGACATGAAGTGAAAGAAGTGCCAGAGCTGCCACTTGAGGATGCTAAGAATAGTCCAGTAGGTCAGCAGTGCTGTATTTAATAGAAAGTGGCAAAGTGGGAAAAGAATGGCAAGCACGTTTTTCAAGTACCGTATAGTCGCATCTGCTGAGCAGTGTACATTCTGAAAAATGCCTGGTTAGAAGTGATTGCTTCATGTGGGTACCATAGTGTATACCTGTACTAACTAAAAAGGCTGTAATGGTATCACGTCACTGGGCTGTGTAATCTTATGGAGCCTGTGTCCTACATGTGGCCTATAGTTGATGGAGATACCATTGTAGGATGTATGACTGTACACTAAGTTTCAGATTTCAGAATAGATCAACTAGAAAATTCTTATAAACAATTTAGAGAGGCCACGACTGGAGAAACATTCTTTTAAAAAATTCATTCATCAGTACTGGGGACAGAGCCTAGGGACTTCCTTGCTGAGCTGCATCCTCAGCTCTTTTTAATTTTTCATTCTGAGATGGAGTCTTGCTAAGTAACTAAATTACTAATTTCACTGCTGGGATTGAAGTTAGGGTCCTCCTGCCTTTACATCACAGAGTGCCAGGATCACACTGTCACACCAAGTGAGAAACAGATTTTGAAGGCCTTATTATATACGTTAAATTTCAGGGGATGAGCAAATCACAGTGGTACCTCAGTTGACAGACACTTTAGTTTTAAAACAATTTGATTCAAAAACAGAAGCATTTGGCAAAATTTGTTTTTGTTTGCAGGCTGCATTGGGTGACAAACACCACTGCGGCCTTCTTTCTCACACAGACCCAAACATGGCCATCTTTTCCAAAATCGTAGGACAAATTAAAGTCGTGAATCAAGGTACAGTATCACTGTATTCAAGTAGATACTGAAAAGGACAGAGTTCCTAGGAGTGAACACTGGGGAAAATTAATACAAAAGACCTGTATTGAGGAGGATGCTTGATGAAAACAATGAAGCAAGGAAGTTTTTGTGGAAATTAACTTTGAAGAACAGAAGAGAAATAGAATAAAGGTGGCAAACTGATCGCGTTAGCAGGATTCTGTTCTATGAAAATGCAGTGTTGTTACTGTGTTTGAGTTCATTTTATTTTTCAAAATAACTATTGTTTAACTGCTGTGGCACAGATGGTTTCTTCCCTGCGGGTTCTGTGTCATCATTGTGTTTGTTTTCTGTTTTTGTTGTTTTTTGTTTTGTGAGAGTAGGGATTGAGCCCAGTGCTATGCAAGTGCCCTGCCTCAGAGTTAAAGCCTCAGGCTCTCATCACTGTTTTTTTTTTTCATTCATCTGATAATAATCGTATTGGTTAACTTTAAATTTATTAGAAGATAAATGGTGCTTTTTTTTTTTCTTTCTCCACAATGATGGGACGGATCCCAAGACCACATACCTATGAAGCACTTACTTTACTATTGAGCTACACCCCCAATCCTACATAAATGCTTTTTAAAAAACTATTTTATCACTGATACATCACACTAAACGGGCACATACTTTGTGTTTTTATATTGCACAATTAAAAGTTCACAGCTCACTCAAAGTTGCCATTTTATAACCTATTTAAATATTAAGCTCCTAATAAAAGATGATACTATTCTGGGTTTGAAAATATTGAAACTTGTATCCTGATTTTATTTCATTTTTACAAAACTGGAAGGGATCTCTTGTATTCAAACTTAATTCTACATACAAAAGTGGAATCTGAAACTAGTTTGTAATGACTGGACTGTCATAGTTCATGATTATGACATAACTACTCCAATTTATCTTTTGAACCTTTCTTTTTTTTAAGGGAACTTACTCTCTTTTGGAGTAAATTACAGCAAAGGGTTGAACCATCTGTACAAGTGTACCTAGAGAGGTGCCGGCAACTTTCTTTGTTAACGAAGACTGTATATCATATTTTCTTCCTGATTAAAGTTATTAATTCAGAGGTAAGACCCAAGATATCTTTTCTTAATTTAAAATGCATAAACCATCTTTAACAAAAG
>NW_004955411.1:14249684-14282835 GCF_000276665.1 Chinchilla lanigera
ACTGAGGTGAAAGCCATTTTTTGTAGCATTTTCTCTCCAGCCTGTGTAGTGCTTTAAATAATATAATTGCATATGAACCTATAAAATACATATAAAGACAAAAGTAAGGAACTAAACATGTGAGAAAGACATCAAAGTGAGCAAGCAGGATTTTTAAAGACGCAAAAGAACTTTTGGGAATATTAATACATAATAACTGAAATAAAAAATAATAGGTAGATTATATAGATAATATAGCACAACTGAAGAGGGAATTGAGCAGAGACTACATATGTACTTCCACTTTTTTATTAAGTATTTGAATCCAAGTTGTTACTTTTTTTTTTTTTAAATATTTCTGGCATGGAGGATCAAACCCAGGGCCTTGCTCGTGCTAAATGAGATCTCTACCTTCCATCTACACTAACAGCCCAAACTTGATTTTTTTTTCGTAGTAACCCTTGTAAGAATGAAGCTTGTTTCTCTTTACATGTGCACAGAAGATCTCTTCCAAAGGTTTGTCATCATTACATAGAATCTACAAATGAAGATTCACTATGACAGTTAATATTTTTAAATTAATGTATGATTTTTTTGAAAGGATAAACCAAAACACATTTTTATTGCCTTTTTAACAGTATCTTTTACAATCTGTAGTTGGACAGTTCATCTTATTTATATCTTTATTTTTCTATCTTGAAATAATTTCTCTTTCCAGAGTAAAGAACAGTAATAAAGTCTTCAGTTTTGCAGTTTTTCCTCTTATCAACCTTGTTAATACATCTTGATTTTTCATTTTATATATTGTAGTGCTATAGTTAAAACACACACTAGAAAGGTACAATAAGTTTCTTAGAATATTGCTATACAATTTTAAAATTCAGATTATGCTGCTGCTTACCATCTAATTTAACAAGCAGCATGGTAAGGTAGAAGAGATGTGGAATTAGGAAGTAGGCAGGCTGGCTGGAAAGCCTGGATAGCTACCACTGCATGACGTTAACCTAAACTCTTGGTTTCACTTCTTAATCTGATGCATTTAGATGAGGTAAATGTAACTACCTTTGACCTTCCTCCCTGCTCAGAAACAGGCCATTTCACAGGGTGGGGAGAAGCTTGGATAGGAACTGTACTGTGCATTACAATAGCTACCTTCTAGGTAATCAGTAGCTCCTTGTGGCAAGGAGGTGCCATGTTGGAGACCACAGATTCAGAATGTCCCCATCATCATAAACAGTTTTGTTGGGTAGTCCTCATCTAGGAAGAGAGAAAGAAAATACAAAAAAAAAGTGTTATAAAAAGCATAACTACCCTGGGAGAAGTTGACCAGCCCAGCAGACTTCTTGACAAGGATAATTTGCAACATGGTAATTGCTCTTTCCCCTAAAATTTTCTTTCCTTTCAAGTGAAATTTTTCCTTTTGTTTTGCTTAGCTATCTGAAATCTAATCACACAGAGGTGGTTTATCTTAAAACTGGAATTGTAGATTGTTACTGTTTTAAGATCAAAGAGACCTTACAGTTAAGCTGTAAGTCCTGTAAGCTGTCTAAATGACCAATAGTAACTCTGTTTTCTAGAGGATGAAATATAACCTCAGGGTTACTGAGTTGAGTTAATGGCTTTCCCTGGTTTTTCAAAATTCGAGAAGCTGTTGAAGATTTTCAGCTAGCTACTCATATATAATAGTCAATTACTTCTTAAATGTATGTTTTTTTGTTTGGATAGGGTCTCATTATATAGTCCAAGCTGGCCTTAAACTCACTGTATAGCCCAGGCTGCTTCACCCTCCTGAGTGTTGAGATTACAGGCGTGTGCCACCACATCCCACTCTTAAATCTTAATTGAGATCTGCAAAGAAGTTGAATAGATAATGTAGTGCATCTTTTTATTAATGGAATGTAGGCTTTATTACGTAGCTTGAAGTTAAAAACTGAACAATTACAGTGCAATAATGAGCCTTTCTACTATGGTAAAATGTGAGACTCTTGGGAGTGCAGATTGCTTAGCTAAGTGTTTGGTGTGAAGTAGTGTCTGAGTGAATAAAAAAATTGTGTTTCTCTGTTTCGTTGTGGCCAAGCAAAGCAGTAGCAGGGAAGCACCGTGTCCCAGAAAGAAAGAAAAAAAAAAGTGTAATAGGTATCAGGATAAATAAAAGAATGAGATATTAGGGAAACTGTAGCTAGCTCAATTTGCCTATTTGGTTGGAAAGAAAAAAGGCTAGAACAGATGAAAAGAGGTCATGTTGTACAAGCCCTTATTTATTCTCCCTGAGCTTTGCTGGCTTTGCTCTTAATTCTGAAATGCATAATAGCCATTTAAAGAATTTTAAAAGCAGGTTAAGACAGTGTTTTGCTTAGGTAAGGAATACCTGAATGGAATGTCACATGGAGACCTGAAATCAGCATGAGAACCTTGGGTAGCTTGTGGTCAGGGATACTAGTGAAGAGGGTACCAAAAGACAGACTTTGCTTTCATCAGAAGCTTGCTGAAGTCACTAAGGAATTTCTTCTCTTCCTCTTCCAAATTCATATTACCCAGCTTTCTGTGACTGACATTCAAACTGGAGCTGTCCATGTTCTGTTGGTTGATGTAATGGCTTAAGTAAATTTTTAAAAATAGGTTAATCATTCATTTGATCACTTGTAATGTGGAAAATTGCTACAATATAGAAAATCCAAACTTGACTTTAAAAGCATGCATGTGATGTCAGTCTGTGATGGAGTATTGCTTGCAAACTCAGTTTCTAGTGCACACATACAAAGATAGAAAGCCAGGAGAATTTTGATAATTTCTTTTGTTGGCATTGTTTGTTTGGGTTTCGGATTTGATTATAACATTAAAATGTTTTTGAAGCAAATTTATGAAAGTTATTTGTCCTTTATAAGTTGAAATGGACTCTTGAATTCAGGATTAGAAATATCATTGGGATGCCCTTCTGAAATAATTGTCACGTTGTATACATTTTTGAGTCAACTTTTATCATTTCTGGGGAAAGTATATCACTGAAAAGAGCTATTTTCCCCAAGGCACATATCCTTCCAAAAATTTTCTGATCTTTGAATCCATTCTTAAATTTCATCTTCTTTCTTTCCAGAATTTTCAGAACAATCATAGCCTTTTCCAGAATTCTCATCCTCTATACAGTATAGGTACCAGTCCTTCTGACTGGAATTCCTTCAGGGTCAGTGCACATTCCAATTGTAGTTGGCTTGGTCTGCGAGTCCTGTAAAATTTCTGTGCACCCTACTTTCTTGTATACCTTCTTCTCTTGTGTGCAGCTGCACTTACTACACGTCTTATGTACCCTAACAGAGGAGTAGCTGCATAGGTTTATGTGAAAACTAGAAACATCCATATGGTCTCACTTCTTTCTTTGAGCTTTCTTCCCTGTTACTTAAGTTTCTCCATGTCTTACCGATTTTCTTCTTCACCTTTGTGCCCTTGCTTTTCTTAAAACCAAGACTAGTTTGGTATCCTAAGTGCCTTCTCTCCCCTTTCTTTTTGTCTACTATTTTATTTCCTTCTTCGCCTATGAAAATTCAGAACCTATTGGTTTTCTTTACTTTTTTACCTTCTCTTTTGATCTTGTGTCACAAATACTCCATTCCAATAAATGTGACCACATCCTGTGACTGGCTTGTTTCTCACATATCCATTTTTCTTTTTGTTCTTTAAAATCCATTTTTATCTCAATGTATCTTTCAAGTGACTCTTACCTTCATTACTACTAATAAGAATTCTAGATACTAATTCAAAAGAAAATTCTGTTTATTTGGCTATGTGTCCCTTCTTACTCTTAATTCTTAAGCTGGTCCAACCATAAGATAGATGATTGACATTCTGGAATATGTGAAGTCCTCACTATTAAGGATCAAGTAAGTTATTTTGCTAGAAGTAAAATTCTTCTTTCACTACTAACAAGTTCGAGAATCAGAACATTCCCATTTTCTAATTGGATCAGGAAGGTTGTGTTTTAGAAAGATTGCAAATACAAACTAGGAAGATTTATGATAGACATTTATTGATCACTTACGTGTCAGACATTATACTAAACCATATTAGATACTTTAAAACTTTAATCTGGTGTAATGCTCACAGCAGCAATTTTATGCAATTTAAAGTGCTGTTTTGTCCTCCATTTTATAAAAGGGATATGAAAAGTCAGAGAAGTTAAACAACACGTTTGCCTGGATTAGATGAACACATAGTCAAGTCTTCTCTTAGCTTTCAGTATTTATAGGGTATTCCCCTATCATTCTATAAAGTTCACTTCACACAGATGCACTTCAGACTAAGCTGCAGAGCTTGAGAAGTGGCATCTTTTTATACGTTACTGTTGTGTAGGATCTGAGAAAAGCATATCTGCATTTTAAAAACTAAATTTAAAAATAAATCTGTGTACATTAACATAATAAATTAGTGTAGATTAATATTTCCTGTTTGCTTTTTCACAGACTGAAGGTGCTGGACTTGCTACATGTATAGAACTATGTGTAAAAGCTCTTCGCTTGGATGCTACAGAAAACACTGAAGTGAAAATATCTATTTGCAAGACCATTTCATGTTTGTTGCCTGATGATCTGGAAGTTAAACGAGCTTGTCAACTGAGTGAATTTCTTATTGAGCCTACAGTAGATGCATATTATGCTGTGGAAATATTGTATAACCAGCCAGACCAAAAATATGATGAAGAGAATCTTCCAATACCAAATTCTCTACGCTGTGAGCTCCTCCTTGTTCTGAAAACTCAGTGGCCCTTTGATCCAGAATTTTGGGATTGGAAAACCTTAAAACGGCAATGTCTTGCGCTAATGGGAGAAGAAGCATCCATTGTGTCTTCAATTGATGAATTAAATGACAGTGAAGTATATGAAAAAGTAGTAGACTACCAGGAAGAGAATAAAGAACCTTCTGTGAATGGACTTTCTGGTGGAGTTGGTGCTAATTCTGGCTTCCTTAAGGATATTGGTGATGAAAAGCAAAAGAAGAGGGAGATCAAACAATTAAGAGAGAGAGGATTTATATCTGCTAGGTTTAGGAATTGGCAAGCCTACATGCAGTACTGTGTACTATGTGACAAAGAATTCCTTGGCCACAGAATAGTACGACATGCCCAGAAACATTATAAAGATGGGATTTACAGTTGCCCGATATGTGCAAAAAACTTCAATTCTAAAGAAACTTTTGTCCCTCATGTCACATTGCATGTTAAACAATCTAGTAAAGAAAGATTAGCAGCTATGAAACCATTAAGAAGATTGGGAAGGCCTCCTAAGATCACAACTACCCATGAGAATCAGAAGACTAATACAGTGGCTAAGCAGGAACAGCGACCTATAAAAAAGAATAGTCTCTATTCAACAGACTTCATAGTATTTAATGACAATGATGGTTCAGATGATGAGAATGATGACAAAGATAAATCTTACGAGCCTGAAGTGATTCCAGTCCAGAAACCAGTACCTGTGAATGAATTTAATTGCCCTGTAACTTTTTGTAAAAAGGGCTTTAAGTACTTTAAAAATTTAATTGCTCATGTGAAAGGGCATAAGGATAATGAAGATGCCAAACGCTTTCTTGAAATGCAAAGCAAAAAAGTTATTTGCCAGTACTGTAGACGGCATTTTGTAAGTGTCACTCATCTCAATGATCACTTACAAATGCATTGTGGCAGTAAACCATATATCTGTATACAGATGAAATGTAAGGCTGGTTTTAATAGTTATGCAGAGCTTTTAACCCACCGAAAGGAACATCAAGTCTTCAGAGCAAAGTGCATGTTTCCTAAATGTGGTAGAATTTTTTCAGAGGCTTATTTACTATATGATCATGAAGCACAACATTATAATACCTACACTTGTAAGTTCACAGGTTGTGGTAAAGTTTATCGTTCTCAGAGTGAGCTGGAAAAGCATCTTGACGATCACAATACTCCTGAAAAAGTGCCGCCTCCTGAAGACCACCTTAATTCATCTGGAGATTCTGTTCAGCCTTCCATAGTGAATCACAACACAGGAGCTAATACTGAGAAAGACAGACCTATGCTTCCTTCGGAAAATAGCATTGAAAACAGCATACCTACAGACAAAAGTGATGCTTGGGATAAAAGCAAATCAGAGTCAGCTGTGACCACACAAGATCAGATTTCTGTCTGTGAGCTCAGGCAGGCTAATGGACCACTGTCAAATGGTTTGGGAAACCCTGCTACTACTGCTCCTGCTCTTCTTCAGGCCAGTGAAGTAGCTGTGTCTATCAAGGTGTCTCTCAAGCAGGGGATTGAGGATAACTTTGGAAAGCAAGAAAATTCAACTGTGGAAGGCACTGGTCCACCACTGGTCACAAAGTTAAACACACCAGTTGAAGATCCTTGTAATGATGTCTGTCATCCAAGTTTCCAAGAGAAAAAGGAAGAGGACTGCTTTAATGAAGCTGAGATTTCTCACAATTCTTTAGTAAATTCAGAAACTCTCAAAATAGGTGACCTTAACCCACAAAACTTAGAAAGACAAGTGAACAGTCTAATGACCTTTTCTGTGCAAAATGAGGCAGAATTTCAAAACAGTTTACCACCTTCCAAGTTTGAATGTGGAGATAATGTTAAAACATCATCAAGTCTTTACAGTTTACCTCTAAAGACATTAGAAAGTATCACATTTGTTCCTTCACAGCCCATCCTAAGTAATTCATTAGGAACTCCATCAGTGCCTCCAAAAGCTCCAACTCAGAAATTCAGCTGCCAAGTTGAAGGATGTACTCGAACCTATAATTCTTCACAGAGTATTGGGAAACACATGAAGACAGCACACCCTGATCAGTACGCTGCATTTAAGGTGCAGCGCAAAAGTAAAAAGGGTCAGAAATCTAGTAATTTAAATACACCAAATAATGCAAAATTGGTTTATTTTTTGCCATCACAGGTGAGCAGCTCTAATAATACATTTTTTACACCACAGACCAAAGCCAATGGGAGTCCTGCTTGTTCAGCCCAGTTGCAGCATGTCTCCCCTTCCATTTTCCCAGCTCACTTAGCAGGTGTGTCAACTCCGTTGTTGCCGTCAATGGACACTGTCATAAATCCAAATGTACCTTCTCAGGATAAAGATGAACAAGGTAGTATGTTATGTTCTCAAATAGAAAGCTTACCTAATGCTACCTTGCCAGCACAAATGGAAGATATAACCAAAACAGTTTTGCCTTTGAATATTGACAGTGGCTCAGATCCTTTCCTTCCTTTACCTGCAGAAAGTAATTCAATGTCTCTCTTCCCTTCACCAGCAGATAGTGGGACTAATTCTGTATTTTCCCAACTGGAAAACAGTGCAAATCATTTTTCCTCACAGACTGAAGGAAACACTAATTCTTCCTTTCTAAAGGGGAGTAATGGGGAAAACACAGTTTTTCCTTCCCAAGTGAACGTTGCAAATGACTTCGGTAGCACCAGTGCCCAAGAGCCTGCCCCTGAAAAAGTAAAAAAAGACCGTGGGCGGGGTCCAAATGGGAAGGAAAGAAAACCCAAGCACAACAAAAGGGCTAAATGGCCTGCAATTATCAGAGATGGGAAATTTATCTGTAGCAGGTGTTACAGGGCTTTTACTAATCCCAGGTCGCTGGGTGGACACTTATCTAAGCGATCTTACTGTAAACCACTGGATGGAGCAGAAATTGCTCAAGAACTTTTACAAAATAACGGACAGCCTTCTCTTCTTGCCAGTATGATTCTCTCCACAAATGCAGTAAATCTGCAGCAACCGCAACAGTCTACCTTCAACCCAGAAGTATGTTTTAAAGATCCATCATTCCTGCAGCTTCTTGCTGCTGAAAATCGGCCATCAGCATTTTTACCAAATATATTTCCTCGGTCCAGTGTGAGTAACTTTAATAACAGTGTTAGTCAAGAAGGCAGTGAAATTATTAAGCAGGCTTTGGAAACCGCTGGCATTCCTAGTACATTTGAGGGTGCTGAAATGCTTTCTCAGGTTGTTCCCACAGGTTGTGTCTCAGATGCAGCACAAGTAAATTCAACAGTGATGCCAAATCCAACTGTTTCACCCTTGTTGCAGACTGTATGCCACCCAAACACCCTGCTGACAAATCAGAACAGGACACCAAATTCTAAAACTTCCACCATTGAGAAATGTAGCAGTTTGCCTGTTTTTTCAACAAATGACTTACTACTGAAAACTGTTGAAAATGGTTTGTGTACTACTTCATTCCCTAATTCTACTGGGCTATCACAAAATTTTACCGGTAACAGTCCACGCGTTTCTGTTATAAGTGGTCCTCAGAGCACAAGATCCAATCATTTAAATAAAAAGGGAAACAGTGCTTCTAAGAGAAAAAAGAAAGTTACTCCTCCACTAATTGCACCTAATGCATCCCAAAACTTGGTACCAAGTGACTTAACAACAATGGGACTTGTAACAAAGAGCATTGAGATTCCTACTACTAACCTCCATTCAAATGTAATTGCAAATTGTGAACCTCAGGGTTTGGTGGAGAATCTAACACAGAAACTAAATAATGTTGACAATCAGTTGTTTATGACTGATGTGAAAGAAAACTTCAAAACCAATCTTGAGTCCCATACAGTGTTACCCTCTTTAACTTTAAAAACTGAAAATGGTGATTCCCAAATGATGGCTTTGAATTCATGTACAACTGCAGTGAATTCTGATTTGCAGATTTCTGAAGACAATGTTATACAGAACTTTGAGAAGACTCTTGAAATTATTAAAACTGCTATGAATTCTCAGATACTTGAGGTAAAAAGTGGATCTCAGGGTGTTGGTGAAACATCACAGAATACTCAGATAAATTTTAATGTTCAGCTTCCATCAGTAAACTCTGTTCAAAATAACAAATTACCCGATTCACCTCAGTTTTCCTCTTTCTTAAGTGTCATACCAACAAAAAGTAACGTTCCTCAGGCTGAAGTATTACACAAGGAAGATCAAATACAAGAAATTTTAGAAGGTTTGCAAAAATTGAAATTAGAAAATGATCTATCCACTCCAGTGTCCCAGTGTATACTAATAAATACATCAGTGACACTGACTCCTACTCCTCTTACACCAATTCCAAATGTCACAGTTGTTCAGCCAGTTTCTGAGGTGGTACACGTTCAGCTTAATGACAGAGTTAATAAACCCTTTGTGTGTCAAAACCAAGGCTGTAACTACAGTGCAATGACAAAGGATGCACTATTTAAGCACTATGGTAAAATCCACCAATACACTCCAGAAATGATTCTTGAAATTAAGAAGAATCAGTTGAAATTTGCTCCATTTAAATGTGTAGTACCAACGTGTACAAAAACTTTTACAAGAAATTCTAATCTCCGGGCACACTGTCAGTTGGTACATCATTTTACAACAGAAGAAATGGTTAAGTTAAAAATCAAAAGGCCTTATGGAAGAAAGTCTCAGAATGAAAATGTGTCAGCTTCGCGAATTACACAAGTGAAAAAACAGCCAGCTACGACTGAGGAAAATAAAAGGGAATTGCCCCCTGCTTTGCACTTGAGAACAGAGACAGCAAGTGCCCTCAGTAATGTGGAAGACATTCCAGAAAAACAACTTTTGGAAAAAAAAAGTCCTGAAACAACAGAAAGTTCTTCACAGCTGATTGTAATTACTTCTGAACAGTGTAATATAGATTCTCCCACAGACATCCAAAGCAAAGGACGGAAAATTAGAAGGTATAAGAAAGAAAAGGAGGAGAAAAAACGAAAGAAGCCAGTTCCCCAAACCCTTGAATTTCCAACGAGGTATAGTCCCTATAGACCTTACCGTTGTGTTCACCAGGGATGCTTTGCTGCCTTTACAATACAGCAAAACTTAATTCTTCATTACCAGGCTGTACATAAATCAGATCTTCCTGCATTTTCTGCAGAGGTTGAAGAGGAAAATGAAGCTGGGAAAGAAAGTGAGGAAACTGAAACTAAACAAACAATGAAAGAATTTCGGTGTCAGGTGAGTGACTGTTCTCGAATTTTCCAAGCAATTACTGGGCTAATACAACACTACATGAAACTTCATGAAATGACTCCTGAGGAAATTGAAAGCATGACTGCTTCTGTGGATGTTGGCAAATTTCCATGTGACCAGTTGGAGTGTAAATCTTCATTTACAACGTACTTGAACTATGTGGTTCATCTTGAAGCGGACCATGGAATTGGTGCAAGAGCAAATAAAACAGAAGAAGATGGCATATACAAATGTGATTGTGAAGGTTGTGACCGGATATATGCCACGAGATCTAATCTCCTCCGACACATTTTCAATAAGCATAATGACAAACATAAAGCTCATTTGATTCGGCCAAGAAAATTAACACCTGGCCAGGAAAATATGTCAAGCAAGGCAAACCAAGAAAAGTCAAAGTCTAAACAACGGGGAACAAAACACAGAACTGGAAAGGAAGGAATCAAAATGCCTAAGACCAAACGAAAGAAGAAAAGTAATTTAGAAAACAAGAATGCAAAAATTGTACAGATTGAAGAAAACAAACCTTATTCTCTGAAACGAGGAAAGCATGTATATTCTATAAAGGCAAGAAATGATGCCTTGTCTGAATGTACAAGCAGATTTGTAACCCAGTATCCGTGTATGATAAAGGGGTGTACTTCAGTTGTTACAAGTGAAAGCAATATAATTAGACATTACAAATGCCATAAATTATCTAAGGCATTTACATCACAACACCGCAATCTTCTTATTGTTTTCAAACGGTGTGATAACTCAGAAGTTAAGGAAACCTCTGAGCAAGAAGGTGATAAAAATGATGTGAAAGATTCTGATACATGCATATCAGAGAACAATGATAACTCAAGAACAACTAGTATGCCACAGAAGGAAATTGAAAAAAGTGAAAAAGATGAAATGGATGAGCTAACAGAATTATTTATTACAAAATTAATAAATGAAGATAGCACAGTTGTTGAAACCCAAGCTAATACCTCCTCAAATGTAAATAGTGATTTTCAGGAAAGTAACCCCTGCCAGTCAGAAAGACGAAAAGCAAGTAATTTGAAGAGAGTTAATAAAGAAAAAAACCTTTCACAAAATAAAAAAAGGAAAGTTGAAAAGGTTGAAACAGAGTTAGCGGGTGAGATAAATAACTTGCGTAAAGAGGAAGAAACTGCTGTTGCAATTCAAACCACTGAGGAGCATCCTGCGTCTTTTGACTGGAGCTCATTTAAACCAATGGGATTTGAAGCTTCATTTTTGAAGTTTCTTGAGGAGTCTGCAGTGAAGCAGAAGAAAAATACTGACAAAGACCACCCAAATAGTGGAACTAAAAGAGGATCCCATTCAAGTTCAAGAAAAAATACTGATAAGACTGCTGTGACTAGTGGAAATCATGTATATTCCTCTAAAGAAAGTGAAGTTTTTGTACAGTTTGCCAATCCTTCACAGCTACAGTGCAGTGATAATGTAAAAATTGTTTTAGATAAGACTCTTAAAGATTGCACTGAGCTTGTCCTAAAACAACTTCAGGAAATGAAACCTACCGTCAGTCTGAAAAAACTTGAAGTACATTCAAATGATCCAGATATGTCTGCTATGAAAGAAATCAGTATAAGTAAAGGTAGAGGGCAGTACTGATAATGTACTATAAATACATCATTTATAGTTTTATTTTACGTAGGAAGCCATCAAGCATGCTGTAATTGTGAAACTTTTTTATTTTTTGTTGACATGAATTAACCTGGCCAAAAAAAAAAAAAAAAAAAATCATGACATTTGTCATGTAGAACTTTTTATCCCTATGGGACTTGAGGAACAGAATTAGTACTTCATTTATTGTAAATATTTGAGTTAAACCTCAGATTTTTATCACCCAGTTGCCCTTTTCATGAATTAGACTCAATTATCTGTGTGATTGGTATGTTTCACCAGGTCACTGCTCATGTATAACAGTACTCTTTATTTGTAGATACTTTTTTGTATATATTTATTATTGTAAATCATTTGCTGCCACCAGCAGTCTGTAAGTCTAAACTATTAAATGATACATTTATATTTGGAATTTTAATTTTTAACTAATTGATCAAATTTTTAAAACTTCTTTTATTGTTTTAAATTATGAACTTTTTGAACTAAAACTAGAAACTGCCATAGTTTATTGATTTTTACATGAAACGTTTATTTACAAGATGATCTCAAGATTTTGTTTCACAAAATAGACACATTGAATCAACACTGCTTTGTAAATTTGCCATCCTGGATTTTTGGGTGGTATATCCATGTAAAGTTAAATCAGATTCTTTAGTAGTTTCATACAGCTACACTACGCCCTCCCCCCATTGCTTCTAGTTGGATATAGTTATTATGAGTCCATGAAATATAATGGAAATGTGAATAAAGAATTTAATACATTGAAGATTTTAAACATTGGTATTTTAAGAAACCCTTTGTGAATGTGATAGAAATTAGTGGTGTGGAGCAGTGTAAATATTGAGGTGGTGATTTGTGAAGTAGCCCAGTATTGCCTTAAATAAAATCACATTTCATTTCTTGTTTTATACATGTGATCTTATAAAGGTTTTTTTGCCCCATTTTCTGAGATTTATAGATTGGTGTATAGCTTTAAACTGTAAAAACTTTTGTGGAAAGGATTTTTTAAACATTTTTATAAATCTTAAAATTGCTATCATTAAAGTGAGCCCATCTTGTGTTTATAAAATACAAGAATCCTTAACATTCATAGTTAGATAAAACACTTTCTATAAGGAAGTTGGATGTTTTGATTTTGCTATTTAT
This sequence comes from Chinchilla lanigera, assembly GCF_000276665.1. Taxonomy (NCBI): domain Eukaryota; kingdom Metazoa; phylum Chordata; class Mammalia; order Rodentia; family Chinchillidae; genus Chinchilla; species Chinchilla lanigera. The sequence continues at coordinate 14,262,428 of NW_004955411.1, forward strand.
AGACATTAGATTGTACAGCTACACCTGTATTTTCTCAGCGTATCTAATGATACCCTTCATTAGATGAGTCTTCAAGAGCAGTATTAGTTATTATAATTGATTATTTTGATTATTTAGTATGTAGTTGGCTTTTACGTTTTAGCTTCGTTCACCATATTTATACTGTGGATTCACAGTCGGAGTAGAGGTTATTTTAGGAGAGTTCATGACCTTTTAATGTCTAAAATCAGTTTGGAAGCAAAAGAAAACATCCTTTCAATATTTACACTTTTGTTTGCCATAAATAGTAACATTGAACTTTTTATGTTGTGTTTGTTATGAAGCAGTTACATTCACAATATTATTAGCGTGAGATATTGATGATATTGTGATGATAGAGATGTGTATATTCCCTGTGCAGCAGCATCAGATTTGCAGGAGAAATGAAGCACTTAACAGAAATTGCTGGTACTCTGAATAAATAAGCATGGTCAAGGAATGATCTATTTTCTTTGGAAAATATTTTTTTAAGTTTTATTAAAGTATTATAGTTTTTATTTTTAGGGCTCAGTGGGTTATATTGAATGGTTTCACCTCTTATGGTTTATTATCAATATGCATAAAACTTGACATTACAATCCCTACCCTTTGGCAAGCCCACTGTTATTTATTAAAATAAAAGTTGTTTTATGGATGATCAATACATGTTTTTAAACAATAATTTAAATCAGTAATTTAATATTTTTAATTAAGTGAATGTTTTCATATGGTTTTCTTAGAACTTGATCTAGCTATTAAAGATGGGCATTTTGCAAAGCTGTCTGAAACATTGTGATAGCAAGGCAAGGTTTACTTTTGATCACTGTAATGATGGACCACTGTTAAGTGAAAACGCCAATGTCTTAAAGACTTTCTTTTGCTTATTAGCTTGAGAAAACTGACCATTCGACATTTCTGTAAGTGTTCCCTGCCTTTTAGTGAAGAGTTTGCCAACTTCAAGTGAATTTCTTTTTATTCCAAGTACTGTATACAAAAAGTAATTATGGGGGAGTGAGCCTCTTAGCATGGAATAGAAAAATCAAATTATAGTATAAAATAATGAGTTTATAGAATAGCATGTTGGTATGGATTTGATATGGAATTTAATGCCTAAGTATTAAAAACCTCAAAGTATTTTTCATGGTATACTTTTCCTCAGTCTGTTGTCTTGGAGATAATTTTTTCTGCAATATCCGTTAACTTGAGATATTGCCCAAGATTTCATCATTTAAAAATTGATTTTCTTCTATACTCAAAGTATTTTAATATTACAGTTCAGAACTATGTTAGAATAAGTCATCTTAAGTGTAACAGCTTGAAAATTTTCAAGATTGTTAAATTCAGTATAGTTAAATTGTTTTAAAGGGTTAGACAGACATTTTTATCCCCTTCAAAAAAAAATGGTTACTGCGTGCATTTAGGTAGAACAGTTAAATGAGGTAATAATTAGCACCATGTAAAAAGATTGAGTAAATTGGACATTAGTAGCAGGGAAACTACAAATGGTCCTGGCCCAAAAAATGAAGTTGAAAGAAGAAGAAAAAAAAAAAAAAAAGACTAATGTTTATGAGAGATGCTGAAGACTAGTGTAGGGCAGCCTTTTTCTGGGTATTTATTGTACTGAGATGTTAAAGGTAAGTAAGGTGAATTTTATGACCAAAGTAGTTTGCTAAACTACATGTATAGTTCCCTCTAAGAATCCAGTGCACATTGACATTAGATAGTGAAAAGACCTGTAAAGAAAACAATGACTGTTAAAGTAGGGATGTTCTAAACTTAATTGACATGAAGACATTTTTATGATACTGATAGAATTAGTACTTTGAGGAACAGACTTTGGGAAATGCTGATCTAAAATGTCACTTATTTAGCCAGGACTAATACAAGAGGTATGCACAATTCAGCTGTATCAGCTAATTTTAAAATGTTGATTATTTTAGTTGCACTCTTTATCCATTCCGGTTGATTTCAGTTCTGCACTATATTGTTGATGCTTTGAATATCACCCTTTTATTCAGTAATATTTACTGAATGTCAACTAAGTGCACTTTGTTTAAAATCCAGTCTCCTGACTTGCTCACAGCCCTGCTGCCTGTTGCAGGTACTCTCTTCCTACTTCACGTTTCCTGCTGTTTCCATTTCGTTGAACACGTAGTAAGCTTCTCCCCCCACCCCCGCCCCACCGCAAAAGCATTCACAGACCGTGTCTGGCCGGAATGCTCATCCCTTATTTTGATGACTTTTTAGCCCTCAGCAATGTCATCAGAGAGACACCAAGTCAATCTAAAATAAAATTACACCTATGCCCATTTCTGTGTTTCACGTTTGTTACTTGTCCTCTGTTCCTTCCATCACTACCACTCTATGAAGAAAATGAGATTGAATTTTCTCATGATCTTGCTCATTAAAAATGCCTTATTTTTTTTTTATTTTAAGATAAAGTAAAACAAAATTTCATAAAATAATAGAATAATGATAATATATGTTATCTTTTAAAGTGGTTGCTCAGGGCACAAGATATGGGCATAAAAATTTCTCCAATTGATAATAGCACAAACATTCCTTTCTAATGAACTAAGAGACACTAATAGTATAACTGACTTGTATTTTTCCCTTTCCCTACTGTCCTTTCCCCTTTCACCCCTCCCAGTTCCTTTCTCCTTTTGAGCAATTTCTTCCCACTTCACACACTCTGTCGTACACTGTAGAAGTTACTCTTTCAGTTTCTCACACCAGGGAGATAATAAGATTTTTATACATGTGAGTCTGATTTACTTTACTTACGTGTGTGGTCTCTAGTTGCATCCATTTACCTATAAAAGCTTTTGAGTTTATCTTCTTTTATAGCTGAAGAATATCCATTGTATAAAAACACCACATCTTTTTTATCCATTCCTCAGTTGATGGGCATTTGGGTTATTTCCAAGATTTAGCTATGATAAATTGCACTGCTATAAACATGGGTGCACATATATCGCTGTGGCATGATGTTTTCAGTTCTGGAAAAATACCCAAAAGGGAATAGCTGGGTTGAATGGGACCTCTAATCCTAGTTTTGTGAGGAATCTTCAGACTGATTTCCACAGTGGTTGCACCAGTCTACACTCGCACCAACAGTGGAGAAGGGTTCCTTTTTCCCCACTGCCCCTCCAGTATTTGTTACTGGTTGATTTCTTGATGATAACCATTCTTTCTGGAGTGAGATGGAATTTCAGTTTTGTTTTAATTTACATCTCTCAAATGACCAGTGATGTTGAACTTTTTTTCATGTCTTTATTTGCCGTTTGTATTTCTTCATCTGAGCAATGTGTATTCATCTCAGATGCTCATTTTTTGCTTGGGTCTTCGAATTTGGGAGGGGTCTGATTTTTTTCAATTCTTTATGTGTTCTAGAAGTCCTTTGAGGAACAGTTGACTAAAGGTCTTTGAAAACTACTGTTTCGTTTTAATGAACTTTTCTCTTACTAGATCATTTTTAAAAGTTTACAGATAGGTCCCAGTAGTTACTTCTGAAAAAGAAGATGGGAAGAGAGACTTTTTTGTCCAACTCTCACATTGTTCAGACCCATTCTTAGCTAATTTGGCAGCACTCTATTTCCTCGTAGAAACTCTTCTAAAATGGTTCTTGCCATTATTTCCATCCTCTTCTGTTCTCTTGACCCTCATTCAGTTCTTCAAGAGAATTCAGTGGAAGTGACGATTTTCTCCTTGAAGTAATTCTTTTCTCTCCATTTTCTTGACATTTTTTAGTTTTCTGTCTTTGTTGGCTGCTAAATCTCCCATTCCATCCCTGGCTCATCTCACAGTGAACTCTGGTTTGTTGTGTTTATTTCTGTGGATGATTTAATCTAGCTTGTGCAGTTTAGTCAGTCTATCACTAAAATTTATACTACAATACCAAACTTTTCATAGTTGTGTATACAGCTGCCTACTTCCGAGTTAAGCATATTGCACTCAAAGAATTACTTTCTTCACCTTACCTTCAATCTTTTTCTCTAGCAATAGTCTTTATTATTATATTACCTGGGAAAGTGAAGTCTGCCTGTATTTTTCTAGTTTGGCTCATTGGTATCATGGCAATAACCAAAAAAAGTCACAGTTGCTGTCATTTCTGTCCTATCTGGAAAGGAACCTTTCTGTTTGCATGTTTCAAAACTAGTCCAGTCACCATCATCTCTTGCACATACTGCTACAGTCTCCCTACTAACTTCTCCAGTATATTCCCTACCAGGCAGTTCGACCTTTTTAGTTTTTGGTTTTTTTAAAATCAGGCCTTGCTATTTTGAAGTAATGTTGAAGTGGAGGGGGACTTAATTTTTATACTGCACTTTGAATAGTATTTTTGTTACGGGTCATTTCAGTCACAAGTGCATCTTGTTCTCTTCATTTGCCCATTGTCTCCTAGTCACGTTGACCTTTTCAGAGGTCCTCTGACCAAAGTAGCTGGACTCTGGAAGGTCTGCTTGCTGTTTTTACTGTTACAACTTACTCTGCATGTACTAGATTTCTAGCCCATAGTTGATTCTTTCTGTTAAAACAGTTTTCTTCATGACGTTTATCTCTTGTAATTGCTTTTTTTTCCTGTTACATGGTCTTTGCCCTCACTAAACCAGAGGCTACACAGGGGCAAAATCTTTTCTGTATTAGGTCATCTACCAATGTATTCCCGGTGCCTTAGACAGTATCTTGAACTTAGGGACTTAGCAGTGGCAAATATTTAGTCAGGTCTAAAATGGGTTTTAAAATACGGGATTCTGACTTAATGAGCCCTAACACAATTACTACAGCTGGAAGGAGTGGTAGAGGATACTCCAAGGATCTTTAATAGAATAAGACTGATACCAAATAATTTATGGTGAGGAAAAGCACTTAATAAATACTTTCTGGTGAAATTAAGTGAGGGAAAGCAGGGAACACTGGCCAAGAGGAAAGCATGTACGAAACATCTGATAGCAGTGGCGTTATTAGTAGGGATAGAGCTTAAGAGTCAATGGGAAAGGTAACCAATGTCAAGATCACATAGGGTCTTAAACGTGTTTAGTGGACTTGTACTGAGCAATAAGTTTACATTGGGCTTTAATCAGAGGAATGAGATCCTTGATAGTTTGAAATTTTCCTCTGGTGAAGTATTCCCTTGGGGGAATTGAAAAAGATCTATTAGAATCTTGTCCCTTTCATCCAGGGGAGAGCAGACAATGGCTTGGAATAGAGTGGTGCTGGCAGAAAGGGAGAACAGTGGAGAGACTTGGCGGATCTACAACATTTTATAAGGATTGATCTTTATGGGTTATGAGAAAAGGGAAGGAAAACATAAAGAAAATTTGAGGTACATTTTGAATAAAAATGCAAAAATGGTGGTGCACACGTGTAAACTTCAGGATGCTGAAGCAAGAGTATCAGTTTTGAGGCCAGCTTGGGCAGTTTGGCAAGATCCTATCTCAGAAAAGGATAGGGATCGGGGCTGGGGATTTAGCTCAGCGGCAAAGCGCCTGCCTGGCAAGTGCAAGGTCGTGAGTTCGGTTCCTGGTACCGGAGAAAAACCAAAAAAAAATAAAAAATTTAAAAGAAAAAAAAAGGATAGGGATCCACCTCAGTGCTACAGTGCTTGTCTGGAGTGCATGAGGTCTTGGGTTCAATCCCCACTACTAGGGGGTGGGGTCGGAAAGAGGACGGTGACTGAAGTACCGTTTAAGCAGGTAAGGTTAGAAGAGGAGGAGTTTTATGAATTGTCTAGGGAAAGTATAGAAAAGGACAGAGGGCTGAAGTTTAAATGTACACTAAAAAAAGGAAAATCAGAGAAGAATACTATTTAAACAAAGTACTTACAAATCTGCCACATTCTACTGAGACAGTAATGATTTTAAAGTACCCTTTGGTACTTAATGGTAAAAAAGTAATGACTTTAGTTTTAGTGGACATTTGGAAGTAGATTGAAAAAGTATAAATACCTTTTTTTTGGAAAGTGAAGGAGGAAAAAATAGAATGGTAGCTAGAAGGTGTCATAGATGGCAATCAAAGTTCTTAAAATGATGGGCAAAATAGAGCATTGTAAAGTGCCAGTGGGAAGGATTTGGTAGGTTAAGATGTAGGAAGTAGGATATATTATAAAATAAGTGTATGTCGGGTTATTATGAATGGTACTGGTGTATATCGAGATAATATGGAAGGAGTGGGGCTAGAGGAGAAGTTAATGTTGAGTTTGAGGTGGTTATAGGGGATAAGTGGAGAGACGGCAGTTTTTTGTAGGACTGAAACAGTTCTGGGCTTCAAATAGTTGAAGTAAGTCATTTTATGTTTTGGAATTGAAGGAGGCAGCTCAGTCTATAGATGAGAACTATGGTTATTATTCCAAGATTAGCAATGTTAGCACTATTTGGAGAGAATTTTTAATTCCTTGTAGGAGATGATGATATGCCCAGAAAACATGTAGGAAAAGATAGATGATGAAGGAGTTAAGTCTGAGGGACGCCAACACTTAGTAGGCATAAAGATAAACCAGCAAAGTCAACTTGAGAAGGGTCAGATCTAAACTAAAGAGGTACAGGCCAAGAGCATGAGCAAAGCCAAGATGAAATTAATGAAGAGGTTGTCATGCCAGACACCATTTGGAAGGCTAATTCATAAGACTAGTTGGTGGTCATTGATCTTTAGAGTTTCAATAGATACTAATTAATGTTTATTTTCTAGTTATGTAAAGCTAACTAGTGAATAGTGAGGTTGTCTACCTAAGGTGGTAGAAGTTGGAGTAAGATGAAATCTGGTCCCAGGAACAAGGTGGGAATATTGCATTAGAGAACAGAAAAGATGCCTTTTAGACTAACTCTGTTAAGTACATATGTTAAGCTGCTTGTTGGGAAGAAAGAAGAAGCAAAGTCTTTGTTCAACAGCAAGGCTTGGAAAAGTAGAAGAGGAAGGTTTGAATGCTGGAGATGGAGTTGAATAGGGTGTGTACAAAGATTAGTCATAGGTAATATATGAGGCTTCTTACATTGAAGGTATAATGTACTGGTATCATCTACATGATTATATAGTATTTCTGGTAATGATCCTGTTTCGATGGAAGAAGAAAAAGGTGGTTTTGTAATTGTGGTAGAAGTAGTGCATCAGTGAACTGAGCCTAGGTAGAGTAGGAAAGCCAGGAGCTGAGAATAAAAGGGAGTTACCAAAGGCCAAGCATTAGTATGAGGCCAGGACTTTTTAAGATTTTAGGACTAATGTAACTTGCAGTGTCTGAAATGGCCACAGAAGGGGACTAGTGAATAACAGATGGTTTTTGGAGTTGAAAAGTTTAGAGAACATTGAGTCTAATTTATTGGGTAGGTGTACATGAAGGATGCATTTAAAAACCGATGAGAAGACAGAGTCAAGTATTAAAAAGTCATAAGTAAAGCAGGGACAGTGGCTTCAGAAATTTGTGAATAGGAATTTCTTGTAGGGAGCATAATGAACCAGGAGAGGAATTAGAATAGTAGGACTAAAAGTATTAGCAAGGGCAGAGAGTTTTGTTTATGAAGACCGGAGGAAATAAGCTTTATAATGGAATCTTCGAGTTGAAGGCTGCAGTGCCGCAGGGATCTGCTATATCTAGACATTGCAGGTTTAGGCCCCATTTATCAGACCTGCTAGTTATGGTAACAGTTAACATTTATCAACTGATAGTGTGTGGTAAGACTTAACAGTTCTGTATTTCCATTTTTTTTTTTTTTTTTTTTTTTGGTTTTTCTCTGGCACCGGGAACCGAACTCACGACCTTGCGCTTGCCAGGCAGGCGCTTTGCCACTGAGCTAAATCCCCAGCCCCCTCCATTTTATTTTAAACAACAAAAAATGCAATAAAATTTGAAAAGATTGGAGGAAAGTAACAATGTAAAATACATGATACATTGTTATCTTCAAATTAGTTGTTCATATTACACAATATAAGCATGAAGAACCAATCAAGCAATATAGGCATATACCTATTGTTTCAATGAGCTAATAGCAATTAGTAGTATATCTATCTTAAATATCCTGTGTGTGGGTGTGTGTTTTTTTTTTTTCTTTCCCCTTTTTTCCTTTACCCCACTGCAATTTCTCTTTCTTTTGAGCATTTTCTTCACATTTCACAATGTCTGCTGTACATTTTGGGTCTTATTTACTCTTTTGCCTTCTTATGCTACGGAGACAATACAATGTTTACGCATAAAGACTGATTTATTTCATTTATAAGTATACATACAAGTCGCATCCATTTCCCAATAAATATCTCGTTTGTCCACCTTTATAGTTGAGTAATACTCCATTGTATAAAAAATCACATCTTTTTTATCCATTCCTTCGTTGATAGGCATTTGGGTTGTTTCCAAGATTTAACTATTACAAACTGCGCTGCTGTAGTCATGGGTGCACATATATTGCTGTGGTATGATGTTTTTAATTCTGGGAAAATAGCCAGAAGGGAAATAGCTGGGTTAAGTAGGACCTCTGATCCTAGTTTTTAAAGAAATCTCCAGACTGATTTCCAAAGTGGTTGCACCAGTCTACATTGCCACCAACAATAGAGAATGGTTCTTTTTTCCACACAGTTCCTCCAGCATTTGTTACTGGTTCATTTCTTGATGATAATGTTGTTTCAACTTGTATCTCTCAAATGACCAGTGATGTTGAACATTTTCCATGTATTTTATCATTTGCATTCATCTGAGAAGTACGTATTCATCTCAGCTGCCCATTTTTGGATTAGTCTTTGAATCTGTGAGTTCTGATTTTCAGTTTTTTATATGTTGTGGATATAAGTCCTTTGTCTGAGGGACAGTTAGCTAAAATGGTTTCCCACTCTGTAGGTGACCTTTTCACCCTATTGGTGATTTCTTTTGAGGTGCAAAAACTTTTCAATAGAATGGGAGCCTAGTTGTTGATTCTTCGAAGTGTTTCCTGTGTGGTTTAGGTTTTGTTCATGAAGTCTGGCTACCCCTGCATCTTCAACATTTCTACCTACTATCTCTTCCACTAGATTTAATATTTAGATCTTTGATCCATTTTGACTGTAGTGCATGGTGATAGACGTGGGTCTAGTTTTAGTCTTCAGCATGTAGAGAGCCAGTTTTTCTAGCACTATTTATTAAAGAGGCTATTTTCCAGTGAACAAATTTGGCCCCTTTGTCAAATATAAGGTGTGTGTGTTTGTAGTTCTGTTCACATCTAATCTTGTTCATTTGTTGTCAGATCTGTTTTTTTGGCAATACCATACTGATTGTAACACAGTAGCTTTCTAATATTTCAAATCAGTGATTGTGATGCTACCTGCCTTGCCTTTGCTGCTCAAGATTGTCTTTGCTATTCTAGGTCTCTTCTAGACCCAGATGAATTTTAGGAATGTTTTGTCTAGTTCGTATGCTCTGGCTAATGTTTCCACAACTGTGTTGAAAAGGAGAGGTGATAGTGGATATCCTTGTCTTGTTCTTGAATTCAGAGTGAAAGCTTGCATTTCTTATCCATCTAGTATGGTGTTGGCCATTGGTTTGTCATAGATGGCTTTTATCAGATTGAGATAAAACCATCTATCCCAAGTTTCTCTGGGTTTCAATTATGAATAATATTGGACGTTCAAAAGCTTTTGTCTATCTATTGAGATGATCATGTGATTTTTGTCTCTGGCTCTGTTGATATGGTGTTTTACATTTATTGATTTGCATATGTTAAACCATCCCTGCATTCCTGGAATAAATCCCACCTGGTTTTTACTTACATTTTTAATCCCACTAACTCATATTGGGTTATTGAAAGTGTTTATATCTTCTTGATTTGGCTTTGGGCATTCATACATATCTACAAGTCTATCCACTTCTTCTGTGTTTTCCATCCTATGAGAGTAAAGATTTTTCAAGTAGGTATTAATGATCTTCTCAATTTCCATAGGATCTATAGTTACTTCACCCTTGTCATTCCTCACTACATAAATTTGAGTCTTTCCTTTTTTTCATAAAGTAGGCTAAGGGTTTATCAATTTTTTTTTTAAAACAATCAACTCTTCAATTTATTCTTTTATTGTTTTCTTTGTTTCATTGTGTTAATTACTGCTCTGATCTTTATAATTTCCACCCTTTTATGGCTTTAGGTTTGTCTTGCTCTTCTTTTTTAGACAGTTGACGTGTAACATTAGGTTCTTTATTTGTGCTCATTCTGTTCTCCTGATGTAAAATTCATTGCTATAAATTTCCCTCTTAGAACTGCTTTCATTGAGTCCCATAAGTTCTGGTATGTTGTATCTGCATTTGCATTTAGTTATAGATATTGTTTAGTTGTTTCCTTTATTTTGTCTGTGGCCCATTAGTTGTTTAGAAGGGTATTATTTAATTTACATGTTTTTATGGATTTTAGGTGGTTTCTTTTGCCATTTATTTCTAATTTCATTGCACTATGGTCAGCTCATATGCATGGGATCACTTCAATTCCTTTACATTTACTTAAAAATATTTTGTGGGCTAGTATATGGTATATTTTAGAGAACATTCCATTTGCAGCTGAGAAGAATGTGTAGTCTAATGTTGTTGGGTGGAACAGTGGGTAAAAATGCACTTAGTCCATTTGTTCACAGGTTTGGCTCAGTTCTGTTATTTTTTTGATGATTTTTTGTCTAGTTGATCTATTTCTTTGTGACAATGTGGTGTTGAAGTCTCCCATTACAATTGTGTTATTGTTTATTTGATTTTTCATGTCTATTAATAATTGTCATATATAGTTGGGTGCTCCTGTATTTGGTGCATTTATATTTATGATTGTTATCTTTCTCTTCCAGTTTTCTCCTAACAAGTATGTAGTGACTTTGTTTATCTCTTTTGATTACTTTTGGTTTGAAGTTGACACTGTTGCAAACCCAATAGCTACTCCTGCTTTTTTCTGGGTTCCTGTTGCATAAAAGATTGTGTTCCATCCTTTCATTTCCAGTCTATGAATTTGTTTTTACATTAAATGTGTTTTTTGTATAGAGCATATTGTTGGATCTTGTTTTTTTGTTTGTTTGTTTTTGTTTTTGTTTTTTTTTTTTTTCTTTTTGAGACAGGGTCTCACTATTCAATTCATACTGGCCTAGAGCTCACTTTGTAGCCCAGGCTGGCCTCAAACTTGGATCAATCCTCCTGCCTCAACTTCCCAAGTGCTGGGATTACAGGTGTGTGCCACCACACCTGGCAAGGATCTTGTTTCTTTGTCTACTCTGCCAGTCTGTTTTTTTTTTTTTTTGGTTGGTGAGTTGAGACCATGTACATTTATGATCATAACTGATACGTATTGGCTTATCTTGCTCATGGTATTTTGTGCTGTTAGTTCATACTTTTCCCCTGTTTAATAGTTTGTCCTGCCTGTTGGTTTCTTTCTGTATCTTACTTCTCCATCAATTTTGAAAGATAGTTTTGCAGGGTACATCAATCTGGGCTGGAAGCTGTTTACTTTCAAGACTTCAAATACTTCACTCCAAGCTCTTCTTGACTTTAGCATTTGTGTTAAGATGATTTGATCAGTTTTCCTTCATAGGTGATCTGTTTCTTTTCTTTAACAGCTTTTAATTTGTGGAATCTTGATTATTATATGCCTTGATGTAGTTTTATTTTGGTCATGCATGTTTGAAGTTCTATATACTTCATTTATTTGTATGTCAAATTCTTTATCCACACTTGGGAAGTTTTCTGCTATTATTTCTGTGAGGATTTTTTTTTTAATGTCATTTGTACTGTCTCCAGCTTCTACGTGGACCCCAATCATATGTCATTCTTCATCTTCTAGCTGTAGGATTGATTTTTTTCATCTCTTGCTATTTTTAAGATCCTTTCCTTTGTTCAACTTGTTTGCATATATTTTCAGTGGAGTTTTTAATCTTTTCAATTTCTGTTTGGATCTGTTTCATGGGTTCCACTTCTTTTCTATGCTAGGCATTTTTTGTTGCCATCATTTTTCTAAGCTCATCTGTTCTTTTGTCTATGTTTTCTCTAATATCTTTGATTTTAAGCATTTTTTTTTTCTGTTTCTAGAGTTATTTTCTCCACTTGCTTTTTCCACTTGCTTTTTCACTTGTGCTGCTATCATTTCAACAAGTTCCAGTGTTTTATTTCCAGTTTGTCCCATCTCCTTGAGTTCTGGGCTTGTCCTGGGTGGGCTGGGTCTCTAGGGTTCCAATTTGCTTCTACATCTTGTCATTTTCTATTTTGTCTTTTTAATTTTGTTTTCTCTGTTGATACTTGCTGGTTTCTTGTGATATACAGCTTTATCACTAGTGTTGAGGTTTCCCTAGAGGATGTCTGTTCTTCAGGGATGTCTTCTAGATGTAGGTGGTTTCTTAGCTATCCGAAGTCCCTAGCTTCCCACTTTCTAAAAGATTCAAGATTACTCTTTGGCTCAGCTCCTAATCCTTTGGTTCTCATGGTGATGATTATGACCTCATACACTCATAATGTTATCATACAGGGGAGAAAAACTTCATAACATATATGACATCCTGGCTAAAGCAGTATAGTTAGCAATAACAGTAGTTTCAACTACAGCTTAACTACTGATAAATAAACTGTGGTAATCATTATCGTGTTACCTCCCACCTCACGAGCAAACTCTAAAATTATATAGCAAAATCAAACATGCTGTGCACTTGTATGGAGTGATTTTCCCACTGGTCAGTTGATTTTACCCTTTTGTGAGGGCAGGGCATGAAGATGGGTAGGGGATAGGCTAAAGTGATGAGCAAGGTCAAATATAAAAGAGCTAAGGCTGGAGATTAAAGGATCATCACCCAAGTTTTGGGAAACTGGAGGACACAAGAGCATAAGAATAAAATAGAAAGTAGTAGTCCAAAAGGGCAGAGACGATGTTTACTCATTTGGAAGTTTAAATTGAAGAAGGAAGAGAAAGAGGGCCTTGGAAGGAAATGAAAGGTAAAAACTCTAAACATTGAAAAGGGAAGAAGAATGAAAGTGAAAAGAGAAGAAAAAAAAAAGGTGAGAGAAAGGAAAGAAAAAAATACAAAAATAACTACACAATATAGAACAAAACAAGGTGCATTGGATGCAACCACACGGGAAAGGGATAGCCAATTAGACAAAAAGGGACAATGAAAGTAGTATAATACATCAGGTGTTTACAGTTTACAAATGTGTACGAAGCTGATCTTGGCCTCTGGATATGGGTGCTGGGACTTACTTTTGTTGCTCAAGTTCTCCAGAGTCCAACTTGTGGCTCCTCACTGCTGCTTCAGACACTCCCACGTTGCTGCTCTCGCTAATTACTCTGCCCTCCAAAGGCATGTGTGCACTCATGCCCCTTGGGCGCGGCTTGACCTGGGGTCTCAGGTCTTGGGGTTCCACTAGGTCCACTCGACAAAGTTGTGTGTCCTTCCACTTCTCTCACAGAGGAGGAAGCACAGAACACAGATTCACTCCTCTCACAAGCCTTGCTATCCCAGAGATAATCTTCCCATTTATTTCTTAAGATAAATGCTCTTCATATCCATTTTAAGATGAACAAATGCTAGGTATCTCACTTAAGGTTTTGACAGGTAAGTATGTGGTGGCACTGAAGTTTGAATCCAGGCAGAGTGACTCCGGAGCTTGTCCATGCCTTGAGTTGGAGATATAGGCAATAAAATGAGAGAAAAGGGTGTTCAGAGTTTTTAGCTATAAATCTGAAAACTTTCTTGGTATCAAAACATTTGTCTTTAGGTGAGTAGGAAACAGTATCAGCTGATTTGTAGTTTATATTTGAAGAACCAAATTTATTTTTATATGAATTGTTATTAACACCGATTTGAAAGTAAAGAATTGTGCTAACCTACTTGGAGACATAAAATTGATGGCTGTGTTAATGGAGGTAGACGGTGCACAGCAGAGGGACTCCAGTAGAGATCTGCATTGTATCTATGAACTCTTTAGCCAAAGAGGCTGAGCGAGAAATAGAAATGAGAAGCAGTTGTGGAGAAGTTGAGTGGATTGTGATCACACTAGTCGGTGTCAACGGGGAGAGCTGCAACTGAAAGTTGTAACGAGGTTTTATTTGCTGTTATAACTACCAGTTGCTTTTTGTTACTCAAAATAAGCTGTGGACATGGCAAAAGAATCTTATCTTTGCAAGTAGCCTCTAGTACTACTATGTTGCATCTCCTAAGATTACGTAGGTTTAATACACAGAATGGGTGATAACAGTGGTCCTTGTGTGCCGAGGTCTTTCTGTAGCAGTGAGGTGTAATAAGTCCCTCAGCTTTTCAAGACATGGTGGGTTTCAAACTATTGAGATGTTTGCACCAGGAAATTTTTTACTGAAAAGTGCTGTCTTTGAGGAGGAATCCTTAAAGGGAGAGTGTCCCTTTCCTACCGAGCCAATTGACCCATTTTATAGAGAAGCTTTAAGATGTTAGCCAACACCTTGACACTTTGACTTTTTGGAAGCTGGGGTTGGTGATACAAGTGTGTAATCCCACTTACTTCAGAGGCTCAAGAAGGAGAAACACAAGTTGAAGTTGGTGACATTCTATCTCAAATAAAAAAGAGTTATAGCTCAGTAGCAGAGTGTTTGCCTAACGTGCAAAGTTCTATCTTCAGTTTAAGTACTGCACCCAGAAAATAAAAGTGGGAGTTAGCAGAGGTGGGTATACAGTCTTATTTCCAAGACACTCTTACAATCAAACACTCCAAATGTCTAAATAGGCTATTTTTGACAATCCTCATTTGCTGTCTCAATCCTTAAAAGCCAAAGCCTCAATATATTTTGTAAAATTTAAAAGCCATCTTTAAAACTACTGAGGGCTGGGAATGTAGTTCAGTGGTAGAGCACTTGACTAACATGCCACAAACTCCTGAGCTTACTCCCTAGCACAGCCGAAATCCAATATATTTGTGAAACCTGCTGTGACAAAATTGTCTCAGTTGCACAATTACACAATTCTCTCAAGCATATACAGTGTGATCAAAACAAATGGTGAATGTTAAAAATTTTATGGTAAAAGACACTGCCACTAATCCCCCTCAAAAAACTCCCCCTTCACTTTTGAACACACGGCCTATCACTCATGGCACTTTGTGAAGCAGTTTTGGAAGCAGTCCTCTGTGAATGCTGCTGCTGGTGCCATCTAACAAAAAAGCCAGGCTCAGGAAAATACTAGTCAGTGCGTCCTCATCTACCTTATTCACTTGGTCTGGCACCATGCAACTCCTGGCTCTTCAAAGTTAAAATGGCTGAGATATATAAACGTTTGCAGTGAGGTCAGGGGGCTGGGGATATAGCTCAGTGGCACAAGTGCTTGCCTGGTAGGCAGGCACAAAGTCCTAAGTCCGATTCCCAGTACCAAGTCTTCCCTCCCATCTCAAGAGTACAATGAGCTCAGGACATTGAAACAGCCATGACAGCAGAGCTACACATGAAAGATGACTAAGAAACTTTCACAAAATGGTGAGGATGGTGGGATAACTGTTTGAAAGTATTTGAAGGAAATTAATGGCAGTGTGACTTACACTGTAATTATTTAAATTTAAGCATTTCTCATATTTTTTATCACACCTCATATACCGTCAAGAGAGATTTTGTAATCGCATGATGACAGTTGGTGTTTGCTTTATGCAGTTTAAAATTTGTTACAAAACCCCTACCCTCTGAGAAGAAGAGCAAAATTAGCACTTTGACTTCATAAAGACATTGACATAAGGGGAAGTTTAAGAGAGTGTTGGGATCATATAGAGAAGGCTTTATACTCCCTTTGGGTTTTTTAAGACAAAAGTCTTGCTAGGTAGTTTGATAATTCTATGGTCCTTTTCAGTAATAGTTCATGGAGTATAATTTTTTTCCCAAATATGAGTTACTAAATTTCTCCCCATCCAATTCCTCAAAGTTGATATTCTTTACAACACCCTATCCCTCAAAGCTGATATTCTTGACAATAAAATCAGAAATTTGATTTTATAGCTATAGGCTGGGAGCTGGGGGTATAGCTCAGTGGCAGAACACTTGCCAAGCAGGCATGAGGCCCTGGATTTGATCTTTAGCATCAAAATAGCTCCAAAGCATTGTAGGCTGAAAACCAGCATTCCTGTGTCCTACCTGTAATTCTTTTTCATTTTATTGACTAAACTATAACGTGTGTACACAGCTTTCATCACAAGTACAATACTGGAGCAAAAGGCAGACATCCTGCAGGATTTGAAGTCTTATATACACACAATAGTCAGTCTCTACACCAATGGTTACAGACTACCTGGGTCAAAGATCCTGAGAGGCTTAGAAAGCCAAAGGCTGAGATCTAGTCATATGTAGATAGAACAACAGGTGGTATTTAATAAACGATCATGTGTCAGATGCTACAGAGAAAATTTATATAGTAAGCCAACTATGTGTGTAGGATGTACACACAAACACACACAGTTGTTAGAACAAAGCAAATAGTTATTATCCTGTTTTATTACCCTGTCAGTGTGGGGAAAAAAGACTGTTACTCTTCGATAAAATATACATACAAATCCTGTTCTTACTTTGTTTTTCCATTTTTAGTAGAGGTTGTGTTCATATTGACGAAGTCAACATGGTTACCTAAACTAACTTAGGACCTCAAGCTTCCCAGGCAGGTGCTACACCACTGAGCTATATCCCAAGCCCAATAAATACTCAGTACTTTTTAAAGCACCTGTCCTCACAACATACTTTTAGGTGTTTTTCTTCACCTATAGCTGCCATGATCTGTCTTTCTGACTTAAGGTTTGTCAGCTTTTACTACAATAAAGTTGGTTTGGTGATGAAATTAAAACTACAGTTAACCTACATGCTCTATATAAAATCAGTCTCAAAGTTTGTGTGTGTGTGTGTTTAGAGCAAGAGTGAGTGAATCAGGCCTTATCATATGTGGTGGTACCATACTACATTGCACAGGAACAAGAAGCCACAAGATGGCACGCTAGCACTGGAAATGTTTATGTACGGTCAGGATGTAGATATTAAAGCAGAAATTACTTTTCATTTTTAAACATTTATACATTATAAGAGAGAGGCTAATATGTGGTAGTCCCATATTTTTGAGTGCTTATGGAAGATTGAGCAGTTATTCTAGACTTTTTAAAGCTTGAGAAATGACTATGACACATTAGCTGTCAGTGTGCTTAATGGCAAATTTCAGAGCCTTCATAATAGAAATATGCTAGCGACACTTTGTAGTGGTTACACATGTTTATATCTAATAGGATAAAGAAATGGTCATAGCACCATTGGTCATGGCATCATGGAGATGTCAATACTACGAAGGCCTTTCAAATAATTCTGCACAGGAAACTTCTGAAAGACGAGTTTGGAGTTCATCATTTTAGATTACAGCTGTCTCATTTGCAAATCTTTTTGAATTGTAGAATGTTATGATTTTTTAGTTTTTATAATGTAATTATGCTGTAAGGCTCAGGAATATGTTCATTGTTGCTGATCAACCCACTGTAGGTTGAACCCTGAAGGCAAACAGTGACAGATGTGGTTCTTGTGTGCCCTGAAAATGGCCGTAATTTAGAGAAATAGAAATTAAGGAAATAATATAGGGAAAAGTGATATAATAAACTATTATTATAATGCCTAACATTTTTAATGACCTCTCTATGTTATTGTTTTGCATGAATTATCTCATTTAATCTGTACACTGCTCCTATTGTATAGATATTGTTACTTTTCCCATTTTACATTACATTTTGCTCTCTGGCATAAGTATTTGTAATTATTTATTATGAGATGTTTTATACATGAAATTTGTTCCTTAAGGGTATTTTTACTAAATATTTTTATTGACTGGGTTAATGTAGAGATATAGTCAATATAAAGTCTCATTTTACCATTGTCCAATATATATTATAGGTGTTTAGACTCAGAGGGTTTTTAAGGAAGTTTAGAAATTATGTAGCTGTACCATCAGTACAATCCACAAATATTCACCATTCCTTTCAGTGTTAGGGTTCTCAGTATTTTATTTGATGATCATTTAATTGAACCAACTTAAATTAAAACAATGTTTCTCTATTAGGTTAAAAAAAACTTTATCTTTTTTCATTTTCAATCATTGGTTCTGGTTTTCATCCATTTCAACTTTGGAACTGCAGCTAAGCTATTTGTCTTTCAACCATTGGGGAGGTAATTTCCTATAGTCTGGATACAATTGGATATAGGTTTAAACTAGCCTTTTTAAAAAATAGTTTCATGCTACACTTTGTTTATATTAGATGATGAGAAGTTAAAACTCCAAGGACATTATATTGTGAAATAATATCAATGCTGGTCTCATTGAAATGACTGACATAAAATGATTGCTCGTTCCATTTCATCTCACTTCACTTTGCCATTCTATCAGGACCTGATTTTGGCTGTAGGAAAAAGAAATGAACAGACAATGACTTATATCAGGTAAGAAGTAAGTCTCGCCATGACAAGAGGAGATAAGAAACACGCATTGAGAGGGGATATGACAATTCCTTTATCGCATCAGTGTCCCAGGAGCCTCTCTTTCTAAAAATGTTCACAGCAACAGTAACTATGATATCTCAAGCAGAGCATACAAGCTAGGTCAGCCCTTTGGCTTAAGTAACGTTTATCAAAGCACCAGCCCAAACATCTCTTGTTGGTTTAGTGAGATGATAGTCACATGGCTACCTCCACATGACATTTAGTATTTTAAAAGATAATCTTATCAGAATAGGCAGAGTGAAAACAAGATGGGTCTCTGACAAACTTTCACAACTTTCCACAACCCCTAGTATCTATTACAGCTAAGATTTGCTTTGTGATACAAGGCCAATTTTATTTTACAAAGTTTCACATAGGCCTCTCCCACAACACCTCCTTCAGGTTTTTGTCATACAAATTCAACTGAATGCTGGCATTATTTTAATCTTTACAGGTTCCACCATTTCTTCATCATTTTTAAAAAGCTGCAAATGCCTGATATCTCTTGTGTTTTGTTCACTTTTAACAAAACAAAAAGAATAAATTGGTGTCAATATTTAAGCAAAGTGTTACGTGTATGTGATAGGCCATAAGGTATAATAAAAAATAGGACGTTGGGCATTTAAGTTATGAAAATTTTAAAAACATAAGTAACATTTGAAAAATTTGAGGAAAGTTTTGCTCTCTTATGGTAGCCTGTGTTGAGATGGCTGTACAACTTTTCTTGTATAAACACAGCTGTATATAGAATGTGTTAGCTTTTTGTTGCTATGACAGAGCACCTAAGAATAACAACTTGAGAAGAGACTTATTTTGACTCATAGCTACTGAGGTTTCAGTTTATGGTTGGTTGGCTTCATTGCTTTTCGGTCTGTGAGGAGGCAGAAGCAGCATGGTAGAAGGACATGACAGAGAAAAGCTGCTCGCATCATGGCAGCCGGAAGTGAGTGGGACGGGATCAAAGTCCTGTGCTGGTGGCTTTCCTTCTTCCACTTTTGCTTAATCCTGGCCCCAATGCTAGTGAGTGGTGCTGCCTGCATTCAAGGTGCTTCTCCCCTCTTAGTTTACTGTTCCACAAGCCAATCATCTCTGGAAACACCCTCACAAACATAGCTATAAGTGTGCTTCACTAATTTTATAGCATTTCTTGACCAAGTCAGTTGACAATGAAGATTAGCTATCATAGAGAAGTAAAAATTAGCATAGTTAGGGTTGATGGAAGAGATGTGTCTTACCCTTTTTTTTGTATGATAGAAGAGAGGTTTTAATACAGCTGACTGTTGGAAGATAGAAAAAATTTAACTTGGAGTTTAAGCAAAAAGAAATTTATTTTTCACATAAAGGATAGGAATGGAGCCAAGCTTGGGCTCAACACGATTAAAGAATTGAAATATCCTAAGTCTTCCCCACCACCACCAGTCCTTTCTCATCTTTATTGTCTTTCTCCATTGGCTTCATTTCCTTAGGAAAACTAAAACTGTATGACTTATAGATGATGAACATTGTTTTTGTAGAAACACTGGAAAAATTTCCCACCAAGTCCAATTAGAAGAAATCCTATGGTCAGGGGTAAGGTTGTGGTAAGTGATGAGAATAGGCTGAACTACTGGAGACATTTTTGGCTGTGAACATCCTCAAATTTAAAAAGTCCCTTGGCTCCATCCCAGCTTTGCACCTGAAACCATGTTTTCTAGATTCCACACCAAGTCCAGGTCTCAGAAACTTTTAACTTGTTTAGCCACATATCAGTGCTTTTTTTAAATTCCATAGTTACCTGCATTTGTGAAAGCTAGATGTTTGCATGTTAAGTGGTAAAGTAAATGGTGATAAGCTCTTAAGCCCAACAATGATGTGTGTTATAAATTAAAGAAGAACGGGGGCGGGGGGAACCACAACGTTCATCTTCCACTCTGTTATCCAGGACACAGTCTTGAAGACAGAGATTACAGGGGCTGGGGATTTAGCTCAGCGGCACAG
>NW_004955411.1:14282935-14294728 GCF_000276665.1 Chinchilla lanigera
ACAAGACAGTAGAACAGCCATGTTAACTATCCTGCATATGCATACATACAAATACCTTGAAAAGTTATATTTCATAAAGTAGTAGCTGTTTTGAATGACAAATACTTCTCTAAGATTCCAAACTAAACTTGTAAGACTTAACTTACATTGTCAAATAGAGAAATTTTTCAAAATTTAATAGCAAGAATAAAGATTTATTCAAAAAATAAATTCTAAACAAAAATAAATTCATTTTCCTCATGAACAGAGAATCAGGCTTAAGGCTCTGAAGCTATGCCTATAACATTAGCATTCTCCTCAAAGTTAATAAAATGTAAAACCAAAATATTTGATACTGGAACACAAAATTTGAACAAATTATGACTGAGGCAGAAAATGTCATTTGAAGCAATAAATTATGGTAAGAAAACAAACATATTTCTTTTTTTTTTGTTTTTTTTTTTTGGGTTTTTTTTCGTACTGGGAATTGAACTCAGGACCTTGCACTTGCCAGGCAAGTGCTTATGCCACCAACCTAAATCCCCAGCCGACAGACATATCTCTTTATTAAAAGTGATAAAAGAGAAGGATGAGTCATCGTCAAACTATTCTAAGTCACCTGAAATTAATATATATAAAGATAGCAGCAGGTATTTTTCTGGAGCTAGTGAAGTTATTCTGATTTTCATGTGGAAAAGATATTAAAGAGGCTGTCTCTACCAGATTTAAACACAAATATAACAATTACTCAGTATTTAAAGAAGTATAGTAAAAATGTTTAAATAGCCCATTGAAAAGGAATGGAAAGTCCAGAAATATGTGCAAATACAGGAATGAGAAGTTGTTTAAAAAGTAATATCTTGAATCAATGAAGAAAGTACAGACTTCAAAAATAAATGACATATAACTTGTTGGCTACCTAGAATACACAAAAGTTGGGTTCATATTGCTTATCTACAATGATAAATCTTTAAAAATCCATGAATTTCATGCAAAAAATAAGAGTGTTACTTTTGCATGGAGGGAAATGAAGTAGATAATCTTTCCCTTTTCTTTCTGCTACATACAATTAAAACCCTCCACACTATAGTAAAATGTCAGGTGTCATTATCAGTTAATTGCTTTAAATGTAAGTGGATTAAATTCTTCAATCAAAAAGATATTGGCAGAATGGATTCCAAAAAAATACATATTGCAACTACATACTGTTGACAAGAGACTTACTTTACATCAAAGACACAAGAAGATTGGAAGTAAGAGAGCATGAAAACATTGCATACACATGGTAACCAAGAGAGGTGAGGTGGTACTTTGATTTGAATGCTTTTGGTCCCTCTAAAATTCACACTGAAATTTAATCACCAGTGTAGCAGTATTGGGATGTATGACCTTTGGGAGATGATTGAGTCATTAAAGGATTAGGAGCCCTTCTAGAAGGGCTTGGCTGAAGGAATTTACCCCTCTTTCTTTTCTGTCTTCTTCCACATAGGAAGACACAGCATTCCTTCTTTCCAGAGGATATGGCATCAACATGTCTTCTTGAAAATAGAGAGCAGCCCTTGTCAGGCAACTAAACTTATTGGCACCTTGATCTTGGATTTCTGAGCCTCAATAACTGTAAGAAAATTAAGTTCTGTTATTTATAAATTGCCCACTATGTGGTACTTTGTTGTAAAAGTACAATAAGATTAAAACATATTAAGGCTGAGGATATACATCAGTGGCACAAGTGCCTGCCTGGTAAGTGCCTGCCTGGCAAGTGCAAGGTCCTCAGTTCAATTCTCTGTATGAAAAAAAAAAAAAGGATTAAGACATGTGGCTATTACTAATATCACACAAAATAGGTCTTCAGTAAAAAAAAAAAAAAAAAAAAAAAAAAGAGATTATGACTACTATTGGTCACATGGTCTGTAGACTACATATTTACCCAGATAACATTTACTGTATATGAGTTGTAATGAGATTGTATCTAATGAGAGTAGGGCATGGAAGACAGGAAGGTGGGGCATGGAAGACATGAATAATCTATTTTAGTTAAAATTGCATTGTGTACCCAGGGAAAATGATTTGTAGTTATCTTTATCAAGCAATGTGCAAAATCTTGTTTTAAAATTGTGAAAATAATTATACTCAGTGTAGCCAAGTAAAGATATCAATGGCAGCCAGATAGCATCACAAAATAACATTTTATTGTAGAAAAACACAAATTCAGAGACACTTTGTAAGGGTTTTTTTTTTTATATACAACAGTAAAATAAAGTTCTAGTTTTCAAAACAAGTGATAGTAAACTTTAAAAAAATTACTTGCTCCACTGTAACAGCATAATATACATTGTCTGTACTAGAGAGGTCCTACCACACCCAGCATTGTAGGCAAATTGTGTTATATTTATAGTAGATTGTGAACTCCTGATTGTAAAAAGATCCAGCAATATGAAAATGTACAAGGCATTTTAATGTTTTTATTGTGAAACAAAAGTGCTAAGTGATTCTCAACTAGACATGTTCGTTGCTGTGGCCTCCTCCGCTCTCTGTCAGTGTGCTGCTTTGTCTAGGACCTCTCTTCCTTCATGACTCTACAATTATACCGGATGGTTCGTGCTTAAGTATGATATCTCCCAGTAGTGTCTGCTTTTAACTTGGGACCTCTTAAATGATGGCTTTCTTCCCTCTCCTTGAGTCTACTTTGATCCAGTAATACCTAACCTGCAGAGTCCTTGGCTCTGAGTCTTTTCTCAAAGCTGGGCTGTGTGTCCGCAGATGACTTCTGTACCATAATCTTTCTCTACAAAGATTAAGACTGCATGCAAAGAGCCTTGGCTGCCATTTTGGAAAGATTACCACAGCCTCCAAGGCAATTTGGAGACCACCATTTTGTCAGAAGGGTCACTTTTTTGTTGAGTTCACTGGCATACATTGTAATGAGATAGTTACAAAAAATAGAAAATAATAATTTTTTGTGACAGATCTAAACTCTTCAAATATTGCTGTTAAATATATTTGTTTAATTTTTAAATAATCAAAAACTAACTTGTATATACACATACCAGAGCCCTACAATCAATGAATCATGTTTAGCTCTTGCTAAAGAGAGGTGCAAATTTTCTTTGTTAATCCTCTCAGGTGTCGCAACGTAGCTTTGCTTGAGGTTTGAGGGGTATACTTATGTCAAAGCTTGAGCAATGATTGTGGAGTAGTTGAGGAGCCCCTGTCTTACCACATTCAACAGACCTGAGGTTGTGGCACTCACATACTGGGGACTTGAATGTTGTAGAATGTTTTTGGAGACAGCTTTTAGTAAAGCATCTGAGAACCAAAAGGCTTAGTTCAGTGAAATTCAACACAATGCACAAACATGAGGTAATGACCAAGAAGAAGGTGAAAATGGTTTTCTCCGTGGGTTTGGAAATGAAACAATCGACAGTGTTGGGGCAAGGTTTCAAATCACACTTCATAAGGTAAGGAACACTGAAGCCATCATAGAGTTTGTAAAATAAAACGAGGAACCCAATTTCAAAACCAGTTTTAACAATGAGACTGATCAGGTAAGTGTACCACAGGCCCCCATCCATGGTTCCTGGGCTGACATAGAGCTTCTTTCCATGCCGTTTCTCTCTACTCTCTCGATAGGCCACATGGAGAACCACCAGGAGAGAAGGTGTGGAGACCATGATCAGCTGTAAGGACCAAAGTCTGACTTGGGAAAGGGGGAAGAAGTAATCAAAACACACATTTTCACAACCAGGCTGTCTAATGTTGCATTCAAACTCTTTCTCTTCATCCTTCCACACGTGTTCTGCTGCCACTATGTAGACAAGCAAACGGAAGATGAATACAATGGCCAGCCAAATACGCCCAATCCCAGTTGAATATTTATTCGCTCCGCTTAGGAGGTCTCTGAGAAGCATCCAGCTCATGGCAGGCTGACAAGAAGGCAAGATTCTGTAAAAGACAATTTAATCAATACATTTATTTCTATTCCATTGATAACTTCTATTGCACACTTGTCCATGGATATAATTGATCCCATGTCAATGTTAATGTGGAATTTGGTTGGTTACCCCCACCCTGCACCCATGCACACACCTTTAATCCGCTGTCAAACAATTCTATTATGGTCAGCAAAACCTTTCTAGTGTATTGCTTCTTTCTCAAGGTGGATGGGTTATGCAAAGAACCAGACAGCAATGCCTTTGTGATCCTGGTACTTGAGATGTCCTTCAAGGGTGATTCCCTCCTGCCCCTTCCTCTCTACTTCCTTTATCTCACACCACTGAGTTTGTCTACAATTTGATGGTAAAACGTGAAGCTCTTCAGCCTGAGCTTTCTCAAACTTTTGCTTTCTTTTTTGCCAGCCAAACTTACATCCACACCCAGTTTACTTTCCTTATCTAGTTTAGAGGAAGAGGTTTCCTCCTTTTGCCTCAAAGCAACGATTCCAGCATTCTATCCCACTCATCAGTTTGTATCTTCCTGCTGTCCTGTCTCCTTCCTCTCACCACACAAATAAGCTTCTGTTGTCTATTTTTAGTTAGGATAAGGCAATCTTCATAGCTTATCTTTCTGATACGCTCCCTTCCTTTATTCCTTCCTTTTACTTCCTGGATGACTTTACACTTCAATACGTTGTGTCTACTTCTGTTCACTACTGTACTTATGCTAAAGTTAGCGCTATCACTCAGCTATGGAATGTTTTGTGGCTTTGGATGTTAAATTTTCTGTGACATTTAACAGTGTTGCACTTTTATTCTTCAAACCCAGCCTTAACTATCATACTGCTCTCTCTTCTCTTCCTGTTGTTCTGCTCCCCTTCACTGTTTCATCTTAGTTTTCTTTGTCCAGCTCTTTAAAGTTCTGTCCTCTGCTATTTTGTTTTTTTTTTTGACTTCATATGTTTCCCTTGGACAATGTTCATTCTGTGGATTCAACTAATTCTTTCCATTTCATGACTCTAAAACCTTTGGCTCCACCCCATGCTTCTATATCTTACTACCTCATCATTGTCTAAATATCTGACAGGCGACCCCAAACTTGATATGTCCACACTGAATTTATTTTATTCCCTTCCCTCTGAGTTCTTTATTTTGTTCTTGGTATCACTAATATCAAGCACCCAAGTCACAAATCTCATATGCGTCCTAGACTCCTTTCATGATCCTTTATTAAATAGGCCATCAAGTTCCCATTGTCAGACTCTCTCATGTGTACAACCGCCCTCACTACTTTCTATTTCCAGTCTTACCTCCTCCCCTGCCTTCCTATTTTATACTCAGTGCTATTTGGTTCTCTTACACATCTTTCCATCTCTTGCTCTTTTCTCTGTACAAGCTTTCAGGAAGACTGGGAGCTTTCTTTTTCATTTCAGGAGCAGCAGCTCTCACACTGTTTTGATCTTGTCTTATAATTGAACTTGGTAGTATAGACCCCCGTTTTTACTTATTGGATCCATTATATGCCCATCATTGTTCAATGGTTTTGAATTGGTTCCTCACAACCACCGTGAAGGTAGGCTTTGGGTTTTGTTTGTTTGTTTTATGGGGGTGGAAATTTTGTTCTTTCAAAAGAGAAACCAGAGTCTGGGAAATGAAGCCACTTTTCCAAGTTCACAAAGATGCAGTGCAGGGTTCAAGCCCATTTCCATTACTCTACAACAAGGTTTCTTAACACAGGCACAACTGACATTCTGGGCAGGGCAGTGCTTTGTTTCAGCTTTGTTTGCATTGTAGAATGTTTAGCAACGTCCCTAACTTTCAGATGCCAGTGGTTCCTGTCCCTCCCCCCGATTATGACAAACAATAACATCCCCACTCATTTCCAAGAATACCCTGTAAAGAGGTGGCAAAATGTCCCTAGCAGTGAGAACCACTGTTTTTACCTTTCTACCAGAACCAGAAGATCTGAATTAGTGCTCCAGATCTACCACTAATTACTTTGTGATTTCTGATGTCAAGATGATGCCTTTTCAATTCTAGGTTCCTGTTTAATTTCCTAAAAAAATTAATTACATTGTGTTTTCTCCTTAGACTCAGCCAAAAGAGGATCATGGAAATGGCTTTATAAGGAGAGCCAGGGGGTAAAGAATATTGGGATATTGTTGTAACAGCACACCTGTCGAAGTGGGTGACATTATCTGCTATAAAGGGAACAATAGTGAGCAAATCCACACAGGAGAGCCCTGAAAATATGAAGTAAAGTTAAGAGGTATGTTGAGAGAGAAAAAAATACGTGTACACAATGCTCTCTCTATTCAACAAAAATAAATATTTCAATGTCCTTTTTAAAATGCAAATCAAATTCTGTTAAATAAAAGCTATTCTTAATCTACCTCAAAGGTTAATGTCTTTATGAATTATTAAAACGAAACCCTAAAGATTAAAAAAGGGCAAAAAAGTATTATGTTTCCTAGAAGCATATCATTAGGCATTCGTCCATATTACAGAACATATTTATGTAATGTTACAAAACATTTGAAAATATCGTGATGGGCATTTTAGAGAAGGAAAGAAGGTAAAATTAATCTTTCAAGAATCAAACAAACAGATGGTGCCATCAGCTTCTTAGGATTACAACTTGCATTTCAATCGTAAATGTTCTTTCTGTTTTCAGATTCCATGCTGATGGAAAGACAAAAGCTTTGCTCATCCTGGAGAGGCATCCTAATGTTTATTACTTTTACTTACTTACTTATTTATTTATTTTTCCCTTTACCAGGATTCAAACTCATGACCCTCTGGCTTGCCAGGCAGGCGCTGTGCCGCTGAGCTAAATCCCCAGCACGCTATTTATTCACTTTTAACTAAACTTGTTTAGCATAGTGAATTAGAAGCCTAGACACAGCACTGGACTCCTTGGTATTGAGACGAGCTCGCAGGTTATGATAGTGGAACCTACACCATGGGGCTCATGAGTCTTTCACGAGTTAATGTATATAAAGTCCTCAAAACAGGCCTGGCACATGGTAGACATGTAATGTGCATTATTATTTTGTTTTGTCACTGGAAAGTGGAAGTCTTGTCATTTTATAAACAATACACACTAATTTAATTGCACATAATTAATTTGCATTAGATGTAAGGGATTGGGGTTTGTAGCTCAGTGATACAGCACTTGCCTACCGTGTATGAAGGCTGTAGGCTCAATTTCCAACCCTGAAAAAAAAAAGTTTAAGTGTATTTAATGCAAATGAAATACACATTTTCTCTAGTTCTTACTCTTTCCTTACTTTTAATATTTTTTTATCCATTTTCTTAAATTGCCACATATTCCTAGTTTCTAAAAAACAATTTCACTTATCAATTTTTTCTTTGTTTTTCGTGGTGCTGGGAATCAAACCCAGCGCCTCAAGCATGCTAGGCTAGCACTCAGTCACTGAGGTACACTCCAGACCTTCCATTTAGCAATTCTGATGTATCGATTGCCCTATAACTTTCTTTTTTTTTTTTTTGTCTTTTCTTCCGGTACCAGGAATCAAACTCACGACCTTGCGCTTGCCAGGCAAGCGCTTTGCCACTGAGCTAAATCCCCAGCCCCTGCCCTATAACTTTCTATTAAGAAGTAACAGTTTACTTCACAGGAGTTTGGTGTGAGAAATTAAAATAATAAAGTATTTTCATAACTAAAATGATCAATATCCCCAAATACCAGAAATAATTTTTTACGTTTCTAATTTCTCTTAAATATTTGATGTAAAAGTGAGAACAGGGAGAAGCTACTAAGACAACTGGCTTTCCACATGTAAAAGAATAAAGTTGGACTCTACCTCACACCATTCACAAAAATTACTTCAAAATGAATTTATAACCTAAATATAAAAGGTAAACCCATAAAACTCTTAGAAGAAAACAGGGACAAATCCTCATTACCTTCAGTGTGCTAATGGAATCTTAGAATACCAAAAACATTGGCAATAAAAGAAAAAAATCAAGTTTCATAAAAATTAAAAACTTTTGGGCTGGGAATATAGTTCAGTGGTACAAGTGCCTGCCTGGAAAGCACAAGGTCTTGAGTTCGATTCCCAGAAAAAAAAAAAAAAAAAAAAAAGTAGACAGTGAAAAGACAATCTGTAGTATAAGAGAAAATGTTTGTAAATTATGTATCTGATAGGGGGTTAATATTGTGATGTGTAAGGTAATATTAATAACTTAGCAATAAAAATACTACCAAATTTAAAAGTGGGCAAAGGACTTGAGTAGACAGTTCTCCAAGGAAGATATATAAAATGGCAAATAAGCACATGAAAAGGTACTCAATAGCATTAGTCATGAAGGAAATGTAAATCAAAACCACAAGAAAATACTGCTTGACATTCTCTAGACTGACCATAATCTTAGAAATGTAAGGTAAGTGTTGATGAAGATATGTGGAAACCAGATCCCTCATGCCTGCTGATGGAAATGTAAGGTGGTGTAACAGCTGTGGAAAAGTGTTTGGAAATTATGAAAGAGCTAAACCTAAAGTGACCATATGACCCAGCAATCCTTACTCCTAACTATACAACCCAAAGAACTGAAAACAAGGACTTAAACTTGCATCTCAGTGTTCAATCCAGCGTTATTCTCAATAGCCAAAATGTAGAAATAGCCCCGGTATATATTACAGATGGTAGATAAACAAAGTGTGGTTCATACGTATCATGGAATATTATTCATCCATAAAAAGGTGTAAAATTCTGTCTCATGTTGAAGATATTGAGCTAAATGAAGGAAAGCAGGCCTAAAAGGACAAATATTATATGATTGCAGGTATATCAAATATCCACCACAGACAAATTCATGCAAAGTAGATTAGAGGTTGCCAAGGGCAGGAAGAACGGGGGGTGGGGCGGGGGAAGGAAGCTACTGCTTAATGTTTGCAGGGTTTCTGTCTGGGCAGTGAAAGTTTTGAAGATGGTTATACAGCAGTGCGAGTACAATTAAAAGTCAGAATTATACATGTAAAAATTATTAAAAGCGAAATTTTATATATCTTACTACAATTTAAAAAGTGAATGGGAGGAAGCATACTTGATATATAGAGACAACAGAAGCTCATAAAATCTAAACATTTAAAGAATCATTTAAAGAATAGAAATAGGGACAAAGGAAAGAATAAAATATTAATTATGCTTATCATTGATTTTGGTTGTTAGGAATTATTTTATTTTTATGATTTTCTACATTACTCATTTGTGACAATGGAAATACTGAAAATTAAGTCTGGAAAAAATAAACCTAATTAAAAAAAAACACTGAGTGTTTATATCTGCTCTTTACACAGTGCTCTCTGCCTCCATAAACTTCACTGCAGTCCATCCAAGTGAGGAAGCCATAAGCTTAAAAATTGTTTTCCCCTCATACAGATCATATAGTCTCATTTTTCAGCTTACAGCTCTACTACAACTTCCCGTTCATTTCGTTTTTTGTTTTTGGTTTTTTGTTTTGTTTTTTTTCTGGTATCGAGAATCAAACTCATGACCTCAAGCTTGCCAGGCAGGCGCTGTGCCGCTGAGCTAAATCCCCAACCCCTGCTTTTATGGTGGGAAAGAGTCCAATAAAGGGGTGCCAGAGGGACCAAAATGGCACAGTAGTGATCAGCAACAAAATTCAGCCCCTACTGAAAGCCAGAATCTAGACACCTGGAAGAGAACAAAGAGACAAAGAAGAAAAAAAATATAGATCTCCTGGAATTGGGAAGGTAGTACAAGAAAATTAAAATCTACAGACAAGTTGGAGAAATGGACCACAACACAGAGGAAAGAACAAAGCAGTGTGGAAATTGACCCGAGCTCCTAGGAAGGGGAACGTTCCTCCGCAGACACAAGGTAAACCCCCAGGAGTCCACTGCTGTTGTAAACCGCAAAAGCAGTGTGTGGTTTTGCTCAAGGTGACTCCTTCCACGTTTCCGGCAGCAGCCAGGGAATCCAGTGCAGTAGCATCATGCTGCCAGAAAGTGCTTAATCAGGTGCCACAGGGGATTCATTATTTAAGTCCAAGGCTCAGAACAACTCAAAAACGACTTCACTAAGATGAGAGCCATGAGAGACAGGGAGAGAGTGCCGCTGGACAGAGAACCCCTGACAAGTTTAAACTCAGGCCAGAAGAGCAGAGGTCCCATCCTCTGGTGAGAAGCCAGGCACAACTTGTGCTGCACTCCGAAGCAGCTGGGTCTGAAAGTGCTGCTCTTAAGTGCAGAGATCACTTTAAACCTTTCCCTGTATCTAGATCTGAGGTCTGATTGCCTTCCCTATCTACCAACATGAGCAAGGACACACTTGAGCTTGGATGGATGCCACAGGCCGGGGACTCTGCAACAAGGGCACCTCACAGACCCACAGGCCATAAAATGCTAGCTGGAGAAAACAGTGACTTGCTAGATTTCCGAACTGGATCCTGGAAAGAAACCACTCATTAAAAAATGTAGACAATTTTTTTTTTCTTTTTCGGGTTCATTTTTTTTTCTTCTTCACTGGTAAGCATTTGGGGAAGTTCCTCCGTTTTTTCCTTTCTTTTCTCCTTTTTTTTTTTTTTCAGCGCTCATTTTTTTTCCCATTTTTTATTACCAATTGCTCACAGTACATGATGTTTATTACGGGAAGCCTGTACATGTACACAGCAACTCTTCTTTTTTGTCTCCTAACTCTCCCATCCCTCCCTGGTCCTTCCATCTCTTGGTCCCCTTCCCACTTGAAAAAGGTCTTCCTACTTCCTATTATCTACTTTATTTTGCTTTTTTATAGTTTGGGTTTCTCATATAAGAGAAACCATGCAGTATTTAAGCTTATATGATTGATTTCACTTACCATTATAGTCTCAAGGTACGTCCATTTATGTATGTTTTGCTTTTATCCTTCTTTATGCAGAGTAGTATTCCATTATATATAAATACATTTTCTTTATCCATTAATGTGTTGATGGGCATATAGGCCCTTTCTAAGATTTAGCTATTATAAATTGTGCTGCTTATAACAAAGGCATGAGTATATCACTGTAATATGATGGGAACATACCTAGAAGAGGAATAAGTGAGTCAAACAGACTTTCTGGTTTTGGTTTTATGTGGACTTTCCATACTGATTTCCGTAGCGCTTTTACCCACCAACAGTGTATGATTCCTTCTTACCCACAGCCTTTTCAACACTTGTTATTATTTGATTTCTTGATGACAGCCATTCTTTCTGAAGATAAAGTCTCAGTGTTGTTTTAATTTGCATTTCCCTCATAGGCAGATATGTTCATTTTTTTTCATGTATTTATTATTGTCCATTTGCATTTCTTCTTTTGAGAAGTGTCCATTCATTTCAGTTGCCCATTTTTTTGCAGAGTCTTTTATGGGAGGGGGTGTCTAATTGTTTTGAGATCTTTCTATGTTTTTCCTTTTAATTTCTTCCCTTTTTTCATTCTTTTTTACTGCTTTATTGGGGTTTGGAGAATTCCCTTGTTTTCTTTTTTCCTCTTTCTTCTTATTTTATTTTCCACATTTTTCTTTTCTCTCCCTTTTTCTTTTACCTTCTTTTTCTTATTTGTTCTTCTTTGTTACATTTGTCTAATTCTCTTTATAAATTTCCACTCTAGTAGGATCCTTTTGCCTCACTATTCTTTCCTTCTCTTTTCTTAACACTACATCTTAACCTCCCAAGTTAATGGAGGTGGTTGCATCTTAGGACAGAAGCAAAGGCCTATAGTTAGCCATACACAGAGTGTATCACTGAAAATCAGACACTAAACAGATGTTTGTAATAACTTAGACAATCCAAGACAAATGGATATGAATTAGCAAAACTGAATCAAGAAGATATAAAAACCCTGAACAATCCAATAACAGGCAATTAAATTGAAG
>NW_004955411.1:14294884-14311468 GCF_000276665.1 Chinchilla lanigera
ATTCACTGCTAAATTTTATAAGAACTTTAGCAAAGACCTAATGCAAATACTGAAACTTTTTAATGAAATAAGAGGGAAGGAGTATGCCCAAATTTACCCTGGAAGCTAGTATTACCCTGAAACAACACAAGTAAAGGACCCAACCAGAAAAAGAGCTACAGCCCAATCTCTTTAATGAACATAGGTACAAAAAATCCTCAATAAGATATTTGCAAACAAAATTGAACAAATCATCAAGAAGATCACACATCATGACCACATAGGCTTCATCCCAGAGATATAGGAACAGCTGCCAGGTGTGGTGGTGCATGCCTGTAATCCCAGAACTCAGAAGGCTGAGGCAGGAGGATCCTCTGCAAGTTCAAAGCCAGCCTGGGCTACAAAGTGAGCTCAAGGCCAGCCTGAATTACACAGCAAGACCCTGTCTCAAAAAGACACCAAAAAAGGAACAGTTATGCATATGCATATATTACAGTAAATACAATCCATCACATAAACAGAAGCAACCATAAAAATCACATGATCATCTCAATATATGCAGAAAAAGGATTTGACAATGTTTGACATCCATTTATGATAAAAGCCCTGAAGAAAATAGGGATAGAAAGACCTTATCTCAACCCGATGAAAGCCATTTATGACAAACCTACTGTTAACATCATATTAAGTAGGCAAAAGCAGAGACCTTTTCCTCTAAATGCGAGAGCAGGACAGGATTCTTGTTCAATATTGTTCTTCAAACAATATCCAGAGAAATCATGAAATAAAGTAAAATCAAAATGGATCAAATATCTACATGTTAAAACAAAAACAATTTCATGACAAAATAGGCATAGGCAAGTAGTTTCTCAAAATAAGCACAATTACACAAGAAATGGTACCAACAATGCACCCTTGGTACCCAATAAACCCAACAGTGTGAAGAGACAAGCTACAGAATACAAAAGCATAGCACATGTATAGCGCATAGAACATAATAAATATTAACAATTTACGTATCATCAGCAACAATGTCAAAGCAATAAAAATTGAAGAACCCCTCAAAAGTCAGTGCTGTAGCCTTCACCAGCTATAGAACAGGGAAAAACATAAATTATTATTTGGACAAAGGGTTAACACCTAGAATATATGATAACTCAAAAATGAGACCCCCCCCAAGTAAAATCCCCAATCAGAAAATGTGCAACTGAAACGATCACTTAGAAGAAATACATGTGGCCAATAAGTAGTTGAAAAAATGTTGAACATCTCCGACCATTAGAGAAATGGAATTTAAAGCAACACTGAGACTCCATTTTATATTAGAAACAATAGCTATCATCAAGAAATGAAACAGTGACAAATGTTGCTGAGATTGCAGGCCAAAATGAGTCATTCTGCAATTTTGGTGAATTTAAAATATTACAACCCATGTGGAAATCACTATGGTGATTCCTCAGGAAATGAAATTAGAAATTCCACTTGACCCAGCAAGTGCCCCCTTAGGTATCTTCCCGAAAGAGTTCAAGTCATCACACTGGAGTGATACACGCCTACCTATATTTATAGCAGCACAATTCACAGTAGCTAAATCTTGCAAACAGTTTATATGTGCATCAATAGGTGAACAGATAAAGTGTGGTATTTATACACAGGGGAGTACTGGTCTTTTCTAGAGAAGGATAAACTTGAGCCATTTATAGGAAAATAGATGCACCTTGAGACAATACTGTTAAGTAAATCAGACATGCTAGTTTAAATATCACAGTTTCTCTTATATGAGAAGCCCAAATATAAAGAGCAAAATAAAAATAGATAATAGGAAATAGGGAGTTAGATCTTTCGCAAGTGGTAAGGAGACTAGAAGAGGGAATGAGGAAGAGAGGGAGGGGAGAGGAAGCAGATGAACAGCATTGAGATGTGTTACGTGCGTAGCAAATCCCCAAGAAGAGAGTGATTGCTTCACACTACAAACACGTACTAATAAAAAATTAAAAAGTCAAATATGTACCAAGATACAAAGGCCTTGCCTGCTCATCAGCCTTGTCTTGCACATCACCAAGACCCACTGGATTCTAGACATGCTCCTCTTCATCGGTTTTTATTTTACAGCACATGGCCACTCTGTTCACCTTTCCTGCTTAGTTTTAGTGGTGCTGGGAATCAAACCCAGTGCCTCCCCTTTCCTTGAATGAGAGAGCTTCCCCTTGCACTATCAATCTAAATTAGATCTTCCTTAGTATTCTTCATATTTCCTTCACGCCACTTATAGCTTGTTATCATTTACTTGTTTAAGTAATTAATATCTCTATACACTGCATGTCCTTAAAGAGAAAGGATTGGAGTTGCCAGATTAAGCAGATAAATACTTAAAGTGCTGTGTAAAGTTCGAATTTTAGATGAACAACAAGCCAGGTGTGGTGGCGCACACCTGTAATCCTAGCACTTGGGAGGCTGAGGCAGGAGGATCGTTGTGAGTTCAAGACCAGCCTGGGCTACAAAGTGAGGTCAAGGCCAGCCTGAACTGCATAGCAAGACCCTGTCTCAAAAAGACCAAAAAAAAAAAAGATGAACAACAAATAGTATTTGATTGTAAGTATGCCATCCAATATTCAAGACTGCTTACATCAAAAAAATTATTAGTTATCTGAAATTTAAATATAACAGGGAAACCTACATTTTATCTGGCAATTCAGGCACATACCTTGACTTCATACCGTGTGCCCAGCTTGGCCACCCTCCCTCTGTGCACTGACTTCCTGTTTTCTACCTCAGTTCAGTACTTCTCCATTCTACACTGAACTCAAGATTCCCGTTCTGAGGTTCCCTCTTCCTCTAATTTCTATCTGGATCTGAGATGCAAATTCTCATGCCTCCCCCACCCAAGAATAGCAAGTGTAAGATGTCCGTAAGTCATCATGTATCGGCTGCTAATGTCATCTTCCTGCAATTCCTCTGTTCAGGAAAGTACCATGGCTTTGACAATACTTTTACTTTTTTTTATTTTAAAAACTAAAAAACTGACAAAAAGACAATGAAGACAAAATCAAAACAACACAAAAACAACAAAAATGATACATGACCTCAAGACAAAATAATAGAAATTTACAGCGGTTGCTACATTACATGCTGTTATCCTCACCAAAGTTGCTCAGTTCATTAGAAATAAGAATGGAAAACTGAGCAAACAATCAAAAACAGGAACAAGTAAAAAATAATAATAATTTAAAAAAAGTGGGAAATCATGCAGAGCTTCACCATACAAAATGGTAGGAGTTCAACAATGGTTCTTATACTGCATTACAATACTTTTATGCTGAATGTCAAATTCTCATTTTGACATTCAAGATCCTGCCTATTTTTCCACCTTTAGGTCTACCAGCGTTCACTGACACTCATTTGGGTCGTATTGTTCATCCGTCCCACCCCATCAGCCTGCACTGCTACCCCCCAGCTCAGGTTCATACGTCATTTTCACGTCCATGTGCTTCCTCCTGATGCTCCTTCCTCCTCTCTGCCCTCGAGCCCGACTTTCTCCACAGCCTTCCACATTGTCATTTTTCTTTTCTCAGATTCTCCAGACCCTGAACTTTGGCACATATTCTAGCCCTTGATAATATAACATCTTAACTAGTCTAATATTTATTTTTTTTGTTTTTGCCTCCTAAAGAGGTCTATATATTTCTTTAAGTCAGAGGCTATGTTTTTTATTTCTTTTGTATCATCCAGATTACTTAGCATGAAGTAGTTATTTAAGAAATGTTTATTGACTAAATTTAGCTAAAGAAGCAGCACAGTTGAGGATAGCTTGAATAATTGTACTGCTGATGTCTAATGGTTTATTGAAAGGAACAGTTAATGCTTAATTTTTTTTAACCGATTTTTCATGCTTGTATCTGGTAATCTGAACAACTAATTTGAAACATAGTTGATCATCAAATAAAATATTCAATTTCTAATTTATTTGCACATTGTCAAAGAGTAAGTCGCTCAAGCACACTCTTCCTTTGAAGAAGGGGGAAGCTAAAAGATTAGAAAGTATTTCTTATATTTCTCTGCTGTCATAGCTAATACTAATACTGATGGTTTGTTAAGAGTTGCTTGGTTAATTATTCAAGTAATTTAAATGGAAAACCTACTGCAATGTGTAGTTTTAATTATTGGCATCAACATTGATTCATTGTTCCTAATTTTATTAAAAATCTCAAATGGAATGTCTGGGAACGGTAGGCAGAGCATGTGGAGGTGTAAGTGTGCAAAGTACTGCATGGATGACAAGATAGAATCTGTGAGTAGTCATTACTGATTGTTTTAACCCTGCTCTTCCCCACAGATACCTAGCTAACCCTTAGAATGGAAACTTAAGAATTGAGTAAATGTACAGTAAAACAATTATTCACTCTTTGCTGCATATTCAGGTGTCCAAAACCAAATAAACAATCTAGAGGAAATAGTTCTACACCTCAAACTCTCTTAAAAGGAACTTAGATGAACAACAAATAGTATTTAATTGTAAGTAGGCTATCTAATATTTAAGATTGCTTACACATTAGTATAGCATCAGTAAATACATATAAAGGAGCAGATTCATCTGTCACTTCGAATAGAATGTGCAACATAATAAATACCGACAATTTACATGTCACTGTTATCAACGCCAGTGTCAAACCAACAAAAATTGAAGAATCCCTCAAAAGCCAGCAACTATTCCAAAGTCTTCACTGATTAATACAAAAATACAGTCATGGGATTGTGTAAAATATAACATTCTATAGTGAGAGCACAGTTAAGCTAAATTAACTCAAAATTTAAAGATGAATAGTATCATTACATGAGTAAAGACTGTAAAAGGAAAAGTTAGCTATTTGTAGAAGAAACACATCCCAAAGAGATTTATCGTGTATTCCTGAGAAAACATGGCAAATGCTCTTTCCAGTCTAGCAACCAAAAGGTAAAGTGTTTAGTAAGGAAGAAACAGGTAAAAAGGAAAAGGACCATGTGTCTTAGTTACTTTTCTCAAAATATCTGACACCCAGAGTTAACGGAGGAAGGTTCATTTTGGTTCACAGTTTGTAGAGATTTCAGTCCATAATCAGTTGCCTCCAAGGCACAGTGGTGTGGCAGAGGGGCATCATGGAGCAGTCAAGAGGCAGCAGCAGTCCTCTTTCTGTCCCTTATATTCTATCCAGGCTAACCATCCTTAGAGTGGGTAGCACTCACACCCATGGTGGGGCACCCTTAATGCCAGCATCATCCTAATCCTAGCATTATACCCTTAATGCTAGCATCACACACCTCAGATCTAGCCACCTCCAAAAAACTCCACCTATGAAGGATTCGGCTTCAGGAGGACATCTAGAGACAAGCCATAACACCATGTTTCCTACAACATGGTAACTGGATAGCAAAGGTTAAAAGAATAGAAATTTGCAAGAAGTATAGGCAAATAGAAACTGGATAGATTTTCCCCATGCCTATGTAGTTCAGTGCACAAGGGAAAGATTATAATGTACAGATACCAAATATTCAATCACACCTCTGCAAACAAGGATCCTGGAATTTGTGAGTCAGCTCCTACTGCAAACATTCTGATTAATTGTCAGGGCTGGTGAGAATTTATGCAGACCTTTAGATGTAGAGAATGGGTTGCCGTAGCCATACTGTAAGGACAGGGACAGTTCATTCATCTGCCTTTTCTACAGCTCGGATTAGGCATCCATAACAGTTATTGATTCTCATTACTCCACTTTCCCAAGAACCCTTCTGAGTAATAATTTCCTTGCCAAGATTCTTTATGCTACGCAGGAAGTTCTGAGATTGGTAGCAGAGTTCCAGTTACTGGAGCTGCATTTCCAAAGTCAGACCTGCCTGGTTTTGGTAAATGTGAGTGAGTTCCTAAAAGCAGACTCAACTCTGAGTAAACTATGCTCCTGAGTTTCTGAACACTTGGAACTGAACGCCATACCCTGACCATGGGGACACTGCTGAGACCCGAATTAGACAGTCCACCCAGAATGAGGCTTGGCCACGCGCGCAGCTTCTCTCCCAGCCCAGGAGTCTTCACTCCCTGTGTGGTTCTGGCAGTGGAAAGCAGGCTGGTCTCTAGGAGGGAAGGCAGGCAAATCGCCCTTCCAAGGGCCCTCTCTGTACTCTGCACAGGCACAAACACTGTCCAAAAAGCCCTTGCACTACCCGGAGTCGGGAAGCTGATTTGTAATTATAAGAAAGTGCTGTTTTGAAACATTTAGTCTAAATAACAACAATGCTGTGTTTGTATAGCCCTTGGTTATTTGTGAAGCACTTCACAGTATCAGCACAACCCCCACTTCCATTCTCTCAGTAAGCAGAGGTGTGCTACCAGCCACATTTAGTGATGAAGAAACCAGCGTTCAGAAAGGTAGAGACTCATTCAAATCTAAAACCCCACAAAAAAGCCCAGGCCCTTCATGGCTACTCTCTAGCTCCCTTTACAGTGCTGGCTTCATTGATTGATCAATAGCTCTGGCCTACCTTGCACACAAGTTATTTAACCCTGAAAATAACTCTTCTCACGGGCTTCTCTCTGCCTGAGTCCCGCTATATCTGCAGACCCTGCAAGCCCTTTACTTCCCTGTTTGGATAGAAGGCATCTTTAACTTCTGGCAACGTTTTACTAGCAAAATCTCTAAAGCTGTGTCTTCAAACTCAGGATCTGTGTTCCCCGAAGGTCTTTTATCATATCCACAAAGATTTTTGGAAGGTTTATAAATGTATCATTGTAAAAAAACACACAAAAAAACAAAAAATACCAGATGACTAGCTCATAACCATGAACTGCTGCAAGATTTTAGCAATGGTGTCCTTTCTTTTATGAAGATTCAGCAAACTCCACAGCCCTCAGGCCAAACCAGTCCACCTCTTATTTTGTAAATAATGTTTCTTGAGACATAATTCTCTCAGTTCCTTTATTAGTGTTTATCACTGCTTTCATACTACAGCTGCAGAGTAGTTGTTACAGAGACAGTATGGCACTCAAGGCTTATAATATTTCCTACCTGGCCCTTTGCACACAGCAAAAAATGCTTATATTGTGCTTCAAAACATATTGGGACTAAGTACCACAACTCGTAATTATCTAGGCCTATGAGAAACATGGAGTGTTTTCATGGAAAGTCACAGGAAGAAACGACAGATGAGTGCGCAGCAGGAATGAAATCTGCTTGTAGTTTGAATAGAGTTCAGTGGCGGGTGAAAAGGTATCACCTAGCTCTTGGAATAAGCAGGCTCAGTCTCAAAGAACCAAAGCTTCTGCAGCCTGTAGCTGATCTCCTTAATGACTAGTAATTTAATTTCAGCGAAGCAATATCTTTTGTTCCCTAGAATTTAATTCTACTTTATTGGCTTTGTGATGTTTGGCTTTTCTTTTGTAAATGTAGATACACAAAAGCCATAACTCTAAGGAATTTACATCTAGTTTTAGGTTTCATTCATGTAAGTAAAACTGTGCTAAAAAATAAATTATCATTACTAGGAGTCCAAGAGAAACACTGAACACAATAAAAGACATGCACAAGACAAGGATTGTGTATATTCATCATTTGCAAGGTATTTCAATTCCCTGTGCGAACATGTGTATTGCTGTTTCTAGAAGATCTCCTATAAGGAAAAGTGCTAACTCAGGTTGTTCTCAGTCCTCACAGCCTAGGTCACTGAAAAGTCCTGGGCTGCTCCTCTACCTCCCCCTCCTCTGCTTGTCCTGCACATCATGTCAGCCATACACTCCACTTAGGCTAAAAGTTCTTCCTTGGCCAAAGATTCAGACAGACCTGAAGTCAGTGTCACATTCCAAACGGACAACTTTACTTCCTTAAAGCTTATCCAAAAAGGGCATTCTTTATGGCACAAAGCTGAAAGACAATACATTAAAATTTGTGATAAAGATTACTTTTTTACTGAAACATTTTAGAAAGAAGTAATGACTATCCAATTATAACAAATGCAACTTTCCCATTAAAGAGACAAATCTTATAAGAAAATAAGCTTAACTTACCTCTTGCGACAGATGTGAAGATTTAGAAGAGATCTAGTTGGTTATTGATTTGATTTTAATAAGTATGAATCGATTTCATTATTTCCCTGAGAGAGAACTAGTTCTTTAAAGCCCAGGAAAATGGAGTCTAGTGGTTTCCAAGGGAGTATAAGCCAAACAGGTGTAACCTGATCATTTGTTTTGGCTCATAACTTAGATGAGGATTCTTGGATCTCGGCTATTTACAGCATATGTTAAAAGGCACTGGAAACTGAAAATAAGAACTCAGAGTCACTCGTGCATATGAAGTTCATTAAATATTCCTTTTATAAAGCCTTGCCACTATCCACACAAAGAAGCTAGAACAAAGGGAGAGTGCTCCATCACTTCAAAGGACTTTCCAACTTTTTATCCAAAGCCATCTACAGGGCTGGGGGCGAAACTCAGTGGCAGAGTGCTTGTTTAGCATGCATGAGATCCTAGGTTCAGCCTCCAGTACCGCCAGAGAAAAGCTATCTACAAAAAAAGTGGAGGAACAATTTAATTTGAATTAAACTACATTAATGAGCTTAATTTAACTTCATATGTTCTAGTCCTACAAATTGATAAAGTAGAAAACTACAATAGGGAAGGAAACTAACAAGTGTAAAGTAAAAATCATCTTTCAAAACCCAGGAGTCATGGATAATAAACTTT
Source organism: Chinchilla lanigera (assembly GCF_000276665.1). Classification (NCBI taxonomy): domain Eukaryota; kingdom Metazoa; phylum Chordata; class Mammalia; order Rodentia; family Chinchillidae; genus Chinchilla; species Chinchilla lanigera. Next base: position 14,303,568 of record NW_004955411.1, read on the forward strand.
ATGTATATAATAGATATGTACGTGTACACACTTGAGAGAGGTTGATTGATTTAAAGTACCTTATCTTTTTATAGAATTATTTATTGACATGAGGTTGTCTAAAATTAAAAATATGTTAAAATGAAAACAAAGCTATTTTGTCTGAAGAATAGCTTGGAAACAGAGTTTTAGAGTTGGAAATGGTATTAGATATTGTGAAACTGAGTGCCTTCTTATTAAAAAACAGCCACAGACAGTGGTCTGCTTCAGGTCTCAGAGCCATTATAAGAATATGGATAAGAGCAAGGGACACATCCAAGCCTGGGCACTCTCTGCTGCGCACCTTGATGTCCGAATTGTAGACTCTGCAGGCTTCACTGGCAGTTCCTCTGGAAGTTCTTGATGGTCACAGCCTTTAAAATCACTCTGTATGTCCTTATATTCAATCCAAGTCATCATGTAATATTATTCTTCATAATCCTGCAAAAACTTACTCCATACACAATGAAGCAAATCTTATTTTCTTTTTACTGATATCCCAGGATTCCAGAATGTTGGTCCAGTTCCCAAATGGTCATTATAATGAAATTGCAAAGCCTGGTCTCCACAATTATTCATCCCTTTCAGTTTCCACTCAGTTGTTTATAATTAGCTTTTACACGACTCTGTCCATGATCTTAAAACATTACCTGTTTGTGGTAAGACACCTGCTTTGAACAGCTGGGCTGAGGTAGTTTGTTGTTGGAACAACCTTCAAGGTGACCTTACTGAGCCACTGGGCACTGATGATTAAAGGATCCCAGTCTTCCAATAATGTCAGCACTAACCCAAACAAAGGGAGCATATAATGCAATCTACTATAGCAGAGCTGTTCGTTTTCTAGACAAAGATACTTCAAGGATCTTGCAGTGTCTTGCACAGAAGTTAGAGGCAGGAGAAATTGCCAGGCACAGAGAGTAATGAGGAGGTTCTATAGAAAGAGATGAGGTTCAAGTTGTATCTTTATGAATGAGAGGCATGAACTTTCAGGTGTTCAGTATGGAAGGCAAACAACTACAACTGAACCACACCCTGACCCTTTTATAAATGTTTTATTTAGAGACAGACCTAGAATTTCACTAATTTGCTCAGGCTAGCTTGAACTTTCAATCCTCCTGCCTCCACCTCCTGGGTAGCTGGGATTGTGGGCATGTACATGGCTGGCTTCTGCTATACTTGTGATAAAAATTTAATGCTTTTACCTCCATGTTTGGATTGGGATAAACAAATATACTTAAGATTACAAGAACCTACGCAGTATTGTAATAGAAATAAAATCAACTTAAAGTAAGAAATTTTCGAGTGGAGTGAATTAAGAAAAGCCAACTAGAAAAAATGAGGACATTGCAAACTTTGTCTTCTGCTCATTTTAGATTTCAGTTTTGAGAGCTGTCCCTTTGGTGTGAGAATGTGCCCTGAGAGGTGATCAGCAACAGTGTAGCCTGGAGCAGACTGAGGCAGTGTAAACTAGAACCTTCAGTGGGTCCTGGAGCAATTACATAAGAGTAGGGGCTGCAGAAAGACCCATCTCAGAGACCACTCTGATAAGGAGGACCACAGAATCTTGCTGAATGCAGGTGCCAAGAGAGAAGAGTGTGACCAAGATTCTAAGCATGAGCACCATAGCCAGCTGCAGTGATGGATGTGTAAGTGCTACTGTGGGGTGGGGACCAAGTACAGACAATACTAGACATTAGAGACTAATGTTCTGATGTTGTCTCTACCAAGAGAGATTGGTGTTCTTGTCTTTGCTGTTGTAGAAGCAGTTGAAACACTGTGTTTTGTTCTGGTGTTAAGATGACTTTTGAAAATTTAAGTAGATCTAGAAGACAGTAACCAGGATGAGGAGAATGTCTCTAACAATATAAAAAGAAGGATTGGAGTAACTGAAAATGTTGAGCTTGGAGAAGCAAGGGACAAGGAATTCTTTCTCAGAATTTAATATCATTTCTATATCAACTTTTGGTGGTGATGGGCTCTGTGTGTATGTGTGTGTGTATGTGTGTGTCTTTTATTTTATTTTGCTTTTTGCAATTCAGATCATACAGGCTTTGAATTTACACCAGAGCCTAAATCTTCGATGTATTTGGTACTTAACTTTGTGGTCTTATCCAAGATAATTGACTTCTTCATTTTCATGTCCTTAAAATAGGAAAGGGCTCTCCTGCTGCACAGAATTCTTATAATTGTTAAATGAAACAATAGCTGCTCAGTAAATGGAAACCATCATTATCTTTGAAGGCAACACTGACCTTGGGTTGTGAGATTTTTAGGCCAAAAATATGATTCCTTAAATGGTACAAAAATGGAGGAGTATGCATAGATTTGTTGGGGTGGTGAACAAACAAAAGTACCTGTTGTTCTGGGCAGCAACATATTTATAGGGAGGGTTTGCCTCCATGTCTCAGAATAACTGCTTTTTGGTGCAATTTGAAACATAAGATACCTACATGAAGAAGACACTACTGTAACTCTAATGTGCAAATTCTCGTTTATACCAGAAGCTTGGAGATTTGCAGCCACTGGAGCAGCTTCAGAATACAATAAGCTTCCTTCATGATGATTCACAATTGTGACATTTAGTTTAATAAAGGACAAGTGCGTCTCGGATTTCCCGCTCTGGAAAGAACAGGTTGAGGAGCTTTGTGCCTTAAGTTGCCTGTCTTCTAAATGAGGTAGGAGAGGTCTGAGGAAAAACACCGCGAGTGCAGAATATGTGAGGATGTAAGAATGGTCATATTGGAGTATCATCCATATAATGAAAATGAGTTTTCAACCCTTTTGAAACGACAATGTGAGTCTTGTCTTCCTGGTTTTATTCACAGTTGAGTGCTTCCTGGTGATGCAGTGTTGTGAGGTCCTTGCCCTGCACGAGAGCCAGCTGTCAGCAGAGCCACAGCTCCAGGCAACAATGTCTCCTCCTGGGCCCTGAAAAGGCTCACAGCTTCCCTATTTGCACTTACTGGACCAAATATTTTCCAGGCAGTTTATATATCCAAGATATGTTTTGAGATCTTATTTTTCTCAAAAACCTCATGTATTACTTAACATTACTTTAGCTACCAATGCTTCAGACTTCTCAGGGTTTGTCAGGGCTCTTAGTTGATGGACTCATGTGCCTCCAGTGCCAGTTAGATTTTCTATTGTTGGTGCAACAAATGAAAGGCCATATCTCACTTGTCAGGATCTTGTGGTTCTTCACTTAAGAAAACAAACACACAGTATCAGGAAATACTTAAAGCCAACTAAAATGTTCACTCTATATACAGTATGACAATTATTGCACTTGTGTGATGGATAGGTCTAAATTTTATCTTTCTTTTTCTGTACTAGGATTTTGTAAAAATATAATAATGTAAATGAATTTTTTTGAGACAAGGTGTCACTTCATAATTTAGGCTGACTTTAAACTCACTATGTAGCCCAGGCACTTCTCCTGCCTCAGCCTCCCAAGTGCTGGGATTACACCAAATAAACATTTATTTAATCTCTTTCTCATGCCTCTCCTCAACATAGTACTCTTTTCATAGCTAAATTCCAGATGACGGTAATAAAATCCTAAAATTCTATATAAATCTTTATACCTTAAATATAACCTAAGGCTAATGAAACAGAAATAAATGTATACATAAGTAAGGATCTTCCAATCCAGTATTTGAAATAGACTCATTGCAACTATAACTTCATTATATTCTCAGGAATTGCTACCCTTGATTATCAGGCAATAATGTGAAAGTGCTGAGTAACAGCACCTGGCACGTAATAAGTATTTGATGAATGAAGTTTGAGGGTTAGGGATGCAGCTCAGTGGTAGAGCCCTTGGTTAAAGTTGAAAGGCCAGAGTAGTAAGTAATATTTGATGAAGCAATTTGAGATTTCCACTTGAAATGGGATCTTGGAATTTTTTAAAATAGTGATTTTTTTCAGGCCATTTTTTTACTCCAATGGGAGAGATGAGGGAAAATATTAATACATAATTCATAGAAGATGAAACAACTAGGTCAAGTATTTCCTCCAATATTTTAATAAACTTAAAACCTAGACTTAAAAATTCCATAAACATCTTTTGGGTGGTATGTGTGTGTGTGTGTGTGTGTGTGTGTGTGTGTGTGTGTTTCTGATAACTGTAGGGAGTTGCTGAAGTTGAATATTGATCACATGTGTGGGGTGAGGCAAGGCCCATTGGAAAACAAAGAGCACCTGAAGCAAGCAGAGAACATCAAACTCTGAGACAATCACAGCAATATGTTGCGAGGCAAAAAGGCTGCCACAAAACATCAACCTGCCAAATGTATAAATAAATATGCTACAGTGATTGAAAAGTTCCTTTCCTCCCATCCAGAGAGAGCAGGAAGAGGGCTATACCTGACCTCAGCGTTTGTCTCTTATCTTTATTTTTCTATCCTCTCTCTGTCCTCTCCCCTCCACCCCAACTCCCCTAGAAACTTCAAGAGCTGTGCACACAGATCAAATCCTGTTCAGGGCTGAAGATTTATAGCCATCTGTTCTTCTAAATTTTGATGCCCAAGTATGCTTGTATTTTTTCCCTTGGAGTAGTAAACTATGTTGACAACATGTGTATAAGGTTGTACATTATGTAGAATTAAGACCATGGCACCCAGAGGCAGTGCTGCTTAGCAAATCTTGAATCACAGAGACCATGCAGCATCTTTCATCTGCTGGAAAAGCTGAGTAGAAATAAACACATGTATAATAACCTGCCACCAGGAATTTGAGAAAAAGAAGATGATTAAAGACTATTCTAATGGATTGGGAAGGAGAAGTGGGAAGTGGAGGGAAGCAAGGGTTTATTCACTCTAGCCTTCCATAAAGGATACTACGTTTCAGAAGACCTCACAATTTTTAACCTCTGAGATTTTTAAGAATGAGAAAAGAGTAGCTAGGAACAGTACTGTTATAGGGTGAATCATGTCTCTTTTAAAATTTCAGTGTTGAAGAGCTAACCTCAGTACCTCACAATGTAACTATACTGGACATAAGGCCTTTAAAGAGCTGATCAACTTAAAATAATGTACTTAGAGCAAATTCTGTCCAATCTGAAAGGTGCCTAATAAGAAAAAGAAATTTGAACTCAGTGATTCCAAAAGTGTGCTTACACAGAAGGATGGCCATCCACAAGCCAGGAAAGAGGTATCAGAGAACATCATTCTTGCTAGGACTTTGATCTCTTAGTTCTTTTTTTCTCATGGTTCCAGCCCTCCAGGATCATAAGAAAATACAATTCTGTTGTTTTTAAGCCACCAAGCCTGTGGTATTTTGTTATGGCTACCCTACTAAACCAATGCAATATATTGAACTAGAGACAGAAAATGAGAGAAGGTGCAATGGCAAGCATACACACTGAAATGACACCCAGGATTTGGAGGCACATTTATTTACATCAATGGGAATTGATCAGGGTCATTCCCAGAATATCAGGCCCTGATCTCTGGTGGTCTAGGATTTATATGGAATAAGCAAGCAAGAAGTACAGAGGCAGAATGCCTTGTCAGTTGGGGATTGGTTTATACAATGTGCATCATAGTGACCAGCGATGCATCACAGTGACCAGCCATTTCTAAGAAGCAACCAGAACTGGAATAGGAACTATTACTTGGGTAACTAAGAAACTGAAATATACTGGCTGGTTCGGGGGGAACATTTTCTGTTACAAAGGAATTTCGAAAGAAAAATTATTGAATGAACTCAGGGTCTTTAGGGAATAACTCTTTCTTGCCCTTCCCCTCAGGAAGTTCTACTGAAAGGAGATTGTTAGGAGAGAGGGGTAGTGTGCTACTCAACCTTTCCAAGATTGTAGGTGTGAATTTATGTAAAGAGCAAAGCCTGAGCTCTCTTTTCTTTGCTTATGATTTTTTCCAGATCTCACATTTTAAATTAGCTAACTCTTTAGGCAGAGGGAGACTTTAATATTTAAACATAAGTTAGATTTATCTTGAAGATAATGATGCTCAAGATTCGTGGCCCCTCTAAGATCCTGGGATGGTTCACAGCAGGCTGTGCTCAAAGTAACATGTTTCTTTAAAAGTTGCATATGGTCTCTTCAGACTCAAATTTCTCCTTTCTTGCATTTCTTCTACTGTTATGTGGAGTTGGAGTGGCCACAGCATCCACAAAAACATTTGGATAAACTGATTTGTGTTTAGCTTTGAGATAGTATGATGTATTTGTGTGGATCATATTCATTCATGTTAACAGCTAAGTTCCTGCTACATGTTCTGATTTAGGAATGGCTCCAAGAATCACTCTAACTTCCACTGTACGAAGTCACCTAAAGTTGTAACCAAAGTCTCATTGCAGTTTGAATATACCCAATGGCAGCAGCTCCAAAAGGATGAAGGTTAAGTAAGAAATACAAGGTCTGAATACATCAGGGTAGATTTTAATCAGTGGAAAGTCTTCTAAATATTGAAAAACTAAATGGAGGTTTTTCTTAAACTAATAACAGTCCCTAGTTTATATGCTATTTGCAGAAAGTAATAAGAAAACTAATCAAAAGAAACTAATTGAAATTCTAAGCTATCAATAGCAAAAACCAAATTTTGAACAACTACAATATAGAAATGACTGAATTATTCTCTAGAGAAAATTTAGCAAATTTATTGCCATGTGAAGAAGAAATTGACATTATACAGGCAATAAAAGTTCCTTAGTGAACTCAGTCTAGTAAAAGACAGAAATCTTTCCAGGCTCACACAAACAATTGCAGTATAAGCAGGCAGGAATTTCTAGTGGATGGGCATTGAGTCAGTGGTGATCTTCGCTCCTGAGAAGGTGGAGTTGGGGACAGATGAGAAAACTGAATTTAAGGACTGGAGCTTTAGTGGAGGCAGTTCAGTTGATCTCAGAATCTGAGGCCATTTCCTCTATTCAGTTAGTTTTCTTATGAAGATCCCCCACCAAAGAGAGGGTCTTGGAAAAGAGGAGGAGCTAAAGAGCTTTTGTAGAATTTTGTCACCAGAATTAAAGAGGTTTTAATCCATAACAAGTGAAAGTGTTCTGGTCCTTGAAAGCAGACACTGGCTGGAGTCAGAAACAGAATCCAAGGGGATGCAAGGGGACTCCTCTTACTGGTCATGACAGATTAATTTGTAGCATATCAATCTGGTAGCTGAGAATAACTAGAAAAATTACATATAATACAATGGTAAAAAATAAATTTGAGAGCCAAGGAAATAACCAGAACTTATGGAGCAAAGATCACTGAGAGAAAGTAAACTCACTGGACTGAGCTCAATGTTCAACCAGACTGTTTCCCTTAGTTACTCACTAGTATGGAAGCAGGGCAACCCAAGCAGAGAAGAACAGAGAGGAGAGAGAGAGCACTTATCAGGTTAAGAATCTAAACAGAGCTAATGACAGCTCATGATGCTAGTGAGTTAAAATTGGTCCTTGGTATTTTCCAAGATACAGAGGCCTTGGAATACATCCCAGACTTTCAGTGTGGAAAATAGGAAATAGACCAGGCCTTATAACACCTGAACAACCAGGTGTGATGGCACACATCTGTAATCTTATCATTGTGGAAGTTGAAACAAGACAATCACCACAAGTTTGAAGCCAACCTGGACTATACAGTGAGTTCAATTTCCACCTGGGCTGCATAGCAAGATTCTATTTTAAAAATCCACAAAAACAAACAAACAGAAAAACTTCAAATCAAAAACCAAAACCACCTGAACACCAACTCCAAATCTGATTGATTCCTTATTAGATGAAGGTGATATTCTCCTACTCAGAAACTGAAACAAAACCAAGCCAGAAAAAAAAAAAAAAAAAAAAAAAAAAAAACAAAAAAAAAAAAAAAAAAAAAAAAAAAAACTCTAAAAAAAAAAACTCCCAGCAACATCTAGAATGTCTAAAGA
>NW_004955411.1:14311568-14313859 GCF_000276665.1 Chinchilla lanigera
AAACAAAACCAAGCCAGAAAAAAAAAAAAAAAAAAAAACTCTCAAGGAAAAAACTCCCAGCAACATCTAGAATGTCTAAAGAGTTAAACTGATAAGTCCATGCATATAATCAAGAACTATCAGGCATATCAAAGATTAGAATAAAAAAAGAACACAGAAACAGACTTTTAAGTGTCTAGATACTTATATTAGTTGACACAAACTTTAAAATAGTTATTCATATGTTTAAGAAGAGATGACAAGATATAAAAGCTTATCAGAGCATTACAGTACATCACAAAATCAATTAGAAATTCTATTAATGTCCAATAACTAAAACTAAAATGGAATAGTACCTCTAACAATGGACAAGTTAAAGAAAGATTACAATTAGTGGAAAATATCCATATTGAAAATTTGAATGATAAAACAGGATGAGAAGCATTTTTTCAAAGAGAAAGAAAAAATAAAAGTCATTGGGAACACAATGAAAAGTTTAACGTGTGAGTAATTAAAAGTCCCAAAAGTAGATATGAGAAAATGGAAGAAGTAATATTTGATTCTTTGTCAAGAATTTTCTAAACTATATGAAAGTTACCAAGGTGTCAATTCAACAATCTTTAGGTTTCTAAGCATGTTAATACAAAGAAAAAACACCATCACCATAGTCCAGTACCAAAGGACTGGGTGCTAAGCCAAATAGCACCTACTCAGCCCCAATAAATTGGTAAGGTAGGACCTTGGAACAGACACCAAGACTAAGAGCCACCTACACATAGAAGATATCTCTGAGGCATATACATTTCCTAGGAAAACCTTGATACTGGCAATAAAGCTATTTAATGGAGGCAATTTACAAGCATCAACACAGAAAACAAATTAAAATTAAAACAGAAAATGACAACATGCTGAAGCAAAATGCAACCCCAGACCTCCAACCCACCCAGGACAAGTCCAGGTGACAACAAGATTAAAAAACAAAATAAAAAGAAAAACAGATGAATGAGGCTATAGAGAAAACCAGGTTAGAAATAATCTTTCAGATTAAAAAAAAGAGAGGATGATTAAAATGAACCTGCTCACTAAATCTAGAGTACATATAGATAAAAAATAAAGGAGCTTTGGAAAAATTATGGAAATCATGAATACACAACATAGGAAAGAAATGCAATCCATTAAAGAGATTCAAACAGATATCTAAGAGAGATTAAAAATTCCATTGAAAGTATGTGCAACCAAATGAACCAAAGTGAGGAAAGAATATCAGACCTTGAAGACAGAATGGCAGTTAGTAACTATGAAAAGAAAGATTTCTTAAAAATAGCAAACAACCATGAAAAATGAATCCAACAGCTGCAAGATGGTGCAAAGAAGAGCAACATAAGTTTGACTGGAGTCACTGAGAAACAAGGAGATAGAAGAAACAACGTTGAATACATTGTCACAGAAGTAATGGCAAAAACTTTCCCAAACATGGAAAAATAAACTGATATACAAGTAAGTGAAGCATATAAAACTCCAATTAGCCATGACCAAAATAAATCAACACCAAAGCATATAATAAAAATTCCACAAGTTCAGCCCAAGAACAAAATATTAAAACCTGTTAAAGGAAAGAAACAAATCACCTATAAAGGAGAGCTTGGAGTGAGGTGTTTTGGGTCCTCAAGGAGAAAAACCTCCAATGCAGATTGATGTACCCCACAAAACTATCTTTTAAAATCAATGGAGAAAATAAGATACTTCATGACACAGAACATCAGAAGAAATTCATGACCACAAAACCAGCTCTATAAAATGTTCTCAAGGATATTTTAGAGATAATGAAAACCAAAATCCCAAGAACAACAATAGAAAGAAGCACCAGAACAAACAAACAGAAGGGAAAGACAGGGAACCAGTAACGGGAAAATAATGTGTTAATAACAAGCCAAAACATATCAGTTATAATCATCAATATAAATGGTCTCAGTTCACTAATTGAAAGAAACAGACTGTGGGGCTGTGGGGAAAGCAGGAACCCTTCTCTGTTGTTGGTGGGAATGTAGACTGATGCAACCACTGTGGAAATCACTGTGGAGATTGCTCAAAAAAAGTAAAGTTCCATTTGACACAGCTGTTCCCCTCGTTATCATTCTGAAAGAATTAAAAACATCATACGACAGCTATGTATGCATACCCATGTTTATAGCAGCATAGTTTGTAATGGCTAAATCTTGGAAACAGCCCAACTCCTCATCAACCAAGGAATGTATAAACATGTGGCTTTCTAACACAATGGAGTACTACTCAGCCAAAAAGAAGGATAAACT
>NW_004955411.1:14314319-14340273 GCF_000276665.1 Chinchilla lanigera
GGTACAAAGTCCCTATAATGAAAGTGACCATTATATATATTTAAATGTACTGATAAACAATTAATTTAAAAAATGCTCTTCCAGACAAATTAAAGCCTATTACACACAGCCTTGCACCATGCCATTATGCCAGAGGAAATCTTTTTTCATTCACACAAATTTGCTTGGAGTTCTCATAGTTATTTGAGCACCCATTATTAAATATGAACAGTGAATTATCCACAGTTATTTTCTGGATATGCACATGTTTGTATCTATGGAATAGATGGTGATTGCTTGGCTATAAAAATATTACTGAAAACCCCGTGTACTTCGCAGCTATGTTACAGAGTGCACTGTTTGACTGCTGAATGAGAAATTACTTTTGTCAGGGTATTTGCAAGATTTATTTTGTTTTTGAACATACTGCAGAGGAGACTAACTCTGCTTTCAGTGACTGTCCACTCTGTATAAAAATTACAGATAATCAGTTATACCTGAAGTAAGGTCCTTTATATTCTCCCCACGCAATTTGGTTTTTGATTGTCACTTTCTTATTAATTGTGTATCGGCATATATTCTTGAAAAAATCACGTGTTTTGATCACTGAAAAGTAAACAAAAAAGTGACACCCAAAAGTCTATACCTAAATGAAAACAATCTTATAAGAACCATCTGTTTTTCCTCACAGAAAGACAAATATATTATGACTAATCTGTAATGGTTATTGTAAAGCATCCGTTTAGTTAGGCTGAACTACATGTACAGAATGTCCTCCTTCTATGTTTCTGATGAAAGAGTGTGATAGGGAGACACCCATTCCTTTGTATTCACTGGTTCTGTATCTGAGAAGCCAACCAATTTTGTCTTAAAAATATGCTGAAAATGTTTTGTCTGTACTAAACATGTACAGATTTTTTCTTGTCATTATCCTGTAAACAAGTTATAAAAACTACTTATACTCCATTGGCTATTGTAGGTAATCTGGAAATGACTTAAAGTAGAATAGATGAGGGAAGATGTATGCAGGTTACATGTAAGTACTTTATCATTTCACGTAAGGGACTGGAGCACTGCAGGTTTTGCAAGCGGTCATGTAACCAAGGGAAGGCTGCATTCGCCTTTTCCACCTCCCCTCACAAAAATCACCAGAAAAATCTGCTGATCAAGCAAAGTTTACATGGTCTTATTAGTGTCTCTAAAAGTGGAAATTGGAGAAGAGTACAGGGGTGGGATTTATAAGGCTTAAGGCAGGCCTTTCAAAGTAGGGATATAAGTGGAAGTGGGTGAAGATCATGACATAACATTTTAGGACTGTTGGACACAGTGAGGTTACAGTCTGGACAGGAGTTTTATGAGGAGCAAACTGTTCTCCTGATAAATGAGTTGTTTAAATAAGCAAACTGTTTACTTATAAAATTAGTTTGTAAAATTTTCATGATGCAAACAGTAAAGTACAATCATATCTTCCTTGGCATGAATTTCGTGTAGAAATAAAAACAGTAACATTGACACTGGTAGTCTCAGCCCCATCAGTTAAATGTATGTTGATTCAGGTAATTTCCATTCCCACTATAATGGAGAACGATGCAGATATTGTTTGTTTAATGACCAACCTATTTAATAACTATTTGGATTTATGACCGACACATGCCTTTCAAACTTTCAACCTGTTGCTCAGACTTAGGACCCATTTTTTACTTTTGTACAGCCTATACATTGTGTTTATAGAGACTCAGTGTCCTTTTTTTTTTGGTATGATATGCTTTATTTTTCAGTAATGTAATTTTTGCTTATTGTACTGTACAGTATAGTACTGTAATTTTATGCTATGGTATACATTACAGTATTGTATGTAAGAGTTAAACAAAGAAAAGCAAAATCATCAAGTTGGACTTTCTTTTGACCATAACTTTGTTCTGAATATTGTAATGTACATATTACATACATTTCCTCAGTTAACGACCAATTCATTTAATGATCTAGTCACAAGAATGTAGCAATTGCCCCTTCCTCTCTCTGCTTCCCAGCACCAAGAGGTGGGTAGCTTTGCTTCACTATGTGCTTCCTGCCATGATCTTCTGCCTGGCCACAGACTCAGAAGCAATGGATCCAGCCAACAATGGACAGAAACTTCTGAAAATTTAATCTAAAATATAACTTTCCTCCTAAAAGTTGTTTATCACAGGTATTTTGTTATAGTAACAGAAAGTTGACTAGTGCATAAACGGAGGACATGGACAGTGAATGAGAAGAGGCATGAAGGGTTCTGAGACACTGATGCTGTGCCACCTGCTTTGGTGGATGTTGGTACCTGAACATGTTTCCTTCCTTTGTGAAAATTCATCAAGCTATACATTTAGGATTTGTATACTTTTCTGCTTATATGTCATACTTCAGCTAAACAAGTTTCCTTTAAAAACTATAGGTGGACAAGATAAAGGCCTACATTCTAGCACTATTTTTTATCTTAAATAATTGTTACTTAAAAATAAATGCACCAAGAATATCAAAGAAAATATCAAAGTAAACAAAAGGAAAAGATCCCTCACAATTACATAATTCTGTCATCTTCTTTTGTTTTGATTCTCTTGTTTTCCATTATAAGATACCTGTGCCACTCTGCCTTATTTCATCAGGTGTTCAGGCGCTAACGATACAGCTTTTTTCTTTTCTTTTCTTTTCTTTTCTTTTCTTTTCTTTTCTTTTCTTTCCTTTTCTTTTTTTCTTTTTAAAAGCTTGTTTATCAAGCCCCTACTTCCTTTTGGAAGAAACCATACAAATTATGATGTTCATGAGATAGTGGTGAAAGAGAAGCAGGGCATTTCCAGTGGCTTGGAGGGGGTGGTAGAAGTTTGGCGATCTGAAACAGAGTAACTTATCTTGTTTAGATTAGAAATCCAACCTAAGATTATCTTGGGAGATTGTCCTCCTGTGTATGTTCCAGCCTTTTTGCTGTAAATTTTTCTCAGGTACAAGTGTTTTGCCAGCAATGTTATTTCTTTAACATCTAAACAAAATAAGATTCTCCAAAGTTTAAAAAAAGTGTACAGTTTTATATCATTTATATAACATGTGTGTAGAGAGGTTCCAACATCATACAAGGTATAAATTTTTAACAACGGCAGTCACTAATCAAGAAAAGCACTTAGGCTAACATTAGATTACCTTAATTTAGTACAAAAGCACTTAGCTTGTCATCAAATTATTTTACCTTGGCATATTCACAGCTTTGATGTGAATAAAATACACTTACTATAATTTATAAACAACTTTACCCCGTATGCCATCTGTCACATAATTTGTAAATGACTTGAGGAAGGTAGCACATCTTTTAAAATGAAAAAAGGCCCTAGATAAGAAAATGGACAAAATAGAAAATAATCAAAGAATAGCCTTACTTGTTTCAACATGCAACTTTTCAGTTTTACATCAGGCGTAATAGAATACTCTGATAGGAGGATAATTATTATATATTATATTTATTATATAATTTTATGCATCTCATTAACTCAATTATTTGCTTTATGCCCTAAAAGAACACAATTAGAATAGATCTTACAATCTTCCTAAAATTTCTGAATTTTTTAGAATTTTGAGAAACATTCTCAGGATGAATGTCATTAAACATAAATAAAATTGTCCCACTCAATTGTCTTTCCACTGATCATGATCCATGAAGATTTATGATTCATAGCATTTATACTTAAATTTCTACTGTTACAAATGAGTCCTTCATCTGTTTTGCAGGAGGCTTCAATGGGGCAAAATTTAAATTTTCAGACTTTTCTTACAATGAGTTAAAATATTACCCATTCCTCTCCTCAAGGTAGAAACTATTTAATAGAAAGCAATAGTGTCTTATTTGGCAAAGGGAAAAGAAAAGAAGCTGCTCTATCATGTTGGTCAGTGTTTCTCAACGTGAAGTTTGAGGGATAGAAACACCCAGCATTACCTGAGAACGTGATAAAAATGAAAATTCTCAGGCCCTGCCCAAAACCTACAGAGTCAGAGACTCCGGAAATGGGATATCTCCACGGGGCTTATTGGAGCATACAGTTCAAGCACTTTTCCAGCCTCTTTTGCATCATCAATTATTTGTTAATATCATCTTAGCTATGCTTGGCCAACCCCAGAATGAGAACATGAAGATACAGACCAGTAAAGGTAGGGACACAAGGGAGGGGTGAAGAATCGGGACTACTTTCATAAACTACTGCAACATGATTAATTTTTACAATTCTCAACTAATAATTCATTCAAGAGAGTCAGATATCCTTGGCTCGCATTCATTATATCATCTCTTTTGGCTCAGATTTCTAATAGTTTTTAAAAAGTATATTACCTTTTTTTTATTCTGCCTTTGACAAATACCAACAAGGGATGATTTTTATTAAATCTAAACAAACTAATCTTGCTTGAAAAAAGATCAGAGATCTTTGAGAAGAGATTCCAGACTACTAGAGTCATCCCCAGAGCATACTTTGGGAACCAATGAAAATAGTTTGATAAATTTGAATGTGTTTTTACAAAGATGAACCTGTGCTTTATGCAATCCCATTAAATATAAAATCTGTCAAATATATTAAACATTGATGGTGCTGTTCAAAATGAAGATTATAGAAGCATACAGACAGGTATCACTCTTCAAAATAATTCTTTGGCAGCATCATAAAATACATATTTATATTGTATTCACATTCCTGAAACTGATAAGGCCTGTTGGCTTTTTCTCTGTTGTCTTTACCTATAGTTTATGCTCTTTTTCTTATAGGTTCTTATATTTTATTCATTTTTTTTTCATATAATCACTTTGGACTGATCACAACAGCAAAGGTACTTTTGTTTCCACACTGGTATTTGGCAAGGTACAGATTAGTAAAGAGAGCCTTAAGGGATAAAGTTTAGGTTTGTTCACGATTAAACACAATATTTTGTAGCCCTGAAATTGCTCTTAGCTTTGGGGCAAATAGCTTTTTCATGGAAATTTAACTTATTTTGTTTGAAGATTGCCTAGCAGAACCAGATGTAAATGAACTTTTAAAAATTAAACCTCCAATCAGTCGGGCATGGTGTCGCATGCTTGTAATCTCAGCTCCTAAAGAGGTGGAGGCAGGAGGATCCTGAACTGGAGACTAGCTTGAGCATTTTGTGTACACTGTCTGAAAAAAATGGGGGTGAGACGGTGAAGGGAACTGGGTAGGTAGGATGTAGTTGAAGGCCCCAGGTTCAATCCCCAGTAACACACATGCACACACACACACACACACACACACACACACACACAATTAAAGCTCAAATCAAACATAAATTTAATTTTACTTGAAAGAACATGTTTTAAATTAAAAACCCATTTGTCAAAGTTTCGCATAAATTCATGCCAAACACTGGATATCTGCTATTGTATTTTGTTCCAATGTAACTTGTATCCCAGCAGGAGCTGGGGATTTAGCTTAGCGGCAAAGCACCTGCCTGGCAAGTGCAAGGTCGTGAGTTCGGTTCCCGGTACCAGAGAAAAACCAAAAAAAAAAACTTGTATCCCAGCAAACAACAATGTGCAAGCCAGCATCCATACCTACTGCTGTCTCAGCCACAGCTTCATACATATTGTGCCTTAGAATCTCAAGGCCCTATCAGAATGGCAGAGGATTCACTGTACACTTACATTACCCTGCCTCTAAAGTAAGGGTGGAGCCGAGTGTAGTGGCACATGCCTGTAATCCCAGCACTCGCGAGGCTCAGCAGGAGGATGGTTGCGCATTCGAGGTCAGCCTGGGCTGCAAAGTGAGCTCAAGGTCAGCCTGAACTTCAGAGCGAGACCCTGTCTCAACAAGACAAGAAAGAAAGAAAGAAAGAAAGAAAGAAAGAAAGAAAGAAAGAAAGAAAGAAAGAAAGAAAGAAAGGAAAAGAAAGAAAAAGTGACGGAGGAGTCTGGACCTAAGCCTTCCTTTCCAGATCAGAACGTTTTCCAATTCCTTTAAAATAAATATTTATCTCTTGGAGATGTCTCTTTTTATTTTCACAAAACAGACACGCAAAACTGAAAGGTTATTTGCATCTGGGAGGCTGAAAACAAAAGGTCAAAAGGAAAAGAAAGCAAAAACATCCCTAGCACGCTACAGCCCACAGAAGCCCAGGGCCCAAGACCAAGCTGCAGAGTCTGAGGAGAGCGCTGGTCGGTAGGGGCCGCCCCGCTCCCCTGCGCTGCGGCCTCCAGACTGTGGGCGGCGCTGTGGCGAACGAACTCCGACTCGGGCGCGCTCGGCCGCTCTCTCCCTCGGCGGCGGCGAGGCGGAGCGCTAGAGAGCGCAGTGAGGAGGTAAGCCCGGGAGGTGAGCGGCGCCGGTAGGTCTCAGGGGGCGGGGACCCAGCCTGGAGCGGGCAGGGCGGTTTCCTGGCCTTCCTCACTGCCCGGTGCCGCCGACTCCGGGGCGCTGGGCCCGAACGTGCCCCTCCCGGGCCTCGGACCCCGCGCTGCGCGTCGCGGGGAACCCTGGCCCCCAGAGCCACTTCCGGCGCCCGGAGCCCGCCGTTCCGTCGTTTCCCACACGCTTGGGGGGATACGGTTCTCTCATGCTCACGAGATGCCCCTTTCCTTTCGCCACTGCACCGACAGTGAATGCTTTTTCAGTCCTGTCGCCTTCACGTCAGGAACTAAATTGACTGCAGTTTCTCCTGAGGCGTCAAGTGCGCCCCGCCGTGAGTAGGTGCTCAGTGATGCGCGCAGCGCAGGTACCGCGGCGACGAGGGCACGCCAGCTCCTGCAGGCCTCGGCCCTGGGCCGCTGCCCGCACAACCTTTTCCCTGTTTTCAGCTACATTACATTCAGGAGATGCCAAGATACGTTTAAAAATTATATTTTACATTAAAAACAGTAGGACCAGCGTTTTAAACGTAGGCGTTTACAAATGTCATGTTTCTCAAATCTTGTAATAATTTATAAACACAAAGACCTGCTTTCAGTTGAGGAGTATGGTTGGATGAGGTGGTGGAATCGTGAGCTGGAAGTCGGGAGACCTGGCTTATGCCACTCTTCTGGCAGAGACACAGTCCCTGAGTCTAGATGGGTTTAAAGGAGGGGAAAGGCTGGGACTGGGTAGTGAAGGGAACAGTAATCACCATTTTCTGAACATCCACCCTTTATCTTATTTAATCTGCATGTAAGTGCAATAGATAGTATTACCCCTTTTATAAAGGTTGTAACAGAATAATAAATAACACAATTTACAAGAAACAAGGTTGGGATTTGAGGCTGTGCTGGATTCCCTTGAGCCATAAAGTCCTGTAATTCTATCCCAAACCTGTTCGTCTTAATTTAAATTATTTTAAGGTATTCTGTTCCAGACTTCAAGTATTGGTAGTCTGTTATGTGAAACTAAAGTGATAGGTGTATTTAAGTGCTCCTTAAAATATTTTGCCCATTTTATAATTTCCTGAGTCTTTTGAAGGGATTTGATTATGGATACATTTTTTATTTGTTAACATTCTGTGATTTCTGATCGTTTTGTTTTGACTTGTCTCCTATTTTTAAAATGTATATTTAAAAATGGAATTTTTCCCCTCCAAAGTATTTCTTACACTATCTTTATCTTGATCTAATTTTCATGTACAGTATTACCAGTATATGCCAGTTTTATGCTAGTGAATTATTTAATGTCAGTTACTATATACTTTCCGGGTCACCCTACCCCCTGCTAGCAAGAATTTTACTTAAGTAAAGGAAATCATTCTAAAACTATCTGGTACAGCTTCTTATATGGGTGATAGTAATTTTGGAGGTATGAGGGGGCAGTCTCATGCTTTAAGATATTAAATACAGGGAGTAGTGTAAAGGGACACAACTTTGCTTCTTTTTCCCATTGCATATTTTCTTCACAGAAAGGTGGACAGTAGAAAAAGGTAAAGACTCTTTTACCAGAGAAGGGCATATGGAATAAATGTAGCTTAACATGAATCTTTTTCATAGACAAGTATGAAAAATTCTACTTTCTCTATATATACTAATAACATAAAAACATATATATACACACATGTGAAAAATAGGTCCTTAATTATTAGTAAACAAGAAGCAGTCCATGGAAAAATGAAGAAATAATAATAAGGGCACCTGGACAGGTCAGGAGTACCCAATTTATTATTTTGCAAGTGGGTCTGCACATAAATTAATGATCAAACTATATAGGAGCAGTGCAGTGCCATGTTCTCACCATCCCTGCTAACCTGTGTGTATGTATCTTCCTGTGATTCTCTTTTAGCACAATGAAGGAGGTTTTAAAATCCATTTTAAACATCTTTGAAGTGCATATAACTAGAAATGGATCAATGTTATGTGCAAAGAAATAAATGCTACCTGGTGCAGTGGGGGGAAAGTTGGAGAAGGTGACAAAAGTCAAATGACTTTTTCCTTTTCTCATGATTAAGAACCTGATTTACAGAGTATATAGGTGTGTGTGTGTGTGTGTGTGTGTGTTTATATAACAACATTTTAGAGGAGAGTAAAATTTCATATTTGCAGTTCTAATGGAACTGTCCTTGATGTGAACTGTTTTTGTCTTAGATGTAGTTCATTGGGATGTAATGTCAAAATAAGTTACTGCTCTTTGAACTTCTGGTTGTGCAGCTTTTAATAATAGAACTTAAATTAGTTCTACACTTGAAAATAGTCATTTAGCTTTTACTAGTAGATGAAAAGCTTACTTGTTGAAATAAAGATTTGTTTTCCCAAAAGTACTGATGATTTACACATCTTTGAAGAAACAAAGTTTTTTATTTTACATTCTTATTTAACTAGCACTTATTAAATTTCTTTTTTTTTTTAATTTTAAAAATAAAAGGAGGAAAACATTAACGGACAGACAACATTTTACAACATAGCCAAAGAACAGTACAGACAATACAGAGTTACAAACAAAGTGGTAGGGAATTAACTATGGTTGTTGTATTACATATTGATATCTTCAAAGTGTCTTCTCATGAAAACAGATATAGAAATGCAATAATGATCAAGCAAAGACTCACTGACAGTTTCTTTCACTTATTAAATTTCTACTCCATTTACACATGTATCACTCTGTGGTCCAGGCATATGAATAAATACACAAGAACCATTTCTTATGTGAAAACATTTTTTGTTGTTGTTTTTATTTATTATAATTGTATATAACACCCTTTTTGGCTTGAGCAATTATTTTTTATTGAAAAGTATACATAGTTACTAAAGATTCCTCATTTGATAGATGTATAAATATGCAGTTTGGGGAGAACTATTATAACACTTTCGGTGCTTAACTCATAAAAGGAGAAGTGTCAATAAAACTGAACTGTCTTATACCACTTTTAATAAAATTTTACTTTTATGCTTTCCGGAAAGCATCGCAAATAATGGAAATTGTGATGTATTAAACCTTGAAAATATACTTTTGGGTTTGCAGTGTGAGTACCCTTTAATTATCATTTCTAGCCCCATTTAACATAAACAGTACATTATTAAGATGAATGTAGACTTTTAGAAGCTCAGTGTAAATACCACCTTCAGTGCTTATTTCTTTGATTGATTACAGGGGAAATGTAGGATTCCTAAGGAAAAACGAAAAAGGATTTTGCAGCTAAATATAGGTTATTACAGTTCAAGTTACAATTAGTTTTTTTGTAGACATACTGTATTTTTTTATAACATGAATCTCTTCACAGTTGACATCACTGCATCCCTTTAATTTTGAAATACAGGTTGAGCATTCCTAATCTGAAAATGCGAAATTCAAAATATTCCAAAACCTGAAACTTTTTGAGTGCCAGCATGATGCAACAAGTAGAAAATTCCACACTTGACCTCATGTGACAGTTTACAGTTAAGATACAAGTATACAACAGGCAGTTTATTCAGTGTCTCCGAGGGAGGAAGGACCCACCAAGTCACCTTTAGCTGCAAAATATCTTTTCTGCACATGCCCAGATTCTCCCACAGAAGCACACCCTCAAAGAGTAATCGGATGGCATGTGTGAAGGCCCAGCATGTCAAGGTCAGGTTCCTCAAGATGCCCCACATGCGGCCACTGCCTGTGGACGTCCCTCACTGATTTTTTGCTTATTCTTTTCTCTGTGGTATAAAGATATTGCTGAAAATGTCAAACAGAGCTACAGATGTCCATGTGGGCAGCAGAGATAGGAAAAAGAGAAAACACCTATGTTTATCTATAGCACAGAAAGTCAAGCTGTTAGAAAAGCTGGACAGTGGTATAAGTGTGAAACGACTTACTGAAGAGTATGGTGTTGGAATGACCACCATATATGACCTGAAGAAACAGAAGGATAAACTGTTGAAGTTTTATGCTGAAGGTGATGAACCAAAGTTAATGAAAAATAGGAAAACACTGCATAAAGCTAAAAATGAAGATCTTGATCATGTATTGAAAGAGTGGATCTGTTAGCATTGCAGTGACCACATGCCACAAAATGGTATGCTGATCATGAAACAAGCAAAGATCTATCATGATGAATTGAAAATTGAAGTATTTTCAATTCAT
This sequence comes from Chinchilla lanigera, assembly GCF_000276665.1. Lineage (NCBI taxonomy): Eukaryota > Metazoa > Chordata > Mammalia > Rodentia > Chinchillidae > Chinchilla > Chinchilla lanigera. The sequence continues at coordinate 14,324,822 of NW_004955411.1, forward strand.
GATGAATTGAAAATTGAAGTATACTGGAGTATTCAATAGGCTGGCTACAAAAATTTAAGAAAAGACATGGCATTAAATTTTTAAAGATTCATGATAGTAGAGCATCTGTTGATCACAAAGCAACAGAGAAATTCATTGAAAAAATGGATACTGAAAAAGTTTTTAATACCAAGAATCAGGCTCCAGTTGTTCATTCATTGGCCAGTAGTGAAATAGCCAAAATAATTGTGAATCAAGCTGAACGAGGTAATAGTCATTATGAGGATGATGTCAGCACTGTAGAAAAAGTGCCAATTGATGACAAAAAAAGTGAAATTGTGTGATGAGCTTATTGAAGGATTTCAGCAGCAGGCATTCATAATGGAACAAGAAGTCATGTCACTTTATAAAATCAAAGAGAGACTTCTAAGACAAAAACTGTTGCTAATAAGGAAGATGACACTGGAGGAAACATACAAAAAAGACACTCAGCAAAATGTTTCCTCATCCCTTGAGGACCCACTTCCTGTTTCTTCTCACGTAATACAGTAAAAGAAAATAGTGTACAGTGGCCATTTAAATACAACACTACAGGTGTTAATGGAAAACTGCTGCTGTCTAACAGCTGATACAGGAATTGTGGAGATGCTGTTCTGCTACCTGCTCACCCTGAACACATTATTCTTTTTCTTGTATTAATGGTATGTCATATTTTTTACTAACTGCATACATGTGTGAGAAAGTGATTCCTTACTGGAGAATTCTGAATCAAGAATGATGGTGATGCCAGACAAAAATGTTGTGTAAAATTAGCTTCAGGCTTATGTGTATTAGGTATGTGTGAAACATTAATGAATTTCGTGTTTAGACTTGGGTCCTTTTCCCCTAGATATCTTAAATTATATATATATAAAAATATTCCAAAATACAAATAAAATTGAAATACTTCTAGTTCCAATCATTTCAAGTAAGGAATACCCAACTTTAATGAAATTTTATCCCTAAATTTCTGGCACATTTTCATTCACATAAAGTATACACGATAAACTGCTCTGAGAACATTTCTGTCCTGTATAATTTGTGCTCTATGTAATGTGCTTCTCTCATTACCCTGTTTTTCTTCCTTCTGAATACCTTTGACCCATTTTCTACAGGATAGTTTTGTTATAATTATATGCAGCTCTTTTCCAATGATGAAGGGAAAATGTGTTTCTTCCTGGTTAGAATAACTTTAACCTTCCTATATTTGCTTTATTTCAGGCCTTCCTTATAGTTTTAGCTAATGCCTCGATAGGGGTACACTGAGGCTGTGATTCAGTCCTAACAAAATGGATATTTGTTAACTCTTACCTAATATTTCTTATAGATATGGTCTGTTAACAGACTAAAAGGCAGCTTCCACTTTGGTTGCTTCATTTTGCATTTTCTCTTTCCCCACTTTCTAACTCAAATAAAATTTTAATACAAAGGGAAACATCACTCACACCTAACTTTGGCACCCAGTAACTGACATTTGTTACTTAAATTCTAAATACATTTGTGTACACCATCCTGTCATAGTTAAATGGGGAAAAAAGAAACACCAGCAGTTTTTACTAGGGAAAAAAGAAAAGATAGTGGAAGCAAGGGATTACTGCCACAAGGTAGGAGAAACAGAAAAGGCATTTAACATCACTATCCCTACATGATCTACATTTTTGAAAGCTTAAGTCATGGGATAGTTAACTGTGGTGTAAACTTGAATAAGAAATGCTTATTGGCTTGGTATAGCACAGTTCTGACTCTTTCTGGGTGATGGAGACTTACTAAAGAGGAAAGACCCACACTGGGTGTGGGTAGCACTAACCAATAGGCTGGTATGCTGGATGGAATGAAAAGTGAATGTCTCACTTCTGCTTCTTCAGAGGATCTCCAGTCTTGACCGTCACGTTTGGATGTCCGTTTCCAGGCCTCCAGGGCACACTCTTCAGTTTCCTCATATTGTATTACACAGGACTCTGCAGTGAGCTCCAAGTCTTCAACCTCCGACTGGATCCTCCAGCTCTCCAGCACATAAGTGGCCCTTTTACGTTCTTCCACACCTAACTCTGCAGGCAGCCATTGTAAGCCAGTGTTAAAATCCATGTGTGTCTGTGTGTTATATTTATTTTTTTATATCGAATCTTCCTCTAGTGAACCCTACCTGATAGAAGCCAAGGGTGAAGAAAAAGTTTAAAAAGGTTGTGAGCCTAAAACAGAAGTGAATGTGAGATTTTCTTTGTAGCAATTTTGTGTGTTATCAAGAGGTATGTGTGAGAAATGGACATAAAAATGTACCGTTCGTGCTACAGAAAGCATTGGATTTTTGTCAACTTTGGCCATGATAAGTTTCAAACAAGTATAGGCTGACTGAACAAATAACAGCATGTTATGATATTATTTCAGAAGTTGCCTGTAGTAAAGACAGTATGTTCTTAAAAATTTCTAACGTGTATACAAGAGAAATTTTAAAAAGCAATTGCTGATTACAGCTTGAATGTAGTTTAAATGCTGATGGGATAGGTATACTGTACCAATTACCTCATCATGTGCTGCAGAGGTGGACTTGCAAAGAAAGTAGATGGATGGTTGGTTCTATTCTGCTGTGATGCATTTTGGTCCATTCATCACTGGCGAGTCAGCTAACCCCCAGTGCTTCAAAGTGTTCGTTTCCTTGTGAGATTACCGACCAACCCAGCACACATGTCTAAATAATGATGGATTTATTAATGAAAGGTGCAAAATGAAGTGTCATCTTTCTGATAAGACAGTTGCTTTACCCACAGCATGTTCCCACATTTGGATCATGTATGTGTTGAATTTCTCCAGTTAGATTGCAGTCATTCTGCAATCTTCAGATCAGGGTATATAATTCACACAGGGAATGTTCACTACTGAAACCAGTTGCAGGAACTACTTCCTAAATGAAGGAGAGAAAAGCAAACAAGGTCCCTGTGAAGCAAGCTCCTGATGTGATTTGAGACACAGTGGTCTATAAAATCATCTACAGTAGTGAAATCTTGGCAGACAGCAAGCATAATTCCTGTGGAATTCTGTGAGGTACAGCTGGAAAAGGGCTGCAACTCAAGGTGGTATTTGAACCAATTTAGCATTCAATTGTTACTGTCACTGGTGTCCCAAACCAGTTCAATTTGAGGACGTGGCTGCAGGTAGCAATTTATTTTCCAAGAGTTAGTGTATCCTGAAATGGCTACAGGTGTACTCACAGATGTGAAATTGGAACCAGAAAGCCATGGTGGTGATGATGAAGACAATGGCAATGATAACCATAACATGCATGGGGCACAAGTGGTCGAACAGACAACAGCAAACATCTCTCAAAGCCTTTCCAACTCTAGAAAGTAGAAACTCCCTTCCCTTTCAGGCAGGTGTTCCTTATGAGGTACCCAAGTAAATAGCGTAGCTGTGATCAGTGCAACACAGTGTTTTGAAAAGCTGAGTTCTTAATTTTCTTCATAACTCTAAAGTTACAAAAATAGCTACTTTGAAAGTCTGTTAAATGGAAGACTTGGTGAAAAAAAACAGACTTGGTGAATAAAGCATATTTGTACAAACAAAGCATCACGTTTAATGAATGTTTGACTCATTTCATAATATTTATTGTACAGAAAGTTGCAATATTTCCCCAAGGAGTTTTATTACATTATTAGTTTTAGGCTTTGGATGATTTGTTTTCCCTCCTCCCAGCATCCATCTCCAACCAGGATAGAGGCAGGAATGCTACTTGGAAGAGTATTGTCAAATTGTTGATAATCCAATTAGGAGAAAGAAGACAAAGACACATTGGATTTAATAAGTTAGGTTTAGAATAACTAAGAAAAAATAATTTTAGGTTAAGGAAATAGCAGAACTTGTCCTTCCTAGAAAGTTGCTGATAAGCAAAGGAGCGAGCTGAGTAGAAATACTTGCTTCTTCTTGGGATGGTAAGTGCTTGGTTGACCAGTTAGAGAAGGACGAGGGAAAAGTGGGATAGGGATAAAGCTATAGAAGCAGATACTAAGCAGAGGAGTGGTAAAACTTGCCTTGGGGTTCTGTAGAAGAGCTGTTAGAAACTGAGGAAAAATAAAAATGGCAGGAAATAAAGGAGCGGATTGCCCACAGGCCTCTTTTACCCGTAGCTCTTTCTTTGTATAACAGGTTATAATGTAATTCAGACCAATAAACCATTCTCTGGACTTCTGCCTGTCTCACTGGTTTAAGAGATGAAAAATAAAACAACAATTTTACCAAACAAAAAGTACCACTTACAAAGTATGCATTATACAAAATAAAAATTGACAGTCACTTAGGGTGCATGTCTAGAATTTAAAAGCAGAATGAGTGTAGGAATGATTTTTGTAAAAGTTTATCAAAGAAGCAATTATGAAAGAAATACATTGTTTTATTTTTAGGTACTAAATCATCATTAGTCAAGATGTCTTCAGCACCTGAGCCTCCAACAGTTAAACAAGAACCACCCAAAGAAAAAGACTTTCGAAACCCAGGACTGAGAGGGATGCGCACAACGACTTTATTTCGAGCTATAAATCCAGAGCTCTTCATTAAACCTGTAAGAATTATATCCAGGATAAGACTTTATATTTAATCAGGCTACTAGAATTCTTATTTCCCAGCAGCATTTGATTTTATCATAGATATTTTCTGTTGACCGCTTTGTGAATAAAACCAAATCCAGGGAAATTTTTAAATGCTGTTTCACATATAAGTACACAGGAACTATTTGGAAGGATTTTGGGAATTATGATGGAAAATGGTTGTATTATAATAGAGCAACTTCTCTAACATACTAGTTTAACTTGCATTAATTTGAAGGCAATTTTTATTATGTGGTCAAGTACTACTATGTAAAAATAAGGCCTTCCATTGAAATGAAGAAACCAAAACAACAGTCTGATAATTTTAGCAACTACAGTGCCAGCCTTTACTAGCTGTCATTATCTGTCTAATAATTGTGGACATTTATGAAAAATTCCAAAACATAGATTCATATACTGCTATAGAGCTAGCTAATCATTTAGATTCTTGTTACAAATTAGTGACTATATTTGATTTTTTTTTTTTTTTTTTGATACCAGGAATCAAACTCAGGACCTTGTGTTTACAGGCAGGTGCTTGTGCTGCTGAGCTATATCCCCAATCCTTCATTTGATTTCATTTTATGAATTAGTGACTATATTTTTCAATAAATGTAAGAGAAATCAAATTATTAAATATTTGAGTATATTGACATCAGAATTTTAATAACATAGTTGCTAGTGTAAACTATTTTAAAGTAGGTCAGTATGAATCATCAAACCAAGGGAGAGTGTTTTAAGAACTTTGAACTAATGTCTTCTTTCAAATCAAACACATTTCACAAATTGAAAATTAAACTGCCCTGAGTTCAACACTTTTCTTAGATATTCTTCCAACTAAAAAAGATTAACCCTTATTGTTTTGCAGTTAAGACTTAAAATAGTACTGTAATATCCCCCATCTACATTTTTGCTTTACTGTTTCAATTACCTACTGTCAACCATGGTTTGAAAATATGGACACTTACTTTGAAGAGAGAGACTATATTTACATAACTTTGCTTATGGTATATTGATGTGATTCTTTTATTTCATTGTTACTCTCACTGTGTCTCATATATAAATGAAATTATTATAGATGTGTGTGTATAGAAAATATACAGCTTATGCTGTGTAGGGTTTGGTACTGCCTATGATTTCAAGCATCCACTGGGGGTCTTGGAAGATATGCTCTGTGGGTAAGTTAGGGGGACTACTGTTGTATAACAGGTATGGAGAAAGAAGCAGGAAGTACTATCTATTACTACCGTGCATCACTAACCTAAAGAAAGGCCAGTTTGTGGAGTACAGAACAGGTGGAAAGTGGGAGCCGCATCACAGGTTCAGGAATCCCTATAATGGACAGAACAATTCTCTGGAAGCTTTCCTATTTTTTAACACCCCCACACACACAAAGTTCAAGACTACATCACTCTGCTTCCTAGGATCTTGGATTTCCTAGCAGTACATCAGTGTTTTTATGGCAGCTTAATGTCTATTCTAATCACTAAGTTTCTTGAGGTAATATAGTAGGTTTCAAGAAAGGAGTGTATATATGTCATTACTGCTGTGCCTAACATACCTATGTTAGGCTTTTTGACACATACCCATGTCTTGGACAGCAAAAGTAGTACGTCTGTTTTTTTTTTTTACTTCCTAATAAAATACATTAATTTGAGATTTGGGCCCAGAAAAGTTAAGCACCTTCTCCACATCACATAGATACCATTGAAGATTGAGTACCAGACCAGTGTCTGTGCCTCATTCCTCCCTGAGCAGTCACCTTGTTGAGGTTGAAGGTGTTAAATATCCAGGCTGTAGAGAGGAAAAAGGCTGAAGAGGAGATGCAAGAGCTTTCTATAGTCTGTAAGTGATTAGGAGCTGAGCTCATTGAATAAAGAACAGAATAAATGACTGAAGTATTGGCATGGGAATGCTAGTGTAATAATGATATGGCATGCCAAGAGGAAAGTGTAGTAGATATTTGAATCTCCTCCAGTTATTAGTTTAATGAGTCTTGATAATTTTTTTTCTTTGACAGAACAAACCTGTAATGGCTTTCGGGTTGATATCCCTTTCACTTTGTGTGGCTTACATTGCTTATCTACATGCAACACAAGAGAATAAAAAGGACCTCTATGAAGCTGTTGATAGTGAGGGACAAAGTTCTATGCGGAGGAAAACATCTAAATGGGATTGAACTGCTACTTACTACAGGTGGACCTTTCTTAAGAACTCTGAAATCTTCAAATGAAAGGCTTTGTGAGTGCATAGTATCATATTTCTTGTTCAATAACACATTAACAAGGAGAGAAGATAGCAATTTCAACCACATCACGTAGTAAATTTTGTCACTTTACAGCTGTAGCTGTTAAACTCATTATTTTTCCACAAAAAGAGCCTCTCTCTTTCTCTTTTATTAAATCGTTTTATGCCTGGAGGATGGAAGTCATTCTTTTGTTATTAAATTCAGTATAACAAAAGTACTCAGTGCTGTTAAATTTGCATGAGTTTTTTTTTTTTTTCAAACATTTTAAGGTAAATTGTGCCTTTGCAACTACTGTAAGAGTTTAGTGTTATTTGCAAAGAAATATGTATTTTCTACCTGGCATTAAAAACCTGTGTTTGTAAAGAAAGGGAAATGATAATTTTAAAGCTCGAGTCAATATTAAGATATGAGAAATGAAAACTTCATTGGCTGTAACAGTTCTTATATAGCTTATCGCCGCAGAGAGTTCAGGCAGTTTGGTTTCTATTTCAGCTGTTTTTGGTTCCGAATTTTAATTGAGAAAATACCCCCTCACTTACTAAAATCATGATTAAACAAGAAAATAAAAAATATTTAAGTGTACTATACTGAGGTGTGGTATTTTTGAGTACAACTAAATGTTACTTATTTTAATTTTTGTAAATGAACGTTACAAAGTGTTCTTATGGTTAAAAACTAGAACTAATCATAGATAAGAAATAAGGTCTCCTTACCGTACTGGGTTTATCTAATATAATTTAAATCTTTCTGACAGGGTTGTAGACCTGTTTCATTTCTAGGTACATGCATTTAACCCATTCAAATCACTGTAATTGACAATCGACAGTAGACAGTAAATGACAATCAACAGTAAATCTCATCTCTGAAATCTTGTTTCATTTATTATTACCAAGTGGTAATAATAGCGCAGGCAGAGCTTATCATCATAATGTTAATTACAACTTTTAGTACCTTATTGTGGTTTTGCAGGGTACATGAACATAGAATTATGTCTGATTTATAGATATTAAAGAGCTTAACTAAGTTTATATATGTGGTTCTAAATTAAATCTTTACTACTGAGCCTTAAATGTTTCTTTGCCATACCTCTCCATGTAGTATTCTACTTGTACTTTAAAATGCATTTACAGGGTTTTAAAAAAAGCCTGTTAATTTAAATATCTTTTGCCTTTGGTTTCCCTGTGTATTTTTGTTGTCGAAGATGTAGGGTTCTTTTGCTTTTACCTGTGTTAGAATTCTTTTACTAGTCAACAAAAGAAGTTGATATTCAGTGTCATGTCAAAGGAGATATTAGTTGGGTCTATCAAGAGAAACTCCAGCACACATCCTTAAGCTACTTAACATCTGTGTTTAGGAGCAAAGATGACTATAGATACAGTCAAACATGGAACTGTGAAGACCAATGTGAGGGAGAAATCACACTGAATTTTAGGAACAAGTATCTAATTATAATCTTCTCTTTAGGGTGGTCAGAGGTTGTAACACAGTTTTTATGTATGCAGAGGGTCAAAGGATTTTGAGGTATGTATGGGTGTTTTCATCTTCTCTGTTGAATGAGGGCATAACAGAAAAAGTAAAATGCTCTTTGAAATAATCATAGGATTTCAGACATTAGACTTCAACTGGTCTAGTCCTGTCTGTTTTCAATCAAAAAAACAAGCTGACATGAGAAAATGTTCAACCTCATTAGTCATTTGACAAATGCAAATTAAAACAACACTAAAGTTCCATCTCACTCCAGAAAGAATGGCTATCATCAAGAAATCAACCAATAACAAATGTTGGAGAGGCTGTGGGGAGAAAGGAACCCTACTCCACTGCTGGTGGGAGTGTAGATTGGTGAAACCACTGTGGAAATCAATTTGGAGATTCCTCACAAAACTAGGATTGGAAGTCCCATTTAACCTACCTATTCCCCTTCTGGGTATTTTCCCAGAAGAATTAAAGACATCATACCACAGCGATATATGTGTACCCATGTTTATAGCAGCACAATTTGTTATAGCTAACTCTTGGAAACAACCTAGAAGCCTATCCACTGAGGAATGGACAAAAAAAGATGTGGTATTTTTATACAATGGAGTATTACTCAGCTATTAAAAAACATAAACTGGAAGCTTTTGTAGTTAAATGGATGCAACTAGAGACAATACTCATAAGTGAAATAAATTGGCCCCACATGTGTAAGCAGCATATTGTCTCTTTGGTGTAGGAAAGTGAAAGACTAGGTAAAACTCAAAATGTACAATAGATGATAGGAAAGGGAAAGAAATTGCTCAAAGGAAGGAATGACTGGGATGAGGGAAAGGAGAAAAAAGAAAGAAGGAAAGCAAAACATAAATATATATATGAATAGCTGCAATGACTGTATTGCTGTTGTCTGATGGTGTACTGAAATGAACAGTTAATGCTCACAATTTTTTGTGTTCTGATTGACTTTGCATGCATGTGTCTGATGGTCTGAGCAAATGATTTGAAGGTAACAGTATGCAATGGAATTACAATGGTGTACTACCATCTTGTCTAGTGAAACTCTGTATTATCTCTAATGTTTTATGGAAGAATTAGTTTCTTATTCTCTTTAATGGTTTGAGCAATCTGTCATTCTTACATCTGGTAACCTGAGCAATGTAGTTGAGGATAGTGACATGCACTGTAACAACCACTGTTGATTTGTATTATTTTGTCTTGAGACCCTGTATCACTTTGAAAGTTCTTGCTTTGATTTATTTATGTTTGTGATACTGGTATGTTGCTACTGTTGTATTTGTTTGTTTGTTTCTCATATACTACTCTCTTTAAAATAAAAAAATTTAAAAAAATAGGCCAAGAATCATTCAGATTTATCCGGAATCATAGTGATTCTTATTCAGGACAGGGACCTACACTACCTTGTTCCAAAGTCTAAGAATCTTTTCACTATACTTCTTCTTATGTCCAATAATGGGTAAGCAGCCACATTAGTCCTTAAATGTAAGATATTCAGGTCTTAAGTACAGAAATAGGCTTATATTTTAAAGCAAAATAGTGTAAAGGATGTAATTGCTAACTCCCATCAAAGATCATCTCAATCTCCTGCTGATCAAAGTTAAGTTTGTTAAACATGTTAGCACTAAGGGAAAATGCCACTTTGACAGTCAGTTGTGTTTAAGAAGGGGATGGTTCTGGGAAGATATTTGCAGTCTGAGTTCAAATGGCTAAAGAAAGGTCTTTCACTGTGGGAATTGGCTTGAGTGTGGACAAAACTGACATAATAGATTAGGTCTCAAAGCAAGTCTTAGTGAGTAAATTATTGTTTGATAAAGGAAAACTTGGTTTGATAGGAGAGCTATTTGCCCACGTCACTAAGCTGTTCCATTGATAAATTGGCTTTTAAAAATTTCCTAACACAAACATTGAAGTTATTTATTGGTTTTACAGCTCTATTTTCCATAGGGTGATCAGCCTTTCTGGTTTGCCAGGCACTAAAGGTTTCTTGTGACACAGGACTTTCAATATTTTTGTTGTTGTTTTGTTTGTTTGTTTGGCCAGTACCAGAGATTGCCTTTGCACTGAGCTATGTCCCAAGCCCTTTTTATTTTTTTATTCAGAGGCAGGGTCTCTCTAAATCACAATTGCCCAGGATAGGCTCAAACTTTTGATCCTCCTGCTTCAGCCTCTCCCAGTGCTGGGATTAATAGGCTTGTGCTACCACACCTAGCTGACTTTCAGTTTTGAAACAAGGACAGTCTCAGGCAAATCAGGACCAGTTTATTACACTTCTTCTGGGCAAGAATTTCCAAGGTTAGGAAAATCTTAGATATAGATAGCCTCTATGCTCAACCCAGATAATTAACTGGGGGATACAGTGGTCTCAGTTTTGAGTAGGGATTCATCTCCTTTTAATGCCCTTCCCAGTCTCAATCGACCATCTTGAAGTTGAACGTGACACCATGATAGGTCTTCAGTCACTTATCAGTCCATATGACTTAAAATAAATGTGATGCACAAGGCCTTACAGGGTAACTTTTGTCACACAGCCCAGGGCCTGATGTAACCAGTTCCCTGTAGCTCTCAGTCCCTGTTTTGGGGCAATAAAGTTTGAAGCTGACAAAACAGCAAGCAGCAAGCAGTGGGGAATGGCCAAATGCGTGTTTATTAGAAAGAATAAAAGAAAAGAGCTCTCCAAGTGTTGGGGAGGGGTAAAAACCATAGATGTTTAAGTCCATTGGCCTTTTATACAGTTTTTGGGACCAGCGTATGTGACAGAATACAGGGATGCTTCTGGTTGCAGGTAGGCCTTTGAGGTCCAGAAAACAAGCTGCTTCATTTGCATTTTACTTCCAAGGTCTCTTTCATTTGGCTAAGGACCTGTTCTTTGTCCCTGTATTCCGTTAGGCCCTGAAGGTCAGTTAATTATTTGGGCCCTTTGGGATATTAACTCACTTAAGCCCTGACTTGTTTACCTTAGGTTCACTGTTTAGGACCTGTGCCCTATCTTCCTAATTTTCCCTGTCTGCTGGCTTCACTATGGGAGTTCTGTTGTTGAAATTAATTTCGTCAGTGGCACTGATTCATTGTAAAAAGCCATCCTGCCTAGTAAGTGCTTATATGACATCATTAGGTGGTTTTCAAAAGTTCAGGCACTTGGTGTAGTCATTTGCACAGATGTTTGTATGAGGCAGAATTTCTAAGGCTATTTCTCTAAAATTATAGGAATAAATTTGTTAACTTATTTGAAGCCAGCTACTCAGGAAACTAAGGCAGGAGGTTCACATGTTTAAGGCCAACCTCAGCAACCTACTGAGCCACTCAAAATAAAATTTTAGAAGGGGGCTGGTGATATAGCTCAGCATTCTTTGGGTTCAATCCCTAGTATCCCAAAAACAAAAAACAGGCTTAGTAATTTTGAATAGTGACTAAATGGAAGTAATTTTTCCTTTAAGATACTGTGATATTTTGCAGTTTTATTGCTGGAGCACTAAAACATCATATGCACATAACCTGAAAATAATTAAGAAACTCTTTACATTTTTGTCCACAAAATAAATTCATTCTTTAAAGTACCTATTTAAAACAAAGTATGGCTGGCTGGTTAATGCTTTCCCCATTTTCAAAGATGTCCAATCCCGCCAGGCATGGTGGCACATGCCTGTAATCCCAGCACTGGGGAGGCTGAGGCAGGAGGATCATTGAGAGTTCGAGACCAGCCTGGGCTACAAAGTGACCTCAAGGCCAGCTGAATTGCATAGTGAAACCCTGTCTCAGAAGACAAAAAAAAATCACAGATGTCCAATCCCATCTCTAGGACCAAGGAATAGTTACTTTCTATGGCAAAAGGAACTTTGCAGATGTGATCAAAGTGGAGGATTTTTGAGATGAGCAGATCATCTTGGATTATCCAGATGGGCTTGGTATATCACACAGGTCATTAGAGAAAGACAGAAGATCAGAGGAAGAGATGTCACCATGAGAAGAAAACACTGGTGAGGATGTCACCAGGAGAAGAAAACACTGGTGAGGAACACAGAGGACTTTAGAAGCTGCAAAAGTAAGGAAACACTCTCTGCTAAAGTCTCTAGAAGGAACCAGCCCTCCTGATTTTAGCTCTAAAAGACTAATGTTGGACTCTTGACTTCCAGAAATTCAAGAGAATATATTTGTGTTGTATTTAAGCTATGAAGATTTCATGACTTCATTACAGTGGCCATGGGAAACTAATACAGAAACTATCAGGAAGGCTGGCCCCAGCCACTCAGGCACCCAGGAGGCAAGCAGCAGGCACTCGGGAAGCTGTGTGGTAAAGCACCCCGGCCCTCGAGCCGGCCTCTGCTGTGGGGTTGAGAACTATCATGCCACAGAGAAGCATTGACACAGTCGGTCCACCCAGCACTGGGGGTGGAGGACTGCCCAGGGACATACATGAACCATCCCGACATGGAGAAACCTCTGGGAAAACATGCCACACATGGGTCGCTCTTGGCCCTGCCCTTGAGAACCAGAAAGGTCCGGAGTCAGCGGAGGAGCAGCTGCTGAACAAGGACTCGGAGAACACGAGAGTACAAATGACACCTGACAACTCAGAGGTTGAGCTGACTAGAGATGCGAGAGCCATTCGGGAGCTGGAAACCAGGAGGACCTTGTGCAATACCCAGGGAGACCCCCTGGAAGCCATTCTCCCCTTGACCGTACAGGCTGCACTGGAGGAGCGCGTGGAGCTCTGGAGAGGTCTGCACTGAGACTTTATGGATTGCATGTGTGCCCAATATTCAGATTCTGAAGAACCGCCTTCATGGAGAAGGTAGGTGTGTAGGTTACCTGTCTGGGACACTTGGCACCTGCTGGTGCTGAGACTGACTAGCGGGCCAAGGACTTCATCCACATGTTCCTGCTGCCTGTGTTGACGGTTGGGGAGAGGACACTAAGTGGTTGCGGGGTCCCAATGCACTGGGATGCTGGAGAGATGATTGGCATGAGACAGAGAGCCCCTCCCCCCAAAAAAGGAACACCTCTCTATGCTTTCTTAGATCACTTAAAAGAGGCATTGATAAAGCATACTTTCCTGGATCCCAGTTCAGTAGAGGGACAAATTATTCTTAAAGATAAGTTTATTACTTAGTCAGCCCCAGATAGTAGAAAAAATCTATAAAAACTGGCTTTTGCCCTAGATAGCTCACTTGAGATGATAGTAAGAATTACCTCCTCAGTATTTTATAGCTGTGATGAGGAAGAGGCCAAGGAGAGAAAACAAAGAGACCTAGAAAACGCAGCTGCCTTTGCTGCAGCACTAAAAGAACCAGACTCTAAGTCTGATTCTTGGGGCCCCAAGAAGAACTTGACGACTACATTCATCTGCTACCACTGTCAAAAGCCAGGCCACCTCAAGAGGGACTGCCCTAAGAAGCCCCCTGGGCCATCCCCTGACTGTAAAGGTTACCACTAGATGTCAGACTGCCCTCTGAAGCGAAGGCCCCAGAGCTCAGACCCCTCCTACCATCTGGTCCAACAGGAATGAAGGGGCCCAGGGCATACTCAGCCTTCTCCCTCTGGCCAGACCATCATCTCCATGGAGGAGCCCCAGGTAATCATGACTATAGAGGAAAAAGTAAACAGCCTATTGCTGGACACTGGTGCTAGTCTCTTGGTCCTTCTTTTCAATCCTGGCCTTCCTTCCAGCTGTCACACCTCAGTGAAAGAAGTCACTGATGAGGAGGTAATCTGCTATTTTTCTCAACATTCAGGCTGTAACTACTTGTTAGATCTTTCTTGCCTCTCTCTGTTTTCCTGAGAAACCACTTTGAAGATACCAACATGTATTACAGCAGTCATTGATAATTTCTTACCAATCTGTGCATAAATCTGTAATGTTTGTATTGTTTCTATACTATTTTGTAAATGGATCTGTGTTTATTACTATGTGTTTTCCAACAACAGCCATTGAGAATAGTCAGTGATTATTTAATTGATCACTCAGGTATAGCTCTATTTGTTTTCTCTAGAAACCACTTTGAAGACACCAAAGTATAGTACAACAACCATTGATAATTTCGTACTATTTTTGTCTGTAATTCACTATTATTTGTCTATTTGTTTTCCTGAGAAACTATCTTGAAGATACCAATAGGTAAAATAATAACCATTAATAACTTCCTACCACTTTGTCTGTAATTCGGTAAGTCCCCCTATTACTATGTTATCCTTCTTTTACTCTTTAAAATAAAAAAAAGTAACTATCAGGAAAATGAATGACTGCATCTGCCACCTTTGTCTAATTTCATGTTGCTTTTATGAGCAAAGCTTATGTTACCTAGCAACAGTTGCTAGGTAAGTTAACAACTTAACGCTAATATCTAAAAGGAAGCACTTGCATACAGCTCCCCAAATCCAGTGCCCATATCTTATATGAGAGAGGCTTTTAGTACCATTCTTTAATGTTAGACACAGAACTTATGGTAGATCATTTTGTCCGTACCAGCTTCTAGTATTATCCAGATGTCCTGAACCTCTTCCAGGTTAAATGTCTAGCTTCTTTTAAAACTACTTTTGCTGATCCTATGATTAGCTTAACTAAATAGTGGAAGACATCTGAAATTTAACTATGATCAGAAACTCAAATTACACAAACTTTGTTTGCTGTGCTGTTTGTAATAAAATAATTCCACCAGCTCCTTTTGGGGAAACCTTCAAAAGGATCTATGAATACAAGCCATTTAAGACACGCTTTTATACTCACAAAGATATACTGGGTAAGTGACTTCATTGTTTTCCTTTATTCTGAAGTTTAATAGCATTATATTTTATTCTTCCTGTTATATAGACTTATCAGCTTTTCCCTGTTTAAAGTTGCTTGTCCCTACAAGGGTGTCTAACGTGAAAGGATACATGTTAGAATCTAGTTATGTGCATTGGATAGAGTATATAACTTTCCAGTCTGTTTCTTTACAAGTAAATAAGAATATTAGTATGTATCTTTTAGGTACCATAAAGTTTTAATGAAATATTTGAACCTATTATAACACCTAGGACATTCGAGTAAATGTGAGTTCTTTTCACTCTTGCCTCTACTTGGGTATCTTTCAAATGTGGAAAATAGTAAATATCTCTAATATCCTAATAAACAAGTGAAAGAAACT
>NW_004955411.1:14341288-14411474 GCF_000276665.1 Chinchilla lanigera
GGCCGGCACGCCACAGCGCTCATGGCCACATGGCTCCCCGTGCGCTGGGGGCCCTCCCTCCAGGGGCCTATGAGGCAGGGAGCGAGCTGCTGGTCGGAAGACTGGCTCTCCCCACCCATGGCTCCCCGTGCGCCTGGAGCCCTCCCTCAGGGGGCCTACAAGGCAGGGAACTAGCTGCCGGTCGGAAGACTGGCCCTCCCCGCCCGTGGCTCCCGGTGCACCAGGGGCCCTCCCTCCGGGGGCCTATGAGGCAGGGCTGTATCCTTTAATTAGCTAGTGACATAGAAGTAAGGACATATAAATAATGTAAGAATATTATATGTATATGTATAGTACATAAGAAAATTGATTGTAATTATAGATTTACATCTCATTTAAGCATAAAAGGTACCAATAGTCTGCATCCTAGTGTCATATTTTTATGAAGTTTAGCATTTTGTCATCCATGCTTATGCACATTTCTTTCTAGAAACTCTTTCATGATTGTATGTACACAGTGTTAAGCATTTGTGGTACAGTATATGTCCATCTCTACCCTAGTATTTGTAGCCCTGTGCTTTATGACTCTTTAACACTCTAGTGGGAAAGAGCCTATGCCACCAAACATACTTTCAGTTCAGGTGACAGAAACACAATTCAGAATACACTGTGCATAAAATGGAATTTCTTGTCCCTTTAAACAGGAAGATTTGAGGAAGATCTGGCGTCAGACTATCAGTTTATCATGCTTACTCTCCTAGTGAGTTAGCTTAATTCTTTACTACTGCAGTCAGGTGTACTCCAGTGGCTGGGAAAGAAGGGGTATGGATCCAAATAGATCTAAACATCTATGACTTCCAGCTTAGAAATCCCAGAGGAAAAAGCTGTATTCTCCCTACATTTTTATATAAAATGCTAGGGGTGAGTCTTACTAGCCAGCCTTAAGCATGCACCATTCACAGGCCAATTACAGAGGCCTATAGGAAGTAAAAAAGGGCAAGAAGATTGGATGCTGTGGTTGACAGTCTTACCAGAACAGTGTGAAGTGAAGGAAGGAACTTCTGAGAGAAGTAGGTCTTGTTACTAGAGGGAGAGCAGAGAGGCAGAACGGACAAAACACACGTTTGGTGTCTTGCATGTGAATATTGCCAAGCTAGGCATCCTGAGATGGGCTTTGTAATTTTAGGAAGTTGACCATCAAGACCTAGCCCTGTGAAAAGTTACTAATTTAACTTACCTAAGATATGAGAAATGAGTGGAATGAAGAATAAGTACTGTGAGAGTTTATAGAGAAAATGACTGTGATTTCAGTACCCAAACAGCTTATCAGACAATTTGTGGCACCTCTGACAACCTCTTGGTTGTAAAAAGAGGCAAATCCTGGGATCAGCTCACAGGGTTCAGATCTCGATTCCAGGTTCAGTTCCGTCCATATCTATCTGATGTTGTATCATTCTTTAACCTTCGATTAATACCCTCTTGGGGTAGAGAGGGTATTGTGGGCTTTTTATTATTTGGGAATCAAATAAGATAATTGACAAAGAAATAATAAACTACTCCTTTGCTCACTCTGCAACTGAAGTAGTTAAGCCTATCACAATATTAAAGAAAGGGACCTATGTCATGTTTTAAAGTGTTTGGTTTCTACCCTCCTGAGAGAGGTAGCACCAGCACCCAGGTAGGAGCAAGAAGAGAAGAGAATAATGTGCTAATGTCTCTCAAATATTCACTCACTGTTCTAATTTAGGTACACAAAATATGCCATTTTCTGCAGGGAACTTATGTCGTGTGACTTCTCCAATTGCCCGCTGCCTGAACTTGGGCCTAACCGTGCTCTGAGTTCCTTCCTGATCAGGAAAAAATTCGCCCATTCTCTGGGTATCTTTACCGAATAGATTGCTGACTGTGAATGTAGCTCAGTGGTAGGGGTTGTGCTTAGCATACTGTGTTCAACACCTAAAACAAAAAAAAAGAGGAGAAAGATAAAGACAGAAATAGCCAGGTGTGGCAGCACATGCCTATAATCCCAGCATTCAGGAGGCTGAGGCAGGAGAGTCACCATGATTTTGAGGCCAGCCTAGGCTACATAGTGAGTTCAAGGCCAGCCTAAACTACATAATGAGACCCTCTCTCAAAAAAAGAAAAAAATTTTTTAAAAGACTGAAAGAAAAGGAAGGAAAGAGAAGAAAAGAAAAGAAAAGTTGATATCTCCTAAAAGTATATATCTTGTGGATGGTTCACATAAATAACTAGATAATGGTAGAAAAGAAAGCCAGGATACAGTCTATGGAGATTTGTGATCATTTCTCTTTAAATCACAGATATTGGGGCAGATATTCTGAATCAAAAAGAACAAATTCAAGAGGATGTACTCAAAGAAAGCATTGCAAAAGCAGAAGCTAATGTGTGGAATCAGGTAAAGGGAGTTAGAAATTAATGTAAAAGACATATTTACAGTTCTTTTATCTTTTGCATTTGTCTAAAGCAAAAGTGCAGCATAGTAGGCAAGAGCGCAGACTATAGAGTCAGATAGAACTGACTGGATCCTGAGCAAGTTCTTCAACCTCTGCAGTGGTGGCTTCTTCACCTACCAAAAAAGGGTAGTAATAATAATAATAATAATAATAATAATAATAATGCCCATTCTATAGAATTATTCAGAGGGCTCAATGATGTATAATACATCTGGCACACAATAGGTGCTTAGCAAAAAGTGGGTCCCATCAAGAGCTTCCTTCCCTTTGTATTGCCCACTTTGTATGAATGACTTACCCCTTAGTCCAGATTGATTAAAACTTGAAAAGCGGGACTCATGTAAATTATGATGGCCTTACATTTAACATATATACCGTCCATTTGTGCAGTATGTAATACTCCTACACTAAATACTCATTTTTTCCAAATGCTTCATCTTGTCCTGCTTTCCTTCTTCTTCTTCTTTTTTTTTTTTTGGATCTTTTTGAGACAGGGTCTCACTATGCAGTTCAGGCTGGCCTTAAGCTCACTTTGTAGCCCAGGCTGGTCTCGAACTCCCAACAGTCCTCCTGCCTCAGCCTCCCAAGTGCTGGGATTACAGGCGTGCACCACCACACTTGGCTCTGCTTTCCTTCTCATTGTCTGCCTCCAGAATCTTTGGTATTGCTGCCATAGGGTCCAGGCCCATAGTCCCTGCTACTTGAGATGCTGAGGTGGGAGGATCATTGAGTCCAGGAATTCAAGTCCAGCCTGGGCAACACAGCGAGGTGCTGCCTCAAACAGAAATCCCCAAATCCTTGATGCTTTGCACATATGATGGCTGAGTGGCAAAGGGGAGTCACAGTGCGCAAAGCTTCAATCCTGTAGCTCCTACTTCTTTCCGTCATAGAATGACCTAAGTAGCTTCCTAAAGAAAAGTAAAGCTCCTTGAGGGCAAGACAAGCCATAGTGCTTAGGGTAGTATCTCATGATTTCTTCATAAAATAAACACTACAGCAAGTAGTATTGGAACTGTGCACGGGTATGAATATATTCTGAACAAAAAATACTCTAGTGCAAACAATCATAAAAATTTTATTACTAATAAACCTATTTTATCAGTAATAAATTTCAAATTGCTCATGAACCATCATTACTCATACAACTTAATATAAGGGACGCTTTTGTGAGTAATCATTGGGATATATGTTTACATAGTGCTCCAAATATTCTCTTCAAATAAAGTAATAAGCTTCTTTCTGAACTCTTCAAGCAGTTTTACTCAGCCACCTTGCTCAGTACCCCTTAACTCTATGTATCTGTTCGCTGTCTGTGTTTCCCAGATTTTCTCCTGTGAGCATGTATTGCTTTGACAGTCAAGCAAGAAATAATGCCAGGGAGAAAAGACAGCTTAGCAACCTATGAACAGTAAAGCTGCCCTATCTTTAACAATTCCTGAAGCAGCAGTGTTAGCCATGGTCCGGGATGTGTTTAGGGCTTCCCTGGCCAGGGCAGCCAGGTTGCTGTGGAGGTCTAGGGCAGCAGTTGAGCTAGTAATTAATTTTCAGTAAATGGGAAAACCTGACTTACCACCAGTTGCAAGTAATGATGAGTTGCCCTCTGTTCATCCCGAGAATATTAATAAATAGCTGGACTCTTTCTTTCAAAGGCCAATGAACGCCAAAAACAAGCAGTGGAGAGAGCACTGGAAGACGCGTACGAGAGACACCAGTTTCAAATTCAGATTTTGGAAGAAAAACATCAAAAAGATTTACAGGTTTTTCAGAATGGCTTGTGGAAGAAATAAAGTACTTAGGTTGGCAAGGGAATGAGGGAGAAGATAATAACGTGTAGACTGGGCTGGTGTGTCACAGAGGCTAAACGGGAGCCTCAGAGGTTCACAGAGGAGATGCTGAGCTCTGTGGACCAACGACGCTGCGAGGGAAAAACCTCATAGCTTGCTTTCCGAAGAAAGCGTCACCTGGCCAACCCTGCCCTGCCGCCTGTCCGTGACACCTAGGTCCCCTCCGCAGCAGTCATCACTTGTAATTAAATAACTGTGTGATTCGTTGTTTAATGTCTGACCTCATGGCCTCAGCTTTCATCAGGGCATGTCTTTCCGTCCTTCCACTAGCCCTGGTGCCCGTCTCAGTGCCTTGACTTAGCAGGGTCTTAAATGGTTGTTGAACAAATCACACAGGCTGTTCTCTTCCTTCTGCCTTCCTGTTGCATTCTTTTCCCCAAATTTGCTTTTTTTGTACTGCCTAGAGGGACGTTTAAGCTGTCCCTGAGTATTCCCTGCAGGCCCACGGTCACAAGATGAGGGCAATGCTTTCTAACCTGCAACTTGTTCAAGCACGTGACTCCAGGTAACTAATACACTTTCCAGCCCTGGGATTCGTTGTTTAGTTTGGTACCTCAGTTGTACAATCTGCTCAAAGAACAAGGATACGGGCCAATTTTCACGTTTGGCTCAGGGCAAAAAACAGAATAAAACAAAGAGCAGGTGTGCTGTTACATGGGCAGCACCTGGAAGAAGTAGCAGAGACCTGGCCCAGGTTTAGCCTGACTTACTAAGAACATTAATAAACAGAGACTCTGGGCCCAGGCATTCATTGTGTCAGTAATGGACACCTGCCATCCACTGTGTTCTGTACAGGTGAGAGTAAGTGGAGTGCCCTCGCCCTCAGAGGACTGGTAGGTAAGACCTCTGCCCCAGGGTTCTAAACAAATAGGGGGATTCTGCCTGCTTGACACCAGTGGTCTACTTCAGCCAGGCATGGCATGGGCCCCAAGGAGTTGGCTACAGCAGCCCCTTAGTTCAGAGAGAGAGATACCGTGAATCATCATCCCTAAGATCAAACAAACCAGACTCAGGAGAGCATAGGAATTTTAGTTACAACACCTGGAATTTTTCTTGAAAGCGACATTATATAAAGAAATGTCTTCCAGATATCTGTACAGGAAACATGCTGCAGTTCGTGAAGCTTTCTCCCGCAAAGTGGGCTGATTTATTCAAAATACATTTTAGTAAAAGCAGACCCTACATCAAATAAGAGCATTGCCAAATAGCAGGTTACTGAATTATTTCTGGAGCTTTAAATATGTTTTCCACATCTATGTGAAGCAGTAAAATGATCTTAGTTTTACCAAACCATTACATAAATGAGGGACTGAGTTTAATTCTCTGAGTCCTAGTTCAGAAGCCACCCAAAATAAAGGGTTAGGTGTAATTTTAAAATTCTATGATTCAAGAAAAAATATATGTATTATATGATACTTCACCTCTCTGAAGCCCAACCACTTGGTAGTCTCAATTATTGAGCATATACTTGAAAACTCCAAAATATGCTAGGACCTTCACTGAGTTAAGTAAAAGTCTCTGCTGCAGAGAACAACTCCGGCTTATTTTCCACAGTAGAACCTCTCCTCCCTGCTCTGATGGCATTGCACTTACTTGGCAAACTGAACCCAACAGAGTGGGTTGTTCGATTTTTCAAATCCAAAATAGAGTAAATGTTGGAAACTAAGAATGTTCATTGGAAACAGAAAAGATAGTACTCAGCCCAAGGCCTGGGGAGAACAAGAAAAAACTACGAAGAACAGATCCCAGATCTCCAGTATCAAAGCAGTCTGGGGTCGTTTACGACAGAGACAAATATTCCTATGAAACTGAGCAGTTATTAAATGCCATATGAAGTTTTTAACCCAGTGTAATCTTTCATCCTTACCTACTGAGACCATATCATCAAGAAAATATTAGTGTTTTAGTCTACTCTTTCCATTAAATTGAGTATTAAAGACAGTTGGAGACATTAGCATTCAAAATATTTTATGAAAAAATAGTAATTTGAGCTGGGTGTGGTGGCGCACACCTGCAATCCCAGCACTCGGGAGGCTGAGGCAGGAGGGTCATTGCGAGTTCAAGACCAGCCTGGGCTACAAAGTAAGCTTAAGGCCAGCCTGAACTGCAGAGCAAGACCCTGTCTCAAAAAAAAAAAAGACACCCCCCTGAAGAAAAAAAAGTAATTTGAGACACTACTTTCTTCAGGGTAGAAAACCCAGTTAGCATTTTCCTGAAACGATTTTCAAAATACACTGACAGAGGCCACTCTGAGGAGATAAAGTTGAGTTTTGTGGCCTCTTTTTCTTTTCTTCCCCCTTCGGAATAGCCAAAGCAAAAAGTTAAAAGCATGAAAATTTTTTCCTTTTAAAAAAACGAAAGTCTGTGAAACAATATGGTTTTGGTGTCTGTTTGTTTTGGTGTTGGTTTTGGTGAAGGTATTGAACCCAGGTCTTCATGCATGCTAAGCAAGCACTCTCCCACTGAACTATAACCTCCGCCCATCGAACAAATATTTTAATTGTTGAAACATTTTTGTAAGAAGCTAAAAGCAATTTCCGTTTGACTTCCAGCTTCAGCTTAGGATTCTCTCTGGGTGCACCATAGAAAGGGTGCTAAGGGGAATTGAGCAACCTTCAGCCAGGAGAACTTTTATTGTTTTTGTTCCTTTCAACTCTTAAGAGTTCATTTGAAGGAAAGATTTTGCTATTTAAAAAAAAGAAGGTCAGCTATGCTATCTTGTGTGCATGTACAGGGTTTCTGGAATGAAAACTAAATGGATGAATCTCTTCAAAGACTCTAGTATCTCAACCAGCAATGAAGGGAGAAGCTGACAGTCTAGAACTCTGATTTTCTTCCCCTAGTTATTTCACTGACATGTTTGTGAAGTAATTTATGTATGTTCTCTTAATATCTTCCTTTTAAAAAAGTAGAGATAAAAATTTATCTTTAAATACAAGTTTTGAAACTCCTGGACAGAATTAATTGCCCCTGCTTTCTTGCTTATAATTCTGCTACAGCACCCAGTGCACGACTAGGTTTTTGGTCTGCTCAACTACAGAGTGAGTCCTCTGAGAATGAGGGTCCCAGCCCTCTCTGTTAGTTGCACTGGGACCAAAGAGAGGCTCTGATATTCCGTGGAGTTGGTAGGTGTTTCCGGGATGGCGACACAGTTTTCCTTTAGGACTAATTTGTAAGATTCTTCTGCCAAGTGTTGGTTTAACTCGTGTTTCCTCTTTTTATTTGGATGAAAGCCATCTACAGGTCTTCCAACCCCAGAATAGTAGAGCTCTTGTTTCTATCCCTTCCATTAATAAGAAAGGGCCCCTGGACTTAATTATCTCAGGAGTGAGGACTGGAAGACAGGTTCTGGTGACTGCAGTTATGCGTGTCTGTTTTCTACCAGAGTCTTGATTTCCTTCCTAGCCCAGAGGATACTCTGGAGGTATAATTACCTGTGGCATTTTGTGCATATAATGATAATATGATAATCAAGAAAAAACGACCTGGGCTGGGGTTGTAGCTCGGTGTTAGAGGGCTTGCCTAGCATGTACCAGGCCCTGAGTTTGACCTTCAACTCTAAACAACAAATTTTAACCATACCCTCTAACCAGCATTTTTGGCATATTCCTTTTCTTTTTTTTATTTTAAAAAATAAAAGAAGGAAAACATATTAACAAACAGACATCCATTTACAAAATAGCATAAGAACAATACAAACAAAACAGAGTGACAGACAAAGTTGTAGGAAATTAACAATGGTTGTTATATTACTTATTGATATCTTCAAAGTGGTTTCTCAGGAAAACAGAGACATACAAGATTGATCAAACAAGCAATCATTAACTGTTCCTTTCTGTAGAGCAACAGAAGACAGTAGTACAACTATGTTAGCTATCCTGTATATACACAAATACATAATTTCCCCTTCTTTCCCTTCTCGTTTTGCATATTCCTTTTCAATATGATCTGTACAGTATATATATTTTTGCTACATAATTTGTCCATTTTTGGTTTTGCTTGCCATGTAAATGAAAGGTTTCCATATCATACAGAATATCCTTTCAAATCCGGGGCTGGGGATTTAGCTTAGCGGCAAAGCACCTGCCTGGCAAGCGCAAGGTCGTGAGTTCAGTTCCCGGTACCGGAGAAAAACCAAAAAAAAAAAAAAAAAATCAAATCATCAGTATTAATAGGCAAACATTCCATCAAGTAAATGAAACTATGATTTAGACCCAATATTTTAGTATTCAACCTAATACATCAAAACTGTAATATCTAAACCAAGTTTTTCCATTTAAGGCAATGGCAGATAAAACCAAGACAGAGGTGTTTCAAAACATGGGTGAGGAAATGAAGAGAGAAAACCTGGCTGCCGAACAGCGCATGGTGCATCGAATCCAAAGGATCATGGTGGAGTGCCACAGAGAGAAGGTGGAGGCCGTGCAGAAGGCCAGGGAGGAAGAGCGCCAGATTGCCCGGCTGGCTCTCCAGGTTGAGAAAAGGTATTTCAGAGAACACACTGCAAATTTGTACTTGGCTTTACCAAATTTGTACTTGGCTTCCCCCAAAATTGGGGGAAGAGGGAAGGTTAGGGTGCATAGGCAGATGTTGCCCAGTTTTTGTTTTTATATTTTTATTGTGAAATTTATCAAAATATAGAGAAGATATATTAGAGGGAGGGGACCTCGTAGAAAAATAGTAATATAGTTACTCAAGGATCTAACATCCAATTTAGCAAACTGGAAATTGCCAACATTTCTGAAGCTCTTTTATGATCTTTCTCGGTCATATTCCCTTCATTCCCCCTTTCCACAGATAACTAATCTTCTAAATATTGTGATCTTCATTCTCTGTCTCTAGTTTTAAGAGGCTGAGGAGAGGAATCAAGAAACATTTTCCCAAACATATGTAAAAGTAAATTTTCATTTATATCCCTTAACCTAGTTCATATGCTACTGTATATGTGCTACTTCTTGGACTTTTTTCTTCTTACTAAGTAATATGTGTTGCAAAGGTTGACTTTATGAAAATGTATAGATCAAAACTCACAGGTTCTGACTTATTTCTTCCCTATCCTATACTTCTTCCCAGAGACAAACATTTCCTATAACAGGGTCTATATCCTTCCATAGCCTTTTGATGTATTTATAGCCTGTGCATAGTTACAAATCATTTTTACATAAATCAAGTCCTATCCATGCCACAGGGAGAATGTGTGGCAGATATAGATGGACACCAAGGCAATCATTTCTATGTGGGAGATGAACATTGGACGAAGTAAGACAGTAGTCAGGATATCAGAGCTCTTCAGGTGCAAAGAAAATCACAGCTTCCAAACGTTCAATGCCCTGCCCAAGATCACTGATCAGGACCAAGACTGAGACCACCTTGTTTGGCCTCCTGTTTGTTTGTTGCTTGGGTTAACAAGCAAATCAAAGAAGACATATCAAGTAAGGTCTTTTTCATTAGAACTGTTTAGAATAGGGCCAAAAGTAAGATCCTGGATGAGATGCAGACAAGAATGAGGGCCCCAACTGCAGCAGTTTCAGAGTGTGTTCCTTCCTGCATAGACTGTAAATCATGGTGGAGGTGGAAGAGAACGGTGAGAGAGAGAGTTTCAGGAAGGGACTAGGGAATAAGTTATGGGCCCGCGTAGTGGCCTCTTCTCCCATCCCCACCTCCATCTACAGGAGCTCTACGCCTCCCCTAGAGCAAGGGGTCCACTCCTCACACACACCTGATCCCTTCCTTGCTCTATTGCTTTTGCCCACTTCTCGCCCTTCCTCTGTAAGGTTTGGATGGAAAGTTTCCAATGTCCATCTTTTATTGAGTAAAAGACTAAGATTAGAGATCTGCCATATATGTTGTTTAACTGTATGCAACTATAATGCCTGTTTTATTCATTGATGTTTCCCACATGCCTACAAGAGAACATGGCACATAGTGTGCATTCTTTAAACATTCGTTGAGCGAATGGTTTAAATTTCTTTCTTTTTTTTTTTTTTTTTGGTGTTTTGGAAGCAAGGTCTCACTATGCAGTGCAGGCTGGGCTTTAACTCATTTATGTAGCCCAGGCTGACCTTGAACTCACAGCAATCCTCCTGCCTCAGCCTCCCGAAGGCTGGGATTATAGGTGTGTGCCACCATACCCAGCGATTTAAATTTATTTTGATCAGCTGAACTCTGTAACATACCAGACCTTATTTCTAGACTTTGCTAGATTCCAGTGTTCTTTGGAACATTTGGAGGAATGTTTCTCCAAATGGAGGCTGTGCAGAAAGCCAGGGAGGAGGTATGTATATAGAGACAGATCGTTCATTATGATTACAGTATTTTTTTAAATTTTAAAAATATTTTTATTCATGTCTGTGATACGTAATGAATATGTTTATCATGGAGAACCGGTACATGTACATACCATACCTTAATCCTTTTTACTTCCCCTTCCCTGCCCCTCCCTCCATCTCCAGATCCCTTTCCCATTTCTAAAAGGTCTATTTCCCCACTTTCTGTTATTTTTAATTTTGTTCTTTAAATTACTTATACTTTGGATTTCTCATCTAAGAGAAACTATGTGATATTTAAGCTTCTCTTTCTGATTTATTTTACTCATCATTATAGTCTCAAGGTACATCCATTTTCCTACAAATGTCTCAGATTTATCCTTCTTTATGGCAGAGTAGTACTCCATTGTGTATATATACCATATTTTCTTTACCCATTCATCTGTTGCTGGAAATATAGGCTGCTTCCAAGATTTAGCTATTATGAGTTAAATTGCTATAAACATGGTAATGCATGTGTCACTGCCATATGATGTCTCTGACTTCAGGAATACACCAGAAGGGTATCTAGGTGGGTCAAATGGAATTTCTAGTTTTAGTTTTTTGAGAAGTCTGCTCACTGATTTCCATAATGGTTATACTAATTTACACCTTACAACAGTGTAAAAGATATACAATGGAGTACTCTTCTGCCATAAAGAAGGATAAGCTTGAAACATTTCTAGCTTATCCTTGATAAGTGGCTGTACCTTGAGATCAGACTGTTAAGTGAAATAAATCAGACATGGATATTTAGATACCACATTGTTTCTCTGGTGTGAGAAACTGAAAGTGTAAATAAGGACCAAAGTGTATAATATTGAGAAATGGGAAGAAAATGTTTAAATAAGAAGGGAACAAGTGAAGGGAGAGGGGGAAGGCAGGATAGGACAAGCAAAAGAGAGAATAGAAGGGAAAAATAAAAACAAAGTTTTTGTAGATAAGGAGGGGAAGAGGGGTTGAGGGGAGGGGAGGGGAATGGGGAAAAAAGAAGCAGAAACACATATCATGTACAGGTACAAATTCCCTCTGAGAACTGTTATCATTATATATCTCAAATGTACCAATAAAATTTTTAAAAATGTAATAAGGGTTTCTTTTTTCCACAGCCTTGCCAGCATTTGTTGTTTTCTTGAGTTCTTGATGATAGCTATCCTTTCTGAAATAAGACAGAATCTCAGTGTGGTTTTACTTTGCATTTCTCTAATCGGCAAAGATGTTGAACATTTTTTCATGTACGTATTGGCTATTTATATTTCTTCTTCTGAGAAGTGTCTCTTCATTTATGTCCACTTTTTGATTGGGTCTTGGTTTAGGGGGTGTCTAATTTTTTTACTTCTTCATTCTAGATTTTAGTGCTCTGACTGAGGAATACCTGGCAAAATTTTTTCCCATTCTGTCGTGGTCTCTTCACTCTCTTGGTTGTCCCCTTTGCTGTGTGGAAGTGTTTTCTTTTGATATGACCCCATTTGCCGATTCTTGCTACTATTTCTTGTGTAATTGGAGTTTTGTTCTGGAATCCCTTGCCAGTGCCCATGTCTTCAAAAGTTTTACGTGTTTTAGCAGCTGTAGTTAGAATTTGTGGATTCTTTATTTGGCTACAAACTTTCATCCAAGACTTAAGGACTGAGAACACTTACATATCATGAGAAATATGTGCAGTGAACAGAAACTTTTGTGGATGAAAATGACTGTATTTATACTGATTTCCTCAGAGACACTGAACTCTTTTTCTCCTAAAGCTTAAAAAAAATTGGAAGAGCTCTGATTGTTTTCTAGCCCAAGGCAAAGCATGAATGGAGCCACTGCTCAGGCATTTTTGTGGTCAAGGCTATAATTTCTAATGACAGCTACCCTTCCCTCAGTACCCGCTACACACAAGGCCCTTTGTATACTTTTCATCAGATTTTTATTTTCCGTCCTGGGGGATTCTATTAGCCTGCATAGCTTCAGATTAAAACGCTGAGTCTTGGGCAGAAACTCAGCAAACTGCCAAGGGGCAAGCATAGAAGCGCTGGCAGGGCCTGATTTGAGACCTGGCCTGTACGATGCCGAAGTTCGTGACTTTCCATGGTGTTCCCCTGCTCTATGGGAAGTTGCATAAGTTATCTAGAGGGTTCGTCCACTTCATCTTAGCTTGTCAAGTGCCTTCTGTGAATGTGGCAGTGAAGATCTAACACAAAAAAGTAAGGATCCTTCTTCGACATAAAATGCATAATGCACAGTTGCCGCATCTGAACAAGGTTGAATGCACTGGTCCATGTGATACTTGGGTGCTAGAAGAGTTTAAAGTCTTGGAAAGATCAAGCAATGGGAGTATGTGTCAAGGTAGGTTTTCCAGAAGAGGGTGGTTTTGAATTGGGCCTTAGAAGATGGGAGATCCCATTTGTGTGAGAGGCAAAAAAAGAACAACAGAATGATTGTAGTGGATTGACAACTGGTGGTCAGCTTCTAACCCCTCGGCGGAAGTGAGCAAGTGTGGTGCTGGGTGTGGGAGGCCCACCTGAGGACTGTTGTCAGCAGCATAAGAGGCAGAACTGGAGAAGAAGTGAGGCTGCTGGGAGCTGAGAAAGGCTGTTGAAGCTGGTAGAAGCTGTAAGGAACTGTTGGTTCTTTTGGAGGAGCTTGTCATGCTGGCTTTCCTGATGAACTTGGCTGTTTTCATCCTCCAAGGAGCTCAGGACCTTGTTGGCACTGAGAATAGCTTCGGTTCACTTTGGGGGAGCTCTGGTCCTCACTTTGAGCATTGCCTCCTGGCTCCAGAGGGGAAGATGGTGCACTGCCAGTCTCCTGGAGAAGCTTGCTGTGTTGCCTTTCCTGATGGGAACTCAGCCATCTTGATCATCAGAGGAGCTGGGCACCTTACTGTTGCTAAGGATGGCTGTGGTTCCTTTCAAGGGAGCTCTGCTTTTTCTGAGCATCACTTCCTGGCTCCAGTGCAGATCCCTCACCCTACTAGCACAGACCCTTCATCCTGCTGGCACAGACTTTCTAGATTTTGCCACTGACCTTTGGGCCTTCCCAGTGCAGATCCATGAAACAGGCCTGCTTGAGATATTGTTATGGGCTCTAGACCTCCAGTTGGATTCATGGGAGGCATTGTTATGGGCTCTAGGTCTTCAGCTAGACTCATATAGGACATTATCGCGGAATCTAGGCCCTCAGCTGGACTCCTGGTTTATAGTGTGTGGACAGATTTCCTGCACTCTCTTGTGTATGGTTCTTTGGGTGACTAATATAAATGATCGTATAAAGTATGTGCCCTGTATTATATTGTTCTCCCTTGCAAAATAAGTCCCAAACCATAACAATGATTAAAGACATGGAAGGACAAGTTGGAAGAGTTTGAGAGTATTAGTAACCCTACGATAGAAATGTGCAGCAGACGGCTGGCAACAAATCAGGAGATTCACTCCACACTCCAACTTCTATAATGCCTGCAGCTCCAGCTTGAGTGCATCACCGATCCTCTTGTAGGACCACAGAAGAAAATCAGAATGCATTTTCTTTGTGAACACAATGGCTATATCTGATTGAAAGAGTTAACAGTTCTGTAGTTCAAGTGAAAAAAAATGGATTAGTAGCTTATTATGGACTAACCAAGCACATGATCTGCCATGTCCATCATTGTTCCACTTTATATACAAATGACTTTAGGAAGCAAATTCTGTCCTAGTTTAGGAATAACCTGTAAGGGGAAATTCGAGACTGGTTCTTACTGTCTTAAGATCCAGGATTTTTGTTAAAGGATGCAGAAAGGAGGTTGATTGTATGCTATTAGCCTACACATAAGAAAAGTGAAAATCTCACTTAGAAGGGAAGGGTGACCACTGATGTTTTTCTCTAAAACCTATGATCAGGTGAATGAGACTCTAGAACACAACCTCCATGCATTGCACCCTACCCCATTCCTGGCTTCAATTCTCCTTCATGAAAAGTACCAGAAAAAAATTCAGAGACACCCTGATATAAAACCAAAAGGAATAAATTCCCAAAGAATCAAAAGTTGGGCTTTGAAGTATATTGAAAGAAGTTGGACCCAGCACTTGGGAGGCTGAGGCAGGAGGATCACCATGAGTTCGAGGCCAGCCAGGGCTACATAAGCAAGTTTAAGGCTAGCCTGCACTACATAGCGAGACTGTCTCAAAAAAACAACAACAAAAAAATCAAAATGGGAAGAAAGATGTTGGAAAGGACATTTAAAAAAAGAATCTCTTAGGGAAAACTGATTTCTCTATGAGGAAGAATAAAAAGGACTGTTACTGAGGACAGGAGCCAGAGTTATATGAGGCAACTTCACTAATTCAGGCTTACCTGAGATCGCCTCTGTGGAGCCTTCCGCTCAGTCGAGGAATGCCTGCTGCACGCGCTGCAGAGAGAGCCAAGCTGCCCTGGCAGGAAGCGAGCCCTGCCTCTGAGCGCTGTGTCTGCAGCGGAGGACTCCAGGCAGCAGGGCTTCCTTCGGTTCTTTCTGATTTATGGCCCCAGAGGCCCTGGCCGTCACCTTTACAATCTAACTAACAACCCGAGGAGTTTACAAGACATCAGATTAAATCCTAAGGTGTATGCGTGTGCACATTCCCAACTCTGTCCACAGCATCACTCCCATTAATGGTACCTCCGTTCTCCTGTAACCCAGGCTGAAAATCAGGAAGTTGGGTTTGAATCCTCTTTTTTCTGTATCCACTGTATCCTAGCGGTCACCAACGCTGGCAGTCATGCTTTTGTGATATTTTTAGGGTTTATCCCTCATCCCTCCCTCTCGCTTGTCATTAGACTCTCATTGTACCTGCAGAATATCACAAGATGATATTAATTGGTCTCCTGCCTGATCTCTCTAAGTTCACTCACTGTTACCGGAAGAACAATTCTCTCACATTATATTCATTGTGTTACCTTCCCAACAAAAAATTTATCATGGTCTCTCATGAGCAGTGATTAAGGGAGGAACCCCCGCCACCACTGGTTTAATTGTGTGTGGTCAATCACTTAATCTCTCTAAATGTCACTTTCCTCACATAGAAATAATAATGGGTAAGAAATAAAAATAGCCCAAGCTTCAGTGGATTCTTGTGAAAGTTAAATGAGATGTAATGCACTTAAAATGCTTAGCACAGTCCATGGGACACAGAGAGTGTTCAGTAAACATTGATCCTTGCTGTTAATAATGGATGTAGCCTAGGTGACAAGAAAATACAGAAAAGAAATGGCCCAGGAACTAGAAAGACTAAGGACAATGATGTTTACTTCAAGACTGAGGAAGTCTGTCAGGTTTTAAAGTTGGAAGAATTAGAGATGAGAGAATTATATCTGGGAGACAGGAATTTAGATGATAGAGTAGGTGGTAAATCTTGGAAAGGCTATGTTAGACTGGGAGGCAGAGACGGAGGGTTTTTCTTAGCTGTAAATATTGGAATCAAGCATGTACAGATTTTATTTGGTTTTTTTGTTTTGTTTTTTTTTTTTTTTTGGTTTTTCTCCGGTACCGGGAACCGAACTCACGACCTTGCGCTTGCCAGTCAGGCGCTTTTGCCGCTGAGCTAAATCCCCAGCCCCAAGCATGTACAGATTTTAAAATTCTCAAATCTTTAGAGGTTCTGTTTATACTGGGATAACTACAGAAATCCCCTGGAAGCGTACCACAGTGTCTGAGAGCCTTTGCCCTGGACTCAGTCTGCCTGGGTTGTGGCGCAGCTTTTACCACTTTTACTAATTAAGTGAACTTGAACAAGTTAGCTTCTTTGCGCCTTAGTATCCTCGTCATAAATTAGGCATAACGAGAGAATCGCCTCACAGGATTTGTTTTAAGGAATTGTTGAGTTAATGTCAGCACAGAAGCTCATCCTCCTGTTTGGCACCTGGGAAGAAGTCGATATGGTTGGTTGCCATAAATTATACACAACTATATGCATTATAACCAGAAGTCTGAATCATTCAACAGTGGTTTTCAAAGTGTGGTCCAAGGACCTTCAGAGTTCCTGAGACCTTTTAAGGGGCAGAATATCCATGAAGTCAGTGCTATATTCTTGACAATACTGAGATGTTATTTGCCTTTTTTCACTCTCATTTTCTAGCACATGTTTTTTGTTTGCTTTGTCTCTTTGAAACAGAGTTTCACTCTGCAGTTCAGGCTGGCCTTGAACTCACTTTTTGTAGTCCAGGCTGGCCTTGAACTTGCAGTGATCCACCTGCCTCAGCCTCCCAAGGGCTGGGATTACAGGAGTACGCCACCACACCTGGCACTAATATGTATTTAATAAGTTTTCCGCAGGTTTTTTGATGTGTGATATCACAACATATTGAAATAATATGAAAACCTAGCATTTTTATTAAGACAGATATTAAAGAATTTTTTCCAAAAATTCTCACAAAATTATACTATTCTCATCAAATATGTTATTGTTTTGGAATATGTGTTTTGCATTAAAAATGAACAGGTTCATGTGTAATGGATTTGTTGTTATAAATTAATTAATTAATAAATATTGTTGAAATATCTCACTTTTAGAAATAAATCACACATTGTTTCTCTTGTGTGAGAAACCCAAAGGGTAAATAAGGACCAAAATGGATGATAGATATTGGGAAGCAGAAATAAAATGTTCGAATGGGAAAGGAAACAAGTGTGGCAGGAGGAGGAAGAGAAAGAATAGAGATTTAAAAAAATGTAAAAAAAAATGGAAGGAAAACAATAGAAACAAAGGTTTGTAAAGGGAGCGGGGTAGACTGAAGGGAAGGGAATGTGGAAAAAAAGAATTAAGATATAATATGAAAAACTACAAATTCCCTATGATGAATGTGATCATCATATATGTCAAAAATGTACCAATAAACTTAATTTTAAAAAAGTATAAAAAAGTCTCACTTTTAGTTTCTAATACTATTAATGTCAATATATATAACATATAAATAATTATAAATAAACCTTGGGTTCCTTAGTAATTTCAGTGTAAATGGGTTCTGAGACCAAAAAATTTGCGATAGCTGTCATAGAATGCAGCTAAAGCTAAATCTCACCCAGGAGTGTAATGTTTTCTTCCCTCTCCTAAAAATAAACAGTTGGAATGATATAAGAAAGACTTTCTGTGTTGGAGCTTTGACCTCCTCCTCTTCCTCATCCTCTTTTTCTTTTTCTGTGCTGGGGATTGAACCCAGAATTTTATGCAAGTGTCTAATAATGAGCTACATTCCAAGCATTATTTCTTCATTTTTAAGTACCATGCACTAATATTTTTTTGGCCAAGGTAGACCCCGATTCCTGAAGTTGCTGTTTAACATTAAACTAGTGGCCTCACTCCAGTCCATGGCAAGGTGGTCTGTAGACAGCACCATATCCCTACACCCAGCTCTGTAAAACAGTTTTTGATTGATTGTCAATAGCTAATGCAGTCCAAAATCTCATGTATACCAACCTGTCTCAGGCTGGTGGTTTATCCAACAGTGTAATGACTTCTTGTACCTATATGGTTAAAGACAATCATTTTGCTGTTAGTGACTTACTCATCTGACTTCTAAGTCTGTATTATTTTTTGTAGCAAGGCCGTGGAGGAACTTGTGAAGACTGGCATAGCAGGAATTAAGGAGCAGAAGGTGAACATGGACCAGTTATTAAAGGCAAAGGAACATGAAATGAATGCTTACTATGGCTTGGCTCAGAGGCAGAGGCAAGAAGAGGTACAGCAGGTGATTCAGGAAACAGAGAAAACACATCAGGCCACTCTGAGCAATGTGATGAATAAACTGGTTAATACCCAGGGGGAGCTGCTGTCCATAGCCAAGCAACTGGGAATCATGACAAACTGGAAAGATTTTCTGGAGGAAGAATTGCAGGAAACCCGAGCAGCATTTCAGAAATACATCAATTATACTTTTCCGAAGCTTTCACCAGGACATGCTGATTTTATTCTGCCAGAAAGAAAGAAAATGCCTTCCCATGTAATTACGAATCATGAAACAATTCCAGAGTAGAAATTTCACCTGAAATGTGTCTACAAAAGAGACATCATTCAAAGACTCAATAAATTTATTTGAAACCATTTGTTGATCTCCAACATTGTACAGGTTACTATGTGTAATGTAAGCATTTTGATGGAAAACCAAAATACTTAAAAAGCACACCCCAGGTTATGGAGAGAAGAATCAAACTGATTAGGAGGGAAAAATGATTCTTGGAGAAGGTGTGAACACCTGTCCTTATCTGGATTTATTAATTTCTACATCAAATACAATTATTTTAGTGTCTGCTACCATTGGAAATAAGTAAAGGGCCATGTTCTTAGACTGTTTCCACTGTAAGGAGGTATTCAGCTTCCAGTAGAGAGTTCACTATTGGTGATCTGAAGTAATATTTTTAAGGAATTTCCCTCATATTCAGACAAAATTTGAATTGTAAGAGATCTATATAAATTAATTCAGGAAGGACTTACTTTTGTTTGCCAGCTGTGAAGGAAATTTTTACCTCTAGAAATCAGACGCTCTGCTTCCAGGGATAAGGAATCCTTTAGTGTTCCTACCCAAACCTAGGAGTATGTGGCACTCATTTTCTGTGGCTCAAAATGCAAAAAAACTTTAAGAACCAAAGTGCTTTGGACCAACACAGGTCAACATTTACTAAGTTAAAATGAAAAAAATATCTGAGTCATTAAGTCTTCTCCAAAAATCTATCCAGGAGAAAAGAATATGTATATAGATAGATAGATAGATAGATAGATAGATAGATATTAGTTAAGATAGTTATACTACTAATTGCTATTAGTTCATTGAAAAGAAAGCTTTATACCTATATTGTCTGACCAATTTTTCATGCCTATATCTTGTAATATGAGCACTACTTCAAAGATAATAATATGCAATGTACTAACCATTATTACTCTCCTATAATCTTGTTTTGAAATTTATACCATTATTTTTATTGCTTTTTCTTTTCTTTAAAATAAAAAAAATCTATCCAGTATAGAGTAATATCCTCATTCATAAACCTATATTGATTACTTAAGCATTAAAACCTTAGAAAGCAGCTTTAAGTAAATGAGAATGTACTATTTCTAAACGAGCTTTTAAGTGGATTTGTCTACAGTGACTAATTTTGGGTTTCTTAATGATAAAGGGAAAAACTTATGTATGATTGCGTGACGGACTCCTCTTTGGTATTTAGTTTCATGACACTGCCCTTCACACTGACTGGCCTGTGAAAGGCTTACTTTTTCATGTAAGTTGTCTTCACAACAATCTTGAAGTAGGACAGAGATTAATATCCTGTTTTTATAGATGATTAAAAACCATTGTGTACAAAAATATTTACAAGTAGTCACTTTAAACACATTAATATATAATCCTCAAATGACTTTTGAAAGTAACCATTGCTCCCAATGGACAAAAAGGAAAAACAAGGCTCACAGAGATTAAATAATTCTCCAGAGTACACACAGAAATCAGAGTATTCCAAGGTTCAGCAGACAGATGAACCAGGAGGTTTCAAGGTTTTTCAGTACTGAATAGACAGACAACAGCTAACAGCACGCTGGCACATTACGCACATGAATTCCTTCATTGTCACAGCAACCTTTTAGGATAGGAACAAGTAACATGGACATTTTAAAGTAGGAGTGTCTGAATACACATAGTTAAGATCCCATCACTTTCGCAAAGTCATACCGCTAATTAGGTTCAATTATCCAAGGATGTGGCTCTTGGGCCTGTGATTTTATTAGCTACCGCTCTGTTCACCCTGGACACTGGGGCCTTGTGCCGACTACGTGCGTGCATGTGTGCATGGTGAGGACTGCCAAGAACGCGCTCTGTCTTCTGTGTCATGCATCATGTTTATCTCATCTGGAGTAAGAGGGAATTATACCTATTGACTTCTGCATCTCATTTGTTGGAGTTAATGCTGTTAAGAAGCCGAGAGCAAATGTCCACTAAGTGGGTCTGATTTCTGGCTAAGTACTGTACCACCTTTGGCATCTGTGACACAGTGAGTGATAGAGAGCCAGTCCTCTTTGATCCCGGAAATGACAGGTCTGATCAGTAGGCATCTGCAGCCTCAAACAACTGCAGCTACCTCAAGCGAAGGCAAGCCTTGCAGAACAGACACCCCTAAGAGAGGGCAGTTACCCCGTGATGGGACCCTATCCATGGCTGCCCTCCTAAGCAGGAGCTGTTCTTCTTACAGTGGGAACCGATTTCCCCCTCACTCAACGAGGGCTCTCCTAGAACCTCCCAGAACCGGAGGTATCCAGCAACCAGACCACTGTGAAACCAGGATAACCTACTGCCAGCTGTGCAACCCCAACCCTTGCCTTCATTTTCCTTTTCTGTTAAACTTAAAGCTCTGTGAGCCCCTAGAAGACAGACCTTGAATCCTTTCACCTATTCTTCCTGTCTGGCCACACTGATTAAAGCTCCTTCGCTGCCCTTCATCATTGCTCTGCTTCTTAGGATGGGTGGCTGAGCCCAGTCTTCTGGAATTCCCAAGACCTGAGGTGTTTGCCCTAAAACCCTGGTAACATGAGGAACATGAAAGAGAGCAGGAAATTTATTACTGGCTTGGAAAAAAGAAACTAGCTTCTTGGTTTTCAACCAGATTGGAAGAAATTATATGGTACTTTGTTGCTAGTACCTCACAACGCACACATGCACTACCCCCTGATCCCACCCAAATCCCAATCAACAGTTTCCTTAGTGTTTTTAAAGTCATTTGAGTGCTTCTGAGAAGGGAAGAGTTAGAGATGCTGTTCCTATACTGATTCTTAAGCCCCCACTCATGCCAGCCAGAGGACTTCCCTGTCACTCCTACATAGCCACAGTGCTGAATGCCTTGTGTCACAGTAAGGCAGGAAAGGCAAGGCGTGACTAAGACTGGCTAGGAAAGTAGATGTGACCTGTTGATTGCAAAATCCCAGGCACAGGTGCACATGGACTTCTCACAAGAACTCAAGCAGGTTTTCATAGGATTCCTGGACAGGGTGGAGTATAAAAAGGGACAGTCGCTATAAAGTGCTTGCTATCATGTCTGTTTGCAGTGACCCACCATATCCTGTAGAGTATACTTTATTTTTTTTTATTTTTTTTCCTACTTTTACTTGGTCCAAACCCACTGTGCAGAACCTGTTTCTTCCTACCTTTAATAAATGTGAGACTTTGTCACCATTTATACTTGCTTTGACCAACTAGAATTTACTTCTAGGAGACACTAGAACCCAAAACTCCATAACAATAGAATGGTCATAAGTGACTCTATCGGGATAGACCAACCTGATCCCACTCTCCACTTACCTTATTATCTGAAGTCAGCACCAGCACACAGAGGGGAAAATCTGTTTCAGTTCTCTTTGCTCAGCTGTAACTTTCCCAAGGCCAAACCAAAGGATCATTCTTGTTCTTATCCAAATTCTTCACCTTGCTTTAATCACCTCAGCCCACAGTTCTCTTTTTAGCTTGAATGTCTTACAGATAATTACCCTTGAGAATTAAAGATCAAAGTGTAGATATAATTTGTCATCAAAAGAAAAAAACAGGTTCTGTCAGCAGTGTCTTTTTCCTATGGTTCTGATAAGGATGATCTTCATGACTAAAGGAAGAAATGGTGGAAAATATAATAGTGAGCATATATCAAGCATCCACTGTATCTGATATTATAGTAGGCTCCATAATAATGCTTGTCTTACTGAAATCTCGCAGCTACCCTACTATTGTTCCCAGTTCCGAACTGAAGAAACTGAGACTTGGAAAAGTAAAATCACTTGCTAAAAAATCGCATGTGTTATCCACAACAGTGTATCAGCCTGCTTTTGTGTCTAAATATTGAGCAGGTATCAATGATGCACAGCTTTCAAAATATATTGGCACCGTACCAGGGGAATTCTGAATTATCGTGCAGAACCTTAACCCTTCCAGTGGACGTGGATGGGTACCAAGCATGAAGGAGACCAGAACTGGACGCCTTCCCCTGCACAAGTGCATGAACGCTCCTCAGTGAGCCTGAGGGATGACTGTATGGAGGGGTAAACCCTGCAGCTCCATCCTAACATCAAGCACAGACTCCCCTGACAGGATCCAGGAGAGAGCAACTACCCTGTGGCTCAAAGATGAGAACTTCAAAATTAAGTGAAAATTTAAAGTGAGCATATATTTTAAATCTCAGTGAAATCTTTACACTAAGGTTTTCTAGAGAAACCTGACAGAGGGTGAGATAAAATGGGGCTATTTTCAAAAAGAAGGCTTCCTCAAGTGAATCAATTTTTACTTAAGACTTCAGAAATAGAAATAATGACTTAAGAAAATACAAATAACTCTCCTGGTGCCATTTACTTTGAGTACGATAAGAGACGTTATTGTAGACCTTAGGTACTAAGCTCCTTGTGAGTTAGTATAATTGCCAACTGTTATGGTTTATATCTAGATATCCTCCCAAAACCTCGTGTGCTCAGAGGTGGGGGTTTGAGAGGTGTTAGATCATGGGGTTGTGATACTCAGTGGATCGTTCACTGTTGAGTTTATACCTAATATGATGTTGAAGGTGTGAAACCTGGTTGGAGAAAGGGGTCCCTGGAGGTGTGGCCTGGCTATATCTCCCTCCCTTGAGCTCTCGCGGGATCCTGCCTGTCATACCACATGCTCCTTCTCTGCCATGCCCATTTCCCATGCCACCCTGCCTTGGAGCCAACCAGCTATGAACTGAAACCTCTACAGACAGCCAAAATAAACCTTTCCTCCTTAGAACTGTGGGTGCTGGGTACTGTGTCTTCATGACTAGCGAGTAACTAAGACACAAACATTTTGGAGACTTACTTTAGAGAGAGATTATAGAAGTTCATTTCTCTCAGTTGTCCTAGATGCTACCTGCGTATAGATAGTTCTTAGGGTTTTTGATAACTAGGAAGCTAGAGACCATCTGGGAACTCAACCTGAGAACTATAAGAAATTTACTGCATTAATTTTAATTAAGCTTAATTTTCTGTAAGTTATTCTACTAGGAAATGAACTTTATTTTTGGAGGGAGGGAGCCTTTGTACAAATGCATAACATCACTCCGACGGGTGTAGAAGCCCCCATCTGAAGCACAAAGCACAGGAGGATGTGTTGCTCAATAATCTCTGGACATTTATGTTACAAAGAAATCCCTTTGATAGTTTCTTTCTCTAACTCTGCGTCTGTTTGACCTATTAAATCTTACACACACTAGCTTTTATGTCCACTGACAAGATGTAGGCACTACAGTATTTGTGAAACTTGGGCTCATTTACAGATCAGAGAATTTTAATATTCTGCCACCTTTAATGAACTCTTCTTTGCATTTGGTTAAGATTGCTCAGAAAAGGGAGAAAAAAGTACTCTTATTTGTTGTTTATCAATAGTACGCCAGGCAGCTTGTGGGAGCTTCATCTGCATTATTCACTTGCTGCCTTAGAGCAACCTGACAGAGAAACGCAGGTACCTCCAGTGTAGGTGTTCTGGCTCACTCTGCTTTCTGCAAGGGACTAGTTTCTGTACTGTACAAGGAACGCCTAAGAATCAATACAGAATAGATCACCAGTTCCATAGAAAAGTAGATAAAATATAAATAGAAAATATAAAAATAGTCAAACAATTGAAGTGTATAAAATATTTCACAATTATTCAAGATAACTGCAAATTCCAATTACACTGAGAAGTCATTTTTTTATCTATAAGATTGGTAAAAATAATAAAATCATAAAACTTGGCAAAAGTATAAAAATATACATTGCTGAAGAGAGCATAAATTAATACAAGTTTAAGATGTTCTATTTCACAATACCTTTTAAAATTAAGAAACGTAGACCTTGTGACCCAACAATTCCACTTCTAGGAATTTATCCTATATTCTTGCACATCCAAGATAATATAGGGATCAGGGGCTGGGGATTTAGCTCAGTGGCAAAAGCGCCTGCCTGGCAAGTGCAAGGTCATGAGTTCGATTCCTGGTACCAGAAGAAAAACAAAGACAACAACAAAGAAAGATAATATATGGACCAAATTGTTATTATGGTATGATTTTTAAAAAGAATTAGATTTGTAAAAAACAAAGAAACAATCTAAATATAGTTCTTTATGTAAATTATAATACAGCTTTACAATGAAGTAGTAAGCTTTTTAAAAAGAATGAAATAAATGTCTGTGCTGGTAATAAATTTCCAAGATTTCCAAAATACATCTGTTCAGGGTATATATTATCAAATATATATATATACTATCAAAGTCAAGGTACAAAATGATATGTATGCATAGTATAATTTATTCATTCACATATTCAGCAAATACCTGTATCTGCTATGTGTCCGGCATCATTTTAGACTCTTGGGATACATTAATAAATAAAATAGGTTTCAGTTCATAGCTGGTTGGCTCCAAGGCAGGGTGGCATGGGAAATGGGCATGGCAGAGAAAGAGCATATGGTATGACAGGCAGGATGGTTCAGGTGACCTGAACCATAACAAAGCTTACCTTCTGGTAAAGAAAAGAGTCATCCAGCAACAAATAGGAACACTGTACAATGTATTAGAAACTGGTAAGTTCTATGAATTCGCAGGAAAGTAGAGCCGAGCATGGGAGAGGGCTGAAGGTGGGAAGATTATAGGCACTATTAAATAATATGGCCGAGTTGGGCCTCAGAAAGGGAGATCTGAGCAAAGATTTGCAGTGCGTGAGGAACTAGCCAAAAATGTATCTGAGAGAAGAGCGTTCATTAGAGGGAGCTATCAAAGGCCCTAGGGCAGGACCATGTCTGATGAGTTCAGAGAAGCCAGGGAGGCCAGGCTGAAGGAGCCAGAAAGAACAGGAAGACGGTGGAAGAAGTAATGGGAGGTAAACCGGCACAGGAGCTTGTAAAGATGTGGACGATTCATCTGCGTAGCAGGAAATAACTACAGCATTTTGAGGTGACGAGGCATCATTTATAATTTATAGCTTAAAAGGGACCCATATTGAGAACTGTGAGTATGATGCATATGCCACTACTTACATAAACAAATTTACACATTTATTTATATATAGATAGATGCTCCCCAACTTTCATAGGGCTACATCCCAAAAACCTGTCATAACCTAAAAATATTGCTAAGTAAAAACACATTTTGGGTTATCCAACTCTGGGGCTCCAGCTCCTCCGAGTGACTTTGTATCTCTTTCTTCTGTCAATAAACTTTGCTCCTGCTTTGCAAAAAAAAGCATTTTGTGTGCCTAACCTACCAAACGTGTCACTTAGCAACACAGCACACTGTAACCTATTGGTTGTTTACCCCGTTAATCTGGGGGCTGCCTAGAAGCTGCAGCCCACTGCCGGTACTCAGCATCGCAAGAGTATCAGTGACACCTTGTTAGCTTGGGGAAAGATCCACATTCAAAATTCAAATTGCTTTCACAACATCACAATGTCAAACATCAAAAGTTGAACCAATGTAAGTCGGAGACTGTATAATACTGTACAGTATATATAGTACTGTATAATACTGTAAGTCGGAGACTGTATAATACTATAATAATGTCTGCGTACTTCTATATAGAGAGAATCCCTCTTTTCTAAACATAGAAAAACTGGTCACTTTGGCTGCCTAGAAGAGAACTGAGTAGCTGAGAATCAAGTGTTGAATGGAGCGTTATTTTGTCTTGCATATCAGTTTTACCCTCTTTGTTCTTTGATTGTTCATTTTTCAGTACTGGGGATCAAACCCAGGACCTCGGGAATGCTAAGTTTACACTACCACTGAGCGACATCTCCAGCCCCCAGTATAAATCTTTTAGTTTGGGACCATACAAAAGTATTACATTTTAAAATCAATATACTATTTTAGAAATAGTACAAATTACAAGCTACATTATAAAACTGCTACGTGCCTGTGCCTAAAATATTCTTCTGTTGTTTAATTTTTAAAATGCTGACTAAAGGATAAATAAATTTAATTCCAAAAACATTGATTGAATACCTACCATGTATAAGATACTCAAAATTTTTTTAAAAAAAAAGAAACAAATGCTTTTTAATCTGACAATGTGCTGAATATGAATGTAAATCTAAATTGGTCTTCTGGAACTATTTAGTTGCAAAACTCACACCTTAGTCTCATAGGATTCTCAAAGCAGCTGATTTTATAAAGCACAGCTGCTAGGAGCTTTTTTATTTTTAACACAACAGCGTAAATAGGTACCACCTGAAATTTCTGCTTTGTTTGGTTTTTTGTCTTTTGGAGACCGGGTCTCACTATGCAGTTCAGGCCGGAATTGAACTCACTTTGTAGCCCAGGCTGGCCTCGAACTCCCAACAATCCTCCTGCCTCAGCCTCCCAAGGGCTGAGATTATAGGCGTGAGCCACCACACCCAGCTCACCTGACATTTCCGACCTGCAGAAAAAAATTAAGAATTATTCTGTGACCCAAAACTAAGTTAAATGTCTAAAGATAAGTGTTGTACATATGCGTTAAGGAAAAATAATATTTGATCTACTTCTTTTAATTTTTGCTTGATTCTTTCTGGGTTTCTGAAATTTTAAATTTAGAAGAGTACAAGGAATCAAATAAGAAACACTTATGGCCCATTACTCAGAAATAATAAATATCAACATTGGATAATGTTTTCTTTACACAGTTTAATAATGAATAAAATATTATACATAAAATTTGAAACTTCTTTATTGTTCTTCCAGTCCCATTCCTTTTCTTCCTCTTAGATAACTTTTATCCCAAAGTCTGTGTACTTGTTTTTAGCTCACTATACATTTGTATAGTATAAATCAGATATAAAGGTTAAATAAATGCTGTTAGTTTGTGCACATCATTTGACAATTTGTCTTTTTTCGTCACCTAACCTTATGTTTCTGAAATCTATTCATGGTGGTACAATAATTATTTATTTTCTAGAGATATGTGACATCACAGCAATTTCAGTTAGCTATTTTCCACAAGGAAGCTATATCTGAACTAGAATAGGATTGTTTTCTAAATGCTCTAAAACATTGAGACAAGGTTCCTAAACTGTACACCAAGTGACCTTCAGATATTGTTAGCAATTTCATACGAGTAC
The DNA here is from genome assembly GCF_000276665.1 of Chinchilla lanigera. NCBI lineage: Eukaryota > Metazoa > Chordata > Mammalia > Rodentia > Chinchillidae > Chinchilla > Chinchilla lanigera. Next base: position 14,368,927 of record NW_004955411.1, read on the forward strand.
AGCAGGATTTTTTAAATTTCAAGGGAAACACAGTTACATACTTGTCAAGATACCAGGGTGTTATTGATTGTATTTAGGTGTCTCCCTAAAGCTTCATGTGCCATGTGGGGAACCACTCAGACTGCTTCAAAGCTCAGGGATGTCTAAGGACTCCTGAGGACGTGACCCTGCCTGTCTGACACAGGCGCACAGTGGGATAGAGTTATGTAACCATGGCTTAGCACAGGTAAACACACGTGTTAGTTACAGAACTATGTAAGAATGTAAACATGAGATAACAACCTGTATAAGAATTATACAGTAAAGATGAAAGTGGCTGTCTTGCACTTTGTGCTCTGCTCCGTGCTGCCTGCTGTTTTTGCTGGTATCTTGCACACCTGTATTGTTTAATCTTGGGACTTCATCCACGAAAACTTTCCTTGCCCCCCACCCCAGTGGGTTGGCATGCTCATAGGTGGGACTTTTCAGAGGTGGTTGCATCTAGCACAGTGGTGGCAAACCTATGGCACGCACACAGAGCCCTCTCGGTCAGCCTGTGGGCCAAGTGTCTGAGTTGTTTTTTCTACACAAAAACCTCAGTATTCAGATTTCATTGCCCTGTTAGCACTTTACAATAAATAAATGGGTTTTGGGTTGCAGTTTGGGCACTTAGTCTCTAAAAGGTTTGCCTTCACTGATCTAGGGTGTGTGAATGTGGGTTATGGGTACATAATAACTGGATCGGCCCACAGATTGGATTCACATAGCTCTGGTGTGGCTAGTTGCATTTACTAAGGACAGAAGACCTACCCTGGGTGTGAGTGGCACCAACTAACAGCCTGAACGGAATTGAGAGGGAAAGACAGGCTTGCTGTTGCTGCTTGGTGCTTCCTGCCTGCCTTGCCATGAACTATTTCCCCTTTTCCATGCTACCCTGCCTTGGAGCCAGCTGACTATGGCCTGAAACTTCTACAAAGTGTGAGTGCAAGCTTTTCTTCCATTAACTTGTGGGTGTCGGGTATTTGTTCCCAGCAGGAAGAAAAGTAACTAAGATACATGCAAATGACTATGTTACATTGTTTAGATCTTTTAGGTACTTATTTAGGTATAAGTCCAGAACTTCTTTGAAAGGAGGAGGTGGGTACTTCTTTAAGCCTAGAGAAAAAATTATTGAGACACTAAAAGTGTTAAAAGCCAAGAAAGTTTGAGAACCTGTACAATAAGAGTTAAAAATCTACATGCACTATGAGGCCTCTCTACCCGGTGAATAAATAGAGGACTTACAGACAGACCATTTCAAAGAACTGACTGACCTTTTGACCCTAAATTTACTTCATTGATTCAAAACACTTTTAACTCACAAGTGATATTTATGACAATTTAACTTTTGTTCCATCCCTCTCTAGGACCCAGGAACTCAGCCTGAGGTATTAATTGAACACTTTACTCTCCCTTTTATTTAAAAGGACATCATGAGGGCCCCTGTGTGGGGAATGTTTGCACCCATTCTTGGATGTCACTAGGGATACCACCAGGGACACACTGAAGTTTTCTGCAGATTAAAAAGGTGGCAATGCCATATTCTCCATCATGAGTACAGCTCCATAGCTTTCCCTTCATGGTCCCAGGGAGAGGTCCCAGTTTGCCTCGCTGGACCCTATTTTACATAAATTCAACTTAGCAATTCTGTCACCATATAAATTTATTTCTATTTAAACATAAAATGATCTATAAGAAAAAGATTGCCATTTTTTAAAGGTCATAAGAAGGGGTTATCAAAGTCTTTAAAAACAAATATGAGAAAGTCTGGCTGTAGGGGAAATTTTCTGAGCCTGAAATGGAAAACAATAGCATTTAGAGGGAAGAGCTTTCATGTTTTAAGAAAATTAATTTCTTGCACTGCTAAGAAATAAGAGCTGAAAATATATTGCTTTTTCTTTCTGAATAAGTGATATGCATCTTTCAAAAGAGTATTGTGATGTCACTTTGGTAGAAATTTAAGGATATTAGTGGATCAAATGTCTTGAATCTTCATAAAGCACCAATAACATTTTTAAATTAATGATTATATAACCTATTCCTGTTTTCTTGAGGAGAAAGGCTTTTCCTAAAAATACCATCAACCATGGTCTCTTTCAATTATACATTCAAGTGTAATGTTTCTATAATATTAATGTCATATTTTATGACTCATCACAGAGAAATACATCATTTGGGCCATTTTCTGGGTTATTTGGATTTAAAAGTGGAGCCAGCTTTAAAGTAATATCATAGTTTTGTAAAGCCAAACACCTCCCCAAGTCTGCATTACATTCAGTCACGTTTTCCCAACCTTACATGATCATAGTGCTTGAATAAGTGCCTATGACAGATGGTTCTTATTTTTCCTAGAACTCTGACTCTGAGTGGAGAAACTCAAGGGAAAATCTGGTACTAATTAAGAAGAGTGGTTTAACTCCTAAATGAAATAACAATGTAATTTTTTTCAAATTTTAGGGAATTTAGACTGGAGATTAGATTCAATCATTCATTAAACATTCATGGAAAACCTACTGCAGTCATATGCTAGCTAGTCATATGCTAGCTGCAGAGATATATCAAACAGTAGTGGGTGGGATATGATGGCTTTATAAACCATGGTAACTGCAACAAAATGTCAAAAGTAGGGAGTGTCCAACAGAGGTTTTAACAAAGGTTGTGGGAATTCAGAGAAATCTGGTGGCTAATCTCAAGTTGGGCCTTGAAAGACTGTTCCAACTTCAGTTGGCAGATTCGATGAGAAGAATATAGCATAATCTAAGCAGAGAGAAATTTATGAGGAACGGCATTGTTAGGAAAATGTAATCTAATGCATTAATAAGTGAAGGTTGTAAGAAATAAAGATGGAAAGAAAGATCAGTGATTAATCATGAAGACTTTCCAATACCGTGCTAGGGAATTAACCTGTGAATTTAACGTGTGAATTTTAATATGGATAATATTAATATTGGAGCAACATAAAAGCTCAAATCATGGCAAGAACCAGTCTCCAACCTGCACCAGGTGGCCAGAGGGGGAGCCATCACCCCAAGAGAGTGGTCATCTACAGTGTCCCTCGTATGTGGGACAGGCTGTGCTAGAGGAAATAGGAGCTCTGAATTCTCAGCCACAGGGAACGTCTACCTTCTCTTGCACCCTGTCCTCTTTGGGTCTGACTTTAATATCCATTATGTTCAAGGATTTGGAGACCAAGGTCCATCTTGTAACCAGATTACACTGTTCTGTGTTATGCGCCTTCCTCATTTGTCTGATTACTCTGGCCTTAAGTAAGTTTTGATTTAAAAATTTCAGCTTTGCTTTGGGATTGCTGTGCAGTTTTTAAAAATCAAGTGAAAGCAAGGTATCAAAGGGAAGCAGCGCCCCCTTGAGGCTAGCTCGGCGATGGCAGCAATTAGCAGTGAGATCCTAACCCCAGCTCTTTTCCCCAATAGTGGTTGGCTTATGCAATCCTTTAGTGGAGAGGACTCCTGCACATTCCTACAAGGTTAGGCACGGCTGCTGTATGGAAGAAGGCCATCTTCCTCACATTATATTCCCTGTGATTTCTAAATCCCCTTGCAAATAAGCATCTCATGTAGAAGCTGTGGGATGATAGCGTGCATGTCAAACATAGGCTGGAGTCTGTAGAGACAAGTTACCTTATCTCTGTGCTTCAGTTTTCTTGCCTACGTAGTATGAGTAGCAGTACCCTTCTGAAATGATTTATTACAGGAAGTAAGCAATCACGTTCACTATAGATTCCCTTCTATTGCTATAGCATCTTGCCGGACTTTTTTTTTTTTTTTAATTTGCCTGACTACTGGCGAAAACTATCCTTCTTGGGTCTTCAGGTTTCCTGGAAAATACATAAACTGTAGTAAAACTATGAATATCATTGTCTGTTATAATTAGGCTAAGTACTGCGGCAACATGGAAAGACTTTTATTTGCTGCTGTTTTGTTTTGGTCTTGTTTTTTCAAAAGAATTTTGGAAAGCAGTTCTCATCCACTGGCTGCTCCTGAGTCAGCTGCAGTAAAGGCAGACAGCAAGAGTTTAAGTGTTGGCGCCACTGCTTAATACCTTGTTGACCTTGCATAATTGGAATTTTTTTCATGGTCTCATTTCCCTTTTTTGCAAAATGAGGATTATAATGGTACCTCCCACAGAAGGTTAATATAGAATTAAATATTCATCAAAATAAAGTGCTGACCAGCGTGCTGGCATATGGTAAGTGCTAGCTGTTCCTGTGTGCCATTGGGAAGGACAGCGTGTGTCTGAGGAAGTGCCAGTAGCAAAGGTGGCTCGGGGAGAGCAGAGGGATAGAGGGCCAGCAGGATAGGCTACTGTGGGTTAGAGAGAGCGGGAGAAGCTCCGGGGAGGAGGTCAGGCTTAGCTGAGCTTGCAGGTTGGGTAGGATTGGGACTGGTAAAATAAGACAAGTTTTGGAAGGAAAAGCATTATCAAAAACACTGAGGAGGAAATTGGCAGGGGCGTTTTAAACTATGGATCATATTATGAAGTCCAACATAGCGTGACTGTCCTTGAGTAATTACAATGTGTAATGAATGGGTAAGAACTTAATATTTTCTGACCTGCACAATAGGGTGTTGTGGGTTACTTTCCACTAAAACCTATTTTATGTCAGCATCTTGAATTTTGTAAAATTCTCGGTGCAGATGGTTGCATTTAAGTATATGCGGCAGTTGTCAGGTTGGGGGAACAAATGGAAGAATTTGTAGCTGTCAGGCCCTATTTTGATGATAGGGCGCTCCCTTGCATAAATGTAAGAATAGGGCCATTGTGGTCTATATAGAAAATCATTCAAGTCATTGGAATAGTTGTCACATATTGTAAATCACCAAGGCTGCATTTGGAAGCAATTTTTTACACTAGTGTAAAAGATGGCATTAATGCAGCAGGAAGGAACTTCTTCCTTCTTAGGAGGTGTGCTGATCTCTCAAGAAAAACAATCTAATCATTTTTCCATCTTGGAGCGAAAGTCAGACCCTGGGCGTAAACCTTCTCAGTAATTCTCTCATAGAATTTGCCATTCAGCTTTAACAGTATCTCACATGCATGGATTTGTAAGGACTCCAAAGTTAGGGCACCACTTTCAGTAATAGCACTGATGGCCCACTACAGACATTTTCATTTCACTGTTGTTTGATATTTAGACTCCACCGACCTCTACCTCCTTATCAGATATAAGGAGATACTTGGATCTCTCCAGTTGAAAATCCTCCTTTTGTGGTTTTATAATCTGAAGACATCAGGATGGTTACCAGGCCTGTCCATCCTACCTTTGCCTCTCTAGGCTGGTCTCACTCTCTAGAACCACTCTGAGTTGCCCACACTGACCTCTGTAGCCACTCCCAGGTTTCTGTGTAGAACAGGCTGGGGACTGCATCACACTGGAGGACACTGGGAACTTGTCTAGAAGCTGCGCTCAGGGAGAACAGCACTCCTCTTAGCTTATGCATTGATTGGAGAAGTAGGATGAGGTTAAGCACCTGTCCTCAAGCAGCAGGAAGGAACTTCTTCCTTCTTGGTGTCAGCACCGTTTTGTGCTCCCTGACCCTCCTGCCCAACAGACTGTGAAGTTCTGGTTCAGTGAGAAGATGGAGACTAGAAGCCCTGAGGGGCTGTTGGACGGGCTTCTCCCCTCTGAACTCAGCCCTGTTTTCACCATCCCAGTCTTTTCCATGTTCTCCATTGTGGCCTTTCTTCAGTCATAAAATCCCTCTGAGGACCTGTTAAAGTCACACCTCCCTTCAGAAAAAAACTTTCGTTGTCAGGTCCTCAAACAAAAGCTGGAGTGCTGCATCAGGTCCCTGCAGTCTTTGAAGCTCCTCCTGGACCCCTGAAAACCTTTGTCTTTCAGGAAGGGATACTTGCTTAACAAACAAACATAAAAACAACACTCTATCTGTTGTATTACCTTCTTTCTCTTTTTATGACCTTTTTTCTTGCCACAACTGCTAACATTTCAAGTGCTAAGCTTGTTTCAGGTGCATTTTCTGCATTTTAAATAATTTAAACACTACAAGAATCATATGAGTGCCTGGCACATTGGTACACACCTATAATCCCAGCTACTTGGGAGGCTGAGGCAGGAAGATTGCAAGTTCAGGGCCAGCCTGTGCAACTACGCAAGACCCTGTCCCAAAATTTAAAAAAAAAAAAAAAAAAAAAGGCTGGGAGTGTTGCTCAGCACTTCCTGGGTTCTATTACTGAAAAGAGAGATATCGCTGGTTGCTACTGTACTATTGCACGGATGAGGAAGAGGCTCATGGAGTTTAACATTGCCAAGATCACACTGTTTATATCCAACGGGTAAGTGCTTAATCACTTCATGCTATTAATATGTCTTTTTTGTACAATTAGATTAGCTTGTGTTATTTGAAAAAGTCTTACATTAATTTCTTATGATGATAGTAACAAATTAATACAGCCTAGTTAGTTTATAACAACAGACATATATTCTCTCTTGGCTCTGGAGGTCGCAAGTTTGAGTTAAAGATGTCAGAAGGCCATGCTCCTTCTGGAAACTCAAAGGGGAAAATCTATTTCTTTCCTCTTCCAGTTCTGGCACACTGGCATTCTTTGGACTCTCTGTCTCTCTCTCTCTCTGTCTCTGTCCCTGTCTCTGTCTCTCTCTCTCTCTCTCTCTCTCTGTCTCCCCCTTCTCCTTCATCTTCATATTTGCTTCTCCTCTGCGTGTCTATCTTACCACTCTTTGCATGGATATTGGTAATGGCATTTGGGCCCACCTAGACAATCTCTTCATCTCCAGATCCTTAACCTAATTATATCAGCAGAAATGCCTTTTCCACACAGGGTAACATTTACAGGTTCCAGGGCTCAAGACTGATATGTTTGAGTAGCAATCATAATTAAGTTCATTAAACTGAAATGTTTTGAAATTCAAAGTTACACCTGCTACTAACTTGTGATGGCTGATTTCTCAGTTTCTGTTCCTTCCTTGCTTTTCCAAATCCTTCACTGCTTTCTATATTTCTTTCATACTTTGTCATCATCACAAGTTTCCTAATCTTCACCTAACAAGTGTCTTCTCGCAATTTTATTTTTCATATCCTTGTCTCGGGAATTTCTTTCATGTTAAAGAGTTTCTAGTATGGTCTATTGTCTGATTTTTGAGCCAAAGAACTTTATTTTTACCAAGCTAACAACTTGGACTTAATTATGATAAAGAAGTTACAGTGTATCCATGTACTGAAATACTGATCAGCAATAAATAAAATTAACTATTGATATACAGAGCAACATTAATGATCCTCAAAATATGCTGTTTCAAGGAAGCTGAACAAAACTAGTAAATTTATAGATTCCATGTACTTAACATTCTAGAAAAAGCAAACTAATCCTTTGATACAAAAAGCAGGTTAGTGGCTATAGAGGTTAGTGGTGTAAAGAACAGATGTGAGAGGTTAAACTTGGCCAGGAGGAAACATTATGGGGCGCTGGTGTCCTTTATCTTTATTGTGGAGCTGATCTCATGGGTATCTACATATGTCAATATTTATCAAATTATACACTTTAAACCAGCAGTTTATTGTATGTCAATTATGCCTCAATAAAGCTGCTTCCAAAATGTTTTACTTCCTAGGAAGGTAGCACATTACATTAAACAATAATAATAAAATACTACAGTAATTCAAGGAATGAATTTTACCAAAAATAATTGCTATTTAATTAATTTTCTGAGTCACAATTAAAAAACAAAAGGAAGGTGCTGGGAGTATACCTCGGAGGCAGAGTGTTTGCCTCACAAGTGTGAGGCTTTGGCTTTGTATGTGAATCAAACACACACAGAAAAGGAAGATGAAAAATTGGGTAGTAGGATGTTTTGAATAATCAACCAACATGCTGCTATTAAAGGAACAGATTACAAAAGCATAATTTGAAATTGGAAACTCCTTTAAAATTCTTGTGCCAATAAAGTACAAAGGAGCAAAGGCAAGTCAAAGGAGAAAGGAAAATCTTTTCAACAAGCAGTGCTGGGGAAACTGGACATACCAACTGAAAAGAAATAGACATAAACACTACACCATTCACAAAAGTTAGCTCAAAATGACTACAGGCCTCAATGTAAAGCACAAAATTATAGAACTCCTAGAAGAAAACAGGAAAAAGGTCTAGGGAACCTTGGGTGTATGAAGACTTTTAAGTGAAACACCAAGAGCATATTCCATAAAAGAAAAATATTTAGAGTAAGCTGGACTTCATAAAAATTTAAAACTTCTAGCCCTGGAAATGCAGCTCAGTAGCAGAGCTGCCTAGCACACATGAAGCCCTGAGTTCAGTCCTAGTAACAAACACACCCAAATAATTGCAAATAAACTTCTGCTCCAATAAAGATTTCCTTAAGAGAATGAGAAGACAAGCCAGACCTAGAAAAAAATTTTGCAAACACTATTATGCAAAATATACAAAGAACTCTTTAAAATGCAGTAATAAGAAAGAGCAAACGTTTAAAATGAACAAAAAATTGAACAGTCACATCACCAAAGAAGACACAGAGATGACGCATAAGTGTACAAAAAGATGCTCAACATCCTGTGTCACTACGGAATTGCAAATTAAAGCAACAAGACCACTATACACTTATTATAATGGCCCAGAATAAACACCGACCGCACTACGGTAATTGGCACGTATGGAACAACTAGAACTCTTCTGTCACTGCTGTTGTGAATGCAGAATAGCACAGCCCCTTCAGAAAGCCATTCAGCATTTTCTTACAAAATTAAACAGACTCTTACTGTGCGGTTGCACTCCTCAGTATTTACCCAAATGCGCTGACAACTTATGTCTACATAAAAGCCTGTACATAAATGGTTATCGTAGCCTTATTCACAATTGCCTAACCTGGGAAGCAACCAAGATATCCTTCAATAGGTGAACGGGTAAATAAGCTGTGCAATATACATATGCTGAATATTATTCAGCAATAACAGTAAACTATTAGGCCACGAAAAGACATGGAGAACGTTTAAATGCTTGTTTCTGTGTGAAAGAGGCGATCTGAAAAGGCTGCCTATTGCATGAATCCACTGGAAAAGGCAACAGTAGGGGTCTATAGAAGGATCTACGGGCCGGGGATATAGCTCAGTGGCACAGGGCCTGCCTAGCGAGTGTGAGGTCCTGAGTCTGATTCCCACTACTAAAAAAAAAAAAAGATCTATGACTCACAAGAGTTAGGAAGGAGGGAGGGATGAATAGGCAAGGCACAGAGGATTTTTAGAGCAATGAAAATATTCTGTATGATGTTATAACACATGGATACCTAGATACAGGTCATCATTATACATCTGTCCAAATCAGCACCAAAAACTAACCCGAATTCCCACCGTGGGTTTCAGTGACAGTGCTTTGTCAGCGCACACTCATCGCATAAGAGGTGTGCTGCGTGGTGTGCCATGGTGGCGGAGGAGGAGGTGGGCCGGGCACGGGGCAGACAGGAACTTTGGGCTTTCCACTCCATTCGTCTCTGAGGCTAAAGCTGCTCGAGAAAATAAAATTTATTAAATTAAACAGCTCAAAGTGACAAGGTGCTTGTATGCCATACTGATAATGCTTGTATGCATTATCAAACAATGCTTGTATGCCATATTGATAACTTCAATGTGGTTACTCAGGAAAACAAATACAGACGTGCAAGATTGATCAGTTAATCATGAACTGTTCCTTTCAATAAAGCAATAGAAGTCAGCAGTACAACGATGTAATTCCCTCTCACCTTCTGTGTTTTTCAGTGTCACTTGTACTGTTCTTGTGCTACTTTGTAAATGGTTGTCTGTTGGTTAATGTGTTTTTGTTCTTTTACTTTTAAAATAAAAAAATAAATAAAAATGTTTATTGCAATAAAAAAAAGAAACAGCAATCAAATGACCAGCAAGAATAGCTACAAAACCTTCCTTGAAACCTACCACATGACATACCTATGACATGCCTTTGGTTATCTATATATCAAAGCAGGTTTTTGCACTTATTTTTCATGTTTATTCTACACATATCATGTGCTGAACTCTGTTATAGGTTCTACCAGAAAAAACAAAGTAAGAAAATGAAGCTGATTAAAAAAAAAAAAAAAAAGAAAAGAAAACCTCAAGAGAGGTCAAATGGAACTCTAGTTTTAGTTCTTTGAGGACCCTGCACACTGATTTCCACAGTGGTTGTACCTATTTGCTCTCCACCATCAATGGAGAAGTGTCCCCCACACATACGCACAGTCTTGCCAATGGTTATTATTGGCTTATTCTTGATGATACCGGTTATTATTTATTGATTTCTTTTTTTGTTTGTTGTTTGTTTTTTGTTTTTTTGTTTTGTTTTGTTTTGTTTTATTTTTCTCTGGTACCGGGAACCAAACTCACGACCTTGCGCTTGCCAGGCAGGCGCTTTTGCCGCTGAGCTAAATCCCCAGCCCCTATTGATTTCTTGATGATCGCCATTTTTCCTGCACTGACATAAAGTCTCAATGTTGTTTTAACTTGCATTTCTTCAGTGGCCAGCAACCTTGAGCATTTTTCCTCTATTTATTGGCCATTTGTACTTCTCATGTAAGTACTACATCCTCAGTTAGAATGCCCATTGTTGGATTGGGTCTTTAAATTTGAGGACATCTAACTTTTCTGCGTTCTTTGTATTTTCTGGATATTCACCCTCTGAGGAGTAGCTGGCAAAACTTTTCCTGTTCTGTAGGTCTCTCGTCACTCTGTTGGTGGGCTCCTCTCCTGTGTAGAAGCTTCTTAATTTGATATAGTCCCATTTGTTGATTTTTGCTGTTATTTCTTGTACCATTGGGGTTTTGTTCAGAAAGTTCTGGCCTATGCTTGCATCTTCAAGAGTTTTACATGTTCTAAAAACAATTTCTTGAAAAGCATGCGTTACTTTTATAATGGAACAGTTCCCTTGGATGATTTTTAGCCTAGATACTTAATAGAGATTTGAATGTCTAGTCAGATATTCGTGCTTTTTAACGTAAGTGTGTACCTAATGATTGTGGAAAACAGAACTGCTTCCACGTGCACCCAAGCTCATCCTTACACCTGTCAAACCGCTGCTATTATCCTCTCCATCTGTCAAGATTCTCGAAGATTAATTTTGACTGAAACACAAATTTAACTTGAGACTGTGATTTAGAAGAGGATATACAATACTGTAATGATTTATCTGAAAACATAGTTTTTTAAGATTTTTCTCCATCAGTGGGAAGTTTGATATACGATGCTCTCAGTTTTTGCAGTCGGAAAGAATCTTGTCTTTAGAAAATTTATTTTAATATTAATTCATTTACAAAATGCTTATTGGCACATCCTGGAGCTTAGGCATTAGCCTAGGAAGCTGAGGACATAATGGTGAGTGTGATTGGCTCTCTGCCCTAATCCCAGGTGTACATTATAATAAAGGGAGACAAACATGAATAACAGCAGGTGACATGGTGTGCTAGGGGCAGAAGTTTGCAGGGTGCAATGGGACCTCAAGTGAAAAAATGACTCGTTGTACAAGGGTAGAATGTTCGGTTGAGACGGACTCACTGAATAGGAAGGTCTATGAGCTGTGTTTTGAAGAGCACAGCTGGGCTGGGCAGGTCTTCCTGTCAAAGCAAGTCACTCAGCTACAGCACAGCGAAGTGAGTCATCTGGAAGTTCGAGTTCAGGTGCAGCGGGGTGAGGGTAGTGTCCAACAGAACTTTCTACAATGACGGAAATGTCCATCTTCACTGACTGAGTAGCCACGGGCCAAGCAGGGCTAGGACAGCTGAAGAAATGGATTTTTATTTCATTGCATTTTAATTAATTTAAACAGAATATGAAAGTAATGTCCTAAGTGATGTAGAGGTTTTGGTGCAGAGACCAGAGAGAAATACGTAGTAGGTTACCCACAACCCCCCACTCCTACATTTAGGGCTTAGCACTTTGTGACTGTGATGAGCCCATGACAAACACCTGAGTCTATGCAACAGACAGGTGCTTGCTGTTTTTACATTTGTCTATGAAACAAAGACACAGGAGATGCGTCCTCCCGCTCTAATTCTCAGTGTATCTTCACAGTAGAGATGTGGTCATGGTTAGGAAAGGTTGGGACAGTGCAGAACTTTAATCATATGAGGAAGCCATGGTGGAATTATGTATATGTGATTTTCATTTTGAATCTCCTAAAATACCATGTTCTTATAATGTCTTAAGATACAATATTAAAACCATGAAATTTGTTGTTTTTTCAAGTACACAAGCAACATGCTTATTGTTGCTGAGATTTTGTTACATAATTGTTCATATCTAATGAATATGTACTTGCTTGTCACAGCTCTTCAACTTTTGACATTATTATCTGAAAAATGTGCTTGTGGTTTACACTGATTTTTTTTTTTTTTTTTTTTTGTCTTTTTTGAGACAGGGTCTCACTATGCTGTTCAGGCTGGGCTTGAGCTTACTTTGTAGCCCAGGCTGGTCTCAAACTCACGATGACCCTCCTGCCTCAGCCTCCCAAGTTCTGGGATTACAGGTGGGTGCCACCATGCCCAGCTACACTGGAAATATTTATGGAAGCAGTTTTTCTCCTAAACTGTTGGCTTCTTTCATCCTCTCTCAGATTAAGCACTGCAAAAAAAGCTAGTTGTCTTTATGAAAAATAGTAATCAAAAGTATGATCGATGCTGGGCATGGTGGCACATGCTATGAGTTCAAGGCCAGCATAGGCTACAAACTGGATTCATGGCCAGCCTGAACTGCATAGTGAAATCCTGTCTCAAAAGATTTTTTTTTGTTTGTTTGTTTTTTTTCTGGTAGTGGGAATTGAACTCACGACCTCGTGCTTGCCAGGCAGGCGCTGTGCCGCTGAGCTAAATCCCCAGCCCCTCAAAAGATTTTTAAAAAGTGTGATGGAGAAAGCAATCCATTGGGTTCCCCAGCAGAAATTTTATTTCTGTCCTGTGCAGACCATTACTTAGCTTGCTTGTGACATTTATAAGTTTCTTGATACAGAACAGTTATTTTTGGAAGTCTTTAGTGATGAAAGAAGTCTATATGCTTACTGAGATGACTGCTATTTTTGATAAATATTTATTGCAGTAATGTGGAAATAACTTTCAACCATGTCAAAGTACATAGGATGCTTATTTAGGAAACAATAAAGCTTCTGGCCAGATGGTGACAAAATATTAAATGGCTTCATTGGTGAGTGGCTGCCATACTAGACAATGCAAGAGCTGGGGATGTAGCTCAGCTGTGGAGCTCTTGCTTGGCAGGCACAAGGCCGTGGATTTGATCCCTAGCACACAGTATTAACAATAACAATAGACAGGGTAGGTCTAGAGATAAACAGAGGTCAGATCCAATAGCAGATCTTACATCCCACGTGAGGAGGGCTGAATTTTCCTCAGTAGTGAATCTTTAAAGGACCATACATGGGCAAAAATGTGAACCACTTCACATTTGAGAGTGGAACCAAATAGTGCATTTATGAGATTTCAGTAACAGGCCTGAGTGAGGGCATGGAGTTAGGGAATGGAATATATGTGAGACATGCTAAGGAGGTAGAACGGGCAGGTGTTGTGATGGGTCTGGGTGTGAAGATGAGGGGAAGAGAAAAAGCAGCGTCACCCTAAGCAAGTTGGGCCTGCTACTAAATCAGTGCGGAGTCATCCCAAGCCGGAGGAGCAGCACATTCAGGTGATGTTACTATGTTCCTCCTTGCAGCTCAGCTCAGCCCTTCCTGACTGAAGAACAGCTGGACTGAAGTCATGTGACATAATCCCTGGCATTTGGTTAATCACGAGAGAGCAGCTGCTAAAACGGAATGCAGATCTTTAAGAATGTCAGCAAAGGTAGAAGGAGATTAAAAAAAATTCATCATAAAATTGAGGGTAATGCACCACAGAGCAAGGACTATTCCCTGATAATTGAGGAAATATTATTTCTTTCATAAGGGTTTAAACAATGTGTGTCCAAGCTTTTTTGGGGTGGCCACAATGAGTTAAGAAGGATTGTCTTGGCCCACATCTAAATTAATAGGAAAACTCACATGTTTACTTTTATGCATCACATTTTATTTCTTTATTAATACATATTTCTGGCTTCTTGGCCTTTTGGCTAAGAACAAGTGTATTAGTACATATTTACAGTGCATGGTTCCATTTATCATGGGGAGTTTGTCCATGTACAGCACACATTGTAATTCTTCTGTGCCCTTCCCCTCCCATCCCTGCTGTTCCCTCCAACTCTTGCTTCCCTTCCCACTTACAAAAGCTCTTTCCATTTTTCTTCATTTTTGTCACTTCCTTCCCTCTCCCATCCCACCATCTCTTGTCCCCCTTCCCATTTCTCCCCACTTGCTATTATCTTTTCTTTTACTCCATATTTGGGGTTTCTCATACAAGAGAAACCATGCAATATTTAAACTTGTGCATTGGTTTGTTTCACTTAACATTATGGTCTCAAGATGCATCCATTTACCTACAAATGCCTCAAGTTTATCCCGCTTTATGGCAGGGTAGTACTTCATTGTGTATAAATGCCACATTTTCTTTGTCCATTCATCCTTTGATGGGCATATAGGCTGCTTTCAAGATTTAGCTATTATAAGTTGTGCTGCTATACACATGGGTATGCATGTATCTCTGTAAAATGATATCTTTAACTCTTTAGGGAAGATACCTAGAAGGGAACTAGCTAGGTCAAATGGAATTTCTATTTTTAATTTTTTGAAGAACCTCCATATTGAGAAGAATCCACTTCTAAGAAATGCCTAGGACCTAACGAATTAACGGTTAAATTCCACAAGAACTTCAGTGAAGATCTAATGCCAAAATTATTCCAACTCTTTAATGAAACTGAAAGGGAAAGTGTACTCCCAAAGTCATTCCTGAAAGCTTGCATTACCCTGATTCCAAAATCAGACAAGGACCCAACCAAAAAGAACTATAGGTCAATCTCTCTAAAGAACACAGATGCAAAAAAATCCTCAACAAGATCCTGGAAAACTGAATGTAACAAACCATCCAAAAAAATCATACATCATGACCAAGTAAGCTTCATCCTAGGGATACAAGGATAGTTTGACATATGCAAATCAAGAAATGTAACCCATCACATAAACAGAAGCAAGGACAAAAATCATATGATCACCCCAATAAATGCAGAAAAGGCATTTCACAAAATTCAACATCCTTCCATGATAAAAAACACCAGGAAAAGTATGGATAGAAGAATCTTATCTCAGTCTTATAAAAGCCATTGATGACAAACTTACTGCCAATGTCATATTGAATAAGGGAAAACTGAAATCAGGAAATAGACAAGGATGTCCACTGTCATTCTTATTCAGCATAATTTTCAAAATATTAGCCAATGCAATCAGGCAAGAGAAAAAATAAAAGAGATGCATACAGGAAAGAAAGAAGTCAAAGTATCATTATTTGCAGATGACCTAACTCTGAACAAACCCCAAAAATCCATGTAAAGGTTCCCAGAATTAATAACCAAATTCAGAAATACAACAGGATACAAAATCAACACAAAAATCAGTAGCATTCCTATACACTAATAATGAACTCACTGAGAAAAAATTAGGAAAATAATACCACTCACAATAGCATCAAGAAATATTAAATTCTTAGGAATTAACCTAATCAAGGAAGTGAAAGACCTCTACAGTGACAATTACAATGCTCTGATAAGGGAGATTAAAGAGGACATCAGAAAATGGAAGAATATCCCATGTTCCTGGATAGGCACAACCAATAAGTCAAGATGGCTATATTCAGAAAATTCATACATAGCTGAGAGTAGTGGCTGGTACAGATTACACGTCTGTAATCCCAGCACCCAGGAGGCTGAGGCAGGATGATCATTGAAAGTTCAAGACCAGCCTGGGCTACAAAGTGAGCTCAACGCCAGCCTGCACTGCATAGCAAGAACCTGTCTCAAAAAAACAAAAAACAAACAAACAAAAAAAAGAAAATTGATACATAGATCTAACACAATCCCCATCAAAATACCAACAGCATTGCTCACAAATCTATAGATAACAATACAAAAATTTATATATCACTGAGGATGGTTGCAGTTCTTTTCGGGGAAGCTATGATCTTCACCTTGAGCATTGCTTCCTGGCTCCAGTATGGATCCCTCAGCCTGCTGGCACAGATCTTTCCCCTTCTGGTGCAGACTTTCTGGCTTCCACCACTGACCTGTGGCCTTTCCCAGTGCAAATCCTTCATACAGACTTGCATGAGACATTGTCATGGGTTCTAGGTCTTTTTGCTGGAAGTGTAGGACATTGCTGTGGCATCCAGGCTATCAGCTGGATTCTATGGGTCTCTAGTGTGTGGACACAGCTGCACTCTTCAGCACTGACTCTTTGGGTGAATATTATAAAATAATCTTATAAATTATGTGTCCTGTATCAAATCTATTCCCTTGTAAACTCTGACTACAGCACTTTTTTTGTCTTTTCTGATCACTTTTGACTTAACGTCTGGTTTGTCTGAAAATAGTCTAGCTACTCCTGCTTGGTTTGGTATTCTCATTGTTTTCCATTCTTTGACTTTCAATCATGAATTTCTTTTTTAATTAAATGTATTTCTTGTATACTGCATATTGTTGGATTGTGGTTTTGTTTGGTAGATTCTGCTAATCTGCATCTTTGGCGAATTGAGGCCATTCACACTGATTGTTATAACTGATAGGTATTGCCTTATTCCTGGCATTGCATATTTTCCTGCTGCTGATTCCCTTTCTTTCCCTTCTACTTAATTGCTCACCCTGCCTGGTGCATTAATTCTATTGGACCTTTTGGCATTGTTATCTTCATTGTCTCTTTCTAGGATATCATTGAGAATTTTTTGGCTAGTTTAGTGGTCATAAATTTCTGTAGGATCTCTTTATTCTGGAAGTATCTTATTTTGCCATCAATTTCAAACAATAATTTTCAAAATTTCAACAATAATTTGTCAGTCTGCGTAGGAAGACTTTCCTGCATAGGAATTTCTTTTAGGAATTGAAATTATTTTATAATTATTTTAAAATTATCTTATAATTTCTTTCCTGCATAGGAATTTCTTTTAGGGGTTGAAACATTGTACTCCAGACTTTACTTTAAGGTTTGTATTTAAAAGTGTGCTGTAATTCTGATGGGTTTTCTTTTATAAATCCTTTGTAGCTTTCCTCTAATAGCTTCTAAGATCCTGTTCTTGTGTTGAATTTCTGGTGTTTTAACTATGATGTGTCTTGAGGTGGTTCTTTTATGGTCATGGCTTTTTGGGGCTCTATGTGCCTCAATTATCTGTGTGTTAAACTGTTTTCCCACGTTTGGAAACTTTTCTTCCATTACTTTTTTTTGTTTTTTGGTCTTTTTGAGACAGTGTTTCACTATGCAGTTCAGGCTGCCCTTGAACTCACTTTGTAGGCCAGGCTGGTCTCAAACTCACAGTGATCCTTCTGCCTCACTGCCATTATTTCTGTAAACAGTTTTTTATAGCCTTTGTGCTATCTTCTGGTTTTTTACTCATTCCAGTTAATCTTAGATTAGTCTTCTTTGTATCATCTAGCAGCTGTTGGATCCATTTTTCATGTTATCTTGTAGGGGGTTTTTGTTTGTTTTGTTGTTGTTGTTGTTTTGTTTCATTTTGCTTTTTTGAGACACAGTCAGGTGCTATGTAAGCCAGGCTGGCCTCCTTGAACTTGTGGTGATCCTCCTGCCTCAGCCCTCCCAGTGCTGGAATTACAGGCATGTACCACCACATCTGGCAATTTTGTGTTGTTTTAAAGAAGCTGTCTCTCATTAACTGATCACCATTCATACTCCTGTCTTCTAGATCTGACACCCTGTCCTCACATTGTTCAGTTTTGCTTCCTATACTTTCATAATAAGGAATTTTTAAATTCCTTATTATGGCTTGTGTCTAGGTGTCCCCCCAAAGCTTCATGCACTTATAGGTGGGGATTTTCACAAGTGGCTGCATCTACAGTGCATAATGCTGGAGTTAAATGGTGATGCTGGGATTAAGGGTGTGTGATTACTAAATTAGTCCACTTACTGATTTGGCATAGTTCTGAGAGTGGATAAAGGGAAGACCCTCCCTGGATGTGAGTGCAGAACGCAAGGGACAAAAAGATGGCTACTGGGGTCAATTCTTATTGCTTGGTACTTCTTGCCACTTCACTGCTTTGCTGCCTTCTGCCTGCCATGAACTGTTTCTCCTCTGCAATGCTCTACCGTGCCACCATACCGTGGAGCCAACCAACTATGAACTAAAACCTTTACAAACTGTGAGCCAATTAAACCTTCTGCCTTAACTTTGGGTGTCAGGTAGTTTGTCTCAGCAATAAGAAAAGTAACTAAGACACTCCTGAATATCAGTTTGGAATATTTTATGCTTGCATCTTTTTCTTCAGTGCCTCTAAGTTTCTATTAGTGTCTTCTCTAGAATTGCTGATCATTTGTTTTCTTAGGATCATTATCTCTTTTATTATATATGCTTTGAATTTTCCAAGTGCCTTATTGATCTGTTTTGTTACTTCCACTGTTATTGCTTCAGATATTTCTGCTGTGTGGCTTTTGGTTTTCTTCCCCCATGATGCACCCTGGATCACCTTTGTGGAACTGGGAGGTTCGGTGTCATTTTGTTGTCTTGTTTTCTGTTGTTTCTATTTTTGTTTGGTTGTTCATTTTTTTGTGCTGAGGCTTTGGGGTTGATTATAGTGTGTTGCTTTATTGCTGGTGTGAAGACTTCTTTAACGTCTACTTTTCAGAGTTGTCCTCTGGCCATAGCTAGCTATGGGCTTTGCCTCTGTTCCAGGTTCTAACCACCTCCGTTTATTTGAGAGGTCACAGCCGGTTTGGCCCAGTACCCAGTTCTTTAGGATTGGCTGCTGCATTATTATTTATGACCCTCAGGCAACCCAGGAAATAGCATATAGAGAAAACCAATTGTTTGCAACAACCAGGTCACCTTGGCTAAAGTAGAAAAATCAGCAACAACAGTGTCAATACAAACTGCACATTAAGAAACCCTAAGAACCAATAATGTATTACCCATAATCATAGAAAGAAAAGCCATACTTACAGTGTAGACTCTAAGAAAAACCAGATGCTGATCTACAGTAACCATCTACTCAACAGAACAATTTTACCTTCATTAACAGTGTTCAAATGTAGTAAGATATAGTTAACTATCTGCAGATTCATAAAGCTTAATGGTTATACTAGTAAGGGTAGACTTTGTGGGCAATGGGACAATGAAAAAAAGTCGAATTTGAAAGATTAAGCAATGGAATACGAGAAGGTGATACAGTGTGAAATAAAGGATCTTATTAAGAAGTAAAAGGAACTCAGTACCATTAGATAAAAATAATAGTAAAAATCAACAAGAAAAAGGATAGTAATGTAGATTAAACTAGAGGGAAAAGGAAAAAATAATAATGGAACAAATTAAAACAGAGAGAGAGAAAAAAATGAGGAGAAAAAAAGATCTAATCAAACAAACAAAGTAATAATAAAATGAAGTATCTCCAAAGTGCTCAGGGAAATTAAGTAGAATCCAATCAGGATCTTCTAAGAACAGGGTTGTTAGTTGCTTGGCACTTCTGCAGCCCCAAGCAGAAAGGAAACAACATGTAGAGCTGTCTCAGGGTGGATCAAGGGGGAAGAAGATCAAAAGCCACACAACAGAAATGTCTAAAATAATAACAGTGGAAGTCACAAAACAGATCACTAAGGCAAATAAAACTCCAAAACCACACACACACACACACACACACACACACACACACACACAGTAGAGGGAAAGAAAGAATCCTATGTATTTCCACAGATGAGTGGTTTTCTTTCAGAACCTGCAGTCTTTGGAATCTAGTAAGCCACATTCCTCTCTGCCCTTCTTTATAGCCTGTGAGTTTGTGCGGTGATCTCCCTATTCGAGATGTCCCCCATCTATAAACCCCAGTCCATGGCAATTGTCCAAGCTGAGACATATCCCCACTCACACTGCTACATGGGGAAGCAGTCAGACCACTGGCCTCCTCGGAATGCAGGATGCTGCGCTCAATGCCATCACCTTCAGATCCGGCCAGCTCTAAAAGCCAGTTCTCTCCGCCTCTCTTCACACCTCAGAATACAGCATTTCCCTTCCTGGCCTGAGCATGGACTTCTGAGGGGATCTCTGGGGATCGCTATCTAAACCTCACCCTCTCGCCAGTCTGTCTTCCGTGGCTGTCTCCCACCCGGTCACTGTAGTAGGAAACACTTCATTCCTGAAGTGAAGCTGTAGTACAGGTGTTCTATGGCTCAGTCTCAATCAATGCCTTCCCCAAATGGTGTCAGATTATTTCTCTGGCCCTATGGTGGGCACTGCACTGGATTTTTTCTCCAACTCTATCCCACTGTGGAAAGGTCACCCTTGGGATAAAACTCTACACTGTTTTGTTTTTTTCTTAAGTTTCTACCAACTTGTGGTTTTCTTGGGGCTAGCATTGCTGGCCCATCCGTTATTTCTCCCAGAAGCAGCCAGTTCTTCTGTGCTTACTTCTTCTCCAGGGTGTTGGCCTCTTTCTCCATCGGGTTGGCTGCCTGGTACCCCCCTCTGTGGCTCTGTGCTTCTTAGGACTATTTGAAACAATGAAGTATCTCCAATGTCTCCAGGGAAATTAAATGGAATCCAATCAGGATCTTCTATTCTGGATTTTGGCCTCATCTAAGATCAGGGTTGTTAGTTAGTCAGTACTTCTGCAGCCCCATACAGAAAGGAAAGAAACTGTAGAGCTGTCTCAGACTTGGCATTGGCTGTACAGGGCACAGAATCCATGGATGTGGAGTTGGTTGGTGACCAGTGAATTAGTTGGTCCATTGCACTGGGTCATGGATCTGTCCATTCCCCTACACATCTGCTTAATAACAATAAATGTCTGTCATCTCAGCCTCACACACATGTAGGCAGGGTAAAGTACTATTGTCTGTCATCACGTGTTTTACTTATCAATTCTCACACGCAGATGTAGTATCTGATACCCATGTGTTTTGGCTTTACCGTGTGTGGTATAGGCAGTGGAGTTAGCACTACATTGCATCCTCCTCTCTATAGTGTTCTATTGTCACCTAAAGGCCACATTCAAAAATTTCAAAATCAAATCATGAAAAATATTGCCAAAAGTCACATAATGTTAAAAACTTATGATCTTGTGAGGCCACAATACTAACTGTCCAGGGCTGCATGTGGCTGTGGACCATAAGTTGGACACACCTGGTTTGGAGTGTCCCAAACTGAAGTATGTCCTTGGGAATTACATCATAGTGTGCATAGGGTGGAAGGGAATTGTAAAGAGGAAATTCAAATTGGGCCCCATACCTCTCTTTCATTCCTGTCTCCAATACCTGCTCTCTCAAGAAACTCCTGAGCGTCAGGGTCTGTTAGCTCAGCACCCACCTTCTGAAAACCATGGTCCCAGGGAAGCCTCCCAACTCTGGCATAAGGAATGCAGAGAAGATAAGACTGAGAGAAATCTCTCTTCCTGCAGGGTGCATTAAAGGCTACTTGTGGATAGATGGGGATCCCAATGTGGGAGAACCAATGCTGGAATCAGAGGAAGTGCTTTTTCTGAAGATCTGTCCTTTAAAAGCCTTCTCCTCTCTCAAATTATAATTTCCTTTCGGAATCATCATAACCTTTCAGAAATATTAATATACAGACATCTAAAATGTCTACCTTTTTTTACCCACCCATTCCTAAACATACCTCCTTAATTCAAATACTCTGCCAAGACATTTTTATGCCAGGCTTTATTGTCAGGTGCTGGGGTCGCAGCAAGATGGAATGCCTGCTTTCCAGGAACAGATAAGAAAATGGATTTCCATCAGGTATTGAGAGCTTTGTCAGGTGTAAGAACATACTCATGAAGTTGAGATGGGAATAACTGCTTAATGAGTGTGCAGTTTTCTTCTCAGTTGGTGAAAATGCTTTGGGACTAGTTTAGATCCTTAACCTATCATTGAAAGGCCAAAGAGAGAGAGAGAGAGTTTCATTTGAGAGATGGCTTCTGAGCACATGGAGAGATTCATCAGGTGAAGAAGAAAGGGGACATTCAGTTAGAGGGCGTAGCCTCTATGCAAAGGCCTGCAGGCCAGGGAGAACTAGAAGTTTTCAGACAAGTTAAAAATTCACCTGGCCCCAGAAATGAAAGATGTGGGGTCGGATGGGAGAAAGGAGCGGGGTATGAGAACCGAGGTTAGGTGGAGGAAGCTGAAGGTGGCACCCCTAGGAATTTGGATCCACCCCAAGGACACGGAGAAACCTTCACAAATACAATTAGAGATGTTAAGATTATTTTAATATTTCAGTTTATCAACATTCCTTAAATATCAAGTGTTTAGATTTCCAATGTTGTGCTATTTATAAACCTTGCGATTGTAAACATTTATTTTAACACAAGCTTCATCAACATCCCGCGAAAATTTTCTAGAAGATGGAAATAAGTACTGTACAATGATCTTGAATTCTTGTGCTGATTCACTTCCTAGTGATCTAGGACTACCCTTAGCAAAGTACATTATGCACATGTGCTTACAATTTGAGAAAATTACTGTTTAAAATGTGGATGCTCTGCTTGTCCCGTCAGTACTGTTTGACACTTTCATGTCTGAAGGTGAGCCTCAGGAGCATTGTTCTTGAGCAAAATCCCATCCTAACTCCAGGCGCGACGGTACTCTTATGATAAGCGTCTTTAGTGGATAGTTTTCTCTTCTCGCATCTTGGTATATTCTGTTCCCGACTTCCTTTGAATAACAGGACACTAAATAAAGCTGCATTATTTTTTACTCTTTAAAACTAGGCGGGTGCTGGGGATTTAGCTCAGTGGCACAGCGCCTGCCTGGCAAGCACGAGGTCGTGAGTTCGATTCCTGGTACCGGACAAAAAAACCAAAAATAAATAAATAAATTTTTAAAAAAATAAAACTAGGTACTTTTATAAGAACATTAACCCGTTTTTTTTTTTTTCCGTTCTCCTTACCTGGCTCCTCCAACTTCCCACTGCCCTTTTAAACCGTCCTCGTTTAAGGAAGCGCAGGTGCGGCAGCCGTGACCATCTTGGTGTAACGGACGTGCCTGGGACTTGTGTACTTGGGTTATCTCTTTAATTCTTTCCGCCCACCCTCTGGGGACCAACAGCTTGTGGGCCGAAGCCCCGCCCACATCCGGGCCCTCCCCCTCCAGCCTCAGCGTCCCGTCTCCACGGTAACGCCCCTCCCAGGTACCCAACAGGGGCCACCCGGCAGGATCTGGTGGCCGCAGCTTCTGCTTTATATTCCGGCCGTGGTCAGCCCACTCCTGGATCTTCGCCCTTACTGCACCCCGGGGGTGCAGAGCGCGGTGCTGTGGGGAGAGCTGGGGCCGCTGCAGCACTCGGCGCCCCCTGAGCGGAAAAGTTGGTGTCTTCGGGCCGGCGCGCCCAGGTCCGCAGGTCAGACCTTCAGACCCGTCCCGAGCCCGCCGCTCCTCCGGAACGTGAGTGCCGGCGGCCTTGGGATCCGAGCTACCGTTTCTGTTGTTGGGTTGTTTCGGTACTGAGGACTGAACCCTGAACTGCATCCTTTATATTTTTTAAAGTTTGAAACAGGGTCTCGCTACATTGCCCAGACTGGGTTTGAATATGCGATCCTCTTGCCTCAGTCCTGCTCTACTCGTTTGCTATGCCACACACCTTTGTGTCCACTGCATGTGTAGACTCATTACATCCTCAGCAACTCCGAAAGAAGTAACCATAGGTCGGTCTTTGCAGATGAGGAAAGTGCCCCCTAACGAGGTGAAGCGAGGGCCCCAGGTCTCTCAGCTAGACAGTGGTCGGCTCACACAATACGAGTCAGGCAAACCGGACGCCAGAAGCTGCTTTTACCCATTCCCAGAACGCTAATGATGTTACGCGGTCTACCTAGTACTGTTACCTTCGTTATACTCTACGTACAGAGTACTCTACATGTAAGCGATAGGAACATCAGGAAGCTTGATTAAAATCTGCCGCTCTTCTCTGATTTATAATAAGTGAAGTTAATAATCAGGGTATTTTTCCCCATGCTGTGTAACTCCCATAATATATTTTGATTTTTTGCTTTTTTATTTTAATTAGAGTCCGTATTCCAATTTGGATGTTCAGAAAAGAGAATTTAGATTATCCAAGCAAAAATTTTTTTGAATATACAAAATCATTTAGTCAAAGTGCAGGCGTAAGCATTTTCTCTATCAAGCCCTACAGCGCTGCTTATACATGGTGGGTTGGGCTTCTCAACACCCCCCATATTGCTTACCCTTCTTTTTAAATTTAAGAACACCATGATACAAATTTACTTTTGATGGCCACCGTCATTTACGTAAAGAGGAAATGGTCCAATCATACGAAGTCCCAGTTGCCCTTACTGCCTTCAGTAATGTCTTTCACTGTTAAAAACTTAATGAAAAAACAGGAGATACTAATAGCCACATAATAGTAAGTTAACAAATAATATGACTCTACAGATATAATAGAGGAAAAATCTAAAGAGAAAAATGTACCAATGAAATTATAAAAACTAATGTATTTTATTTACCCAGAATGCCTCTCACTCAAGCCGAAAGCGTTATAAAGAATATCATTCGAGAAATAGCACAAGAGTGTGCGGCCCATGGGGAGA
Source organism: Chinchilla lanigera (assembly GCF_000276665.1). Classification (NCBI taxonomy): domain Eukaryota; kingdom Metazoa; phylum Chordata; class Mammalia; order Rodentia; family Chinchillidae; genus Chinchilla; species Chinchilla lanigera. The sequence goes on from NW_004955411.1 coordinate 14,393,607, forward strand.
TTGTCTCTGAAACTCTGGTTGCTTTTATGGTAAGAATGACTCGTTGTGCAAATTATTTTTTTATTAGAGATGTTTAAAATTCTGTCGAGCATTCCTTGATGTGTTTTGGCTGAAAACGTTGAGGTAATGGAAGAAGTTAGTAAAATATCTTTCAAAAGACTGCAAAGCATGTAAGTTTATAATGACTGATTTAGAAGTCTTCATGAGTTTTAGCAACATCAGTAGTGCTGTCCTGCGGAGGAATTTCTTTAACGTATGTTTTTGCTCATTGTTGTTAAAATTACTCATTGCTCTGGCTTCTGTTGTCTTGCTTTTGGTAACAATACACAGTGAGAATATGATAACATATATCATAGTTTCCCAATGTAAAATCCCACTATTGCTTTCGACTTTTTCCCCACATAATTTTTCTAGTACCATATTCAAGTTTGGTATTTATTACTTCCTTTCTTCAACCTCTATTGAAGGGCTGGGTAATCATAAAAAAAAGTAGCTGAAAATTCAAGCTAAGAGTAATCAAAAGGTAATTTAAAAACAGGAAGATATGAAATTCATAGTAATGTGAAAAACTTATGTAATCGTTTCTTTTCCTACCCTCAGGTGAAAGCTGTTGTTCTAGATCCAAGCAATGGCTTTAACATAGACAGAACCCTCATGAAAAGTGATGTGCAGAAACTCGTTAAGGTGATTGTCTAAAGACCCTAAAGTTTGGAATTACTTCTTTTCCATTTAATATGCAGTATTTTGTGTTATTTATTACTGACTTCAGTGACATGAAAAAGAAATCAAATAGTGGTACAAAGACATTAGGAATTTCTTTTCTTTTTTTTTTTTTTTTTTTTTTTTTCTGAAAGTCTGGAGATACATAGGCTGCTCTTCCTGGCTTCCTAGGGTATCTCCTTTGGCATGTGGCTTTCATCCGTGGTCACAAGATAGCACCTGTAGGCAGAAACAAGGGGGAAGGCAAGGGAATACTATATATGTGACAACTAGATTTGTCATTTTCTATCTAGGAAATAATCCTTCCGATCTCAGAATCCCTCCATTCTCCTTACGTGTATTGGCCAGAATGGCACTGTGACTGTGGGACTTTCCCCACCCTCTCTTCTGAGGGAAGTGTTTGCCCCAGTCCAAATTAGGACTCTTAATAAGAAAGGAGGGCCATACATACCAGGAAAGAAGGAGTGTTCACCCAAGTATTTGTGTGATATCTTTTTATTAATCTATAACATTGAAAACATTATAAACTGGTTTGTCATATGCTGTAAAGTGAAATAATTCTAAATTCATAGTGACCAGCCGTGCATCACAGTGACTAGCCATTTCTAAGAGACAGTGATATAATAAGCGAGTTCAACAAGAAAGGCACTCACAAGAAACTCAAAAAGGCAGGAACGAACAAAGCTTTATTAGCCAGCTGTTGGACAGTCTCTAACCAGGAGCCACAGAATATGTCCACACCACTCTGTCTCTCACCTTCCGTTTAAGTACATTTTAGGTTTCCATAGTAACCATTACTTCATTTTAGAAATCTCACAAGAATGTCACAGAATTATCACAAAGTTTACCTTTCTCAGAAGGTAGGACAGCCAAAATCCAAATGACCATTGCAGTTTAACCTTCAGCTTACTACCCAAACTCTCCTGTTTGTTCAGTTCCTATTTTATGACTTTACTCTGCCTTTAAGCAAGTTGATAACTAACCAAAGGGCCTGGGTGTGGGGGTGTCAGTTACAGCTTAAGTGACTGCTCTTACTATGAAGTTAAAACCAGAAAAAATGGAGTCTCTCTTGCCCTATTAACATAAGCAACCGGAACTGGAGGAGGAGCAATTAAGAAACTGAAGTATACTGGCTGAGTGGGGGCATTTTCTGTTACAGTCTATAGACGCTTCTGAGTTCAAGAAGAAATTTGGAAGCCTGGAGCTTGGAATGTTGTTAAGATAAGTCTGCAGTAGTGACTCCTTTATATCACAGGCAGCCTAGAGCTAGGTTGGTCTAACCTGATTTTAAAGGTGGTATAATTCCTTTTCTTAACCATGAGTAAGGAAAACGATTTCGAACTGTGATGGTCAATCAGAAATTTTACTGGCAAGCTATAGAGGCGGCTCAAGGAGGGACAGAAAATTTTTCTCCTTTTCATAGCTCCACAAGTGTTTTTTTTTTTTTTTTTTTTTTTTATTTCCCAACTCAGTTAAGCTGGAATCAAACATTTTTTTTGCCAGTATTGGTTTGCAACCCAGGGCCTTTGCACTGAACTACATCCCCAACCCCCACCTTTTTTTCTGAGACAGGGTCTTGCTAAGTCACTAAGCTTGCAGTCCTCCCGCCTCAACCTCAGAGTGCTGGGGTTACCAGTGTGTGCCACCATGCCTAGCTTCAATATACTTTTAATGTGACAGGTAGAGAAACTCAATGTATAATTCAAGTCATCAGAAATGTTTCCTTTTTTCTCAATTGAAAGTCAGGTAGATTAGCTAATCCTTTTATTTGTAAAGTCTACTTTTAGGACAATACCTACTTCTCTACTGGAAGGGACCCAGATGCATGGGTTTCCTTAAAGACAGATGTTCTCAGTCTTGCATTCTACTGAACCAAATTTCCAGATCTTTAGTTCTTATTTTGAGAGAGGATCTCCTAAGCTGCCTCAAAATTGCTACCCTCCCGCCTCTGCCTCATGAGTAGCTGGGATCACAGTCATGCACTATGCCTGAAGAAATTTGAAACAGAGGGTAGAGCCAGAGAAATTTCGTGAGGAGAGGGCAGCACTTGCAGCAGCATTTTATAAAATGCATGTGACCTCCAGCATCAGTATAGTGTTGATCCAGGCTCAGATACATAGTAGTGAGTATCTAGGGGAGCTCTAGACTGAAATACAAGTTTCATGGAACATTTACCCGCATTTATAGTTCTCAGACTAAAACATCAGGCTTCTTGCCCTCAACTGGACTATTAGCCACCTTGGTTAACTCAAGGGAAATAGCTTATTACTTGGTACATATTGCTGGTTAAGTAAACTATAAAACCTGAAGTTCTCAAGGAGAAAAAAAAATAATAAAGAGGGGCTGTTGGTGTATTAATATCAGGAACTATTGCTTTGGTGTTTCTCTTTGTTTTTGAAAATAACTTAGTGTTTCAGGAAATAGAATCTTTTGTTGGCTATTCTGTTCTAGCTTTGTGTGACTCGGCTACTGGATACTAAAAATCCATCCCTGGACACCATTAAGATGCAAGTTTACTTTGATATGAATTACACAAGTCGAGGTAACCTATTACCTACCCATTTTGATACTTTCAAGAGGGTTTTTATGTTGTAATTCAGGTAAGAAAGGTATTTGATAAGGACTTTATTTAATGAAATTAACATTTGTTGTCTTTTGAAATGTTTCCCAACTTCAATGTGTCAGGCAGTTTTCTGTTCCTATAGCAAATACTTGAGATAATAAAGACAGGACAGGTTTATTTTGGCCCAAAATTTCAGGGTTCACTGCATGACTGGTTGGCCCCGTTGCTTTGGCCCGTGGTGGTACATCATGGTGAGAGCGTGTAGTAGGGAAAAACCACTCCCCTCACTGCTGGGAAGCTAAAAAGGAGGAAAGACTGGTGCCCCACAATGCCCTTGGAGTGCCTGCCCCCAGTGGCACAAAGATCTTCCGTTGTGCCCTACCTCTTCTGGGCTCACCACCTCCCAAAAAATGCAGATAAAACCTTTAACACATAGACCTTTGGGGGATACTTACCTAACTATAGCACTAGAAAAGTATAATAATTTTGGAAATGCTTTATGAGAAAAATACCAATAGGCTTTGTAAATGTTGAAAGTAATTTCAATTTTTATGCCCATAGAAATTATGTTTCCAAGTCTGCTGGTTTTTAACCTTTATGGTACTAAGACATAATAATTAGAAAGTCGAACATCCATCCCACTGAAGTTAAAAAATTTTTAATTTATAGATGTCTCTCATTTCTGGTTTACTGCTTCATAATATGTAAATTATATAGCTACCTAAAAATGAAATTAATTATGGGAAATTTAAATTTAGCATTTATTACATTACATAAATAATTTAATGCATGTGTCAAAGTCAAATTGTAAATAAGACAGAATGGAAAATAAATTCCTCTATACACTGTATCTTCCCCTGCTATACTTACTGTTTTTTGTAGTTATCATTAATCTTCACTGATTATTAACCATTTCATCATTTCTTTGTCATTTTTCTCTCTAGGCATTAGAGTTTCAGTTATGCTACATATGTAAAATCATATGTAATTTTAAATTTTGCTTAATAATACATTTTTGAATAGGTAAAATAGTCATGAATTGAAGAAATGTAATTTATATATTTTTTAATTTGCAAAAAAGTTCTCATTTACTTTTGTGGTAAGGTTATGGATATGAACTGTGTGTTCTTGAAATATGATTATTGGTCTTGTAATAGGAATGTCAGATGTCTTTCTGAGTCAGTCGCAAGAATTGCTAAAAATGGCCTTTTGACACAATTAAACCTGTACATTAGCATATCATAGGAAGACAGAGGAGGAATAAAGTTCTTGATGCATATTATCACTAATATTACTCAGAGGAAGTTTATCTAGAACTAGAAATATACATAATTGACAAAGAATATATATACTACATATATACAATATATATGACCTATATTTATAGCATATGTAAGCACATATAATTAGATACTATATGTAGTGTGTGTGTGGTGTAGAAATGGTCTTCTCTACTTTCCATTTAATTGGGAAGTGTAGTCTTTTCTGATATTTGCTGTTAGATTGTTTTAATTCTTAAGTGTTTTAGTAAAGTATTCCATTTAAATCTCTGTAGTAAATGTTTCCCGCTGCATCTCTGTTTTGAGGTTGTGTGATGGCCACTGATTTTTTAGTTATTACATCCTAAGAAAGTACTTGTTTCCCTGCAGTAGAAATGACAAGCACTTTTCTCTGGTCCTTATGTGAGAATTCTAAATATCAAATATATGGAATGCTGTTATTTGCCAATTTTAGAGGACTTTCTTGAAGAACATCACCGAGTCCTAGAGTCCAGATTAAGCTCTGTTAGCAGAGAAATTACGGACAACAGAGCAAGTGCTAGAGAAGAGCTGGAAAGTCTCTACCGAAAGATTGTCAGCTATGTGTTACTACGCTCCGGGCTTGGATCCCCTACAGACCTCAAGATCGTCAGAGAGGCAACAGGTACAAAATAGAAATAATTTCCATTCCACAAGTGAAAATATATGATTATTATATTCTATAAAATATGTTAAAATTGAAGTTTCCTTTTTATCTGAAAAAACAACACAAGTTAGAATTTACCCAGACTTCTTTTAAACCGTGCATCCAATTCTAAACCTCAAGTAGAACCTCTACAAAATGAAAACTTGTTCATTTGCTTAGAGCTGTACATGTCCTGGGACCTATTACACCTCATCAGAAAAACACTGGTAATAATGTTGAAGGTACTGGGACATCTGGGAAGGGATCTTTCATGTAGGTAGAAGGAGCTGAGTCTGCCACTCCAGATGATGGTGATGGAAACTATTTTATCCTCAGGAAATACTTTCCTGCTTTCACAAAATGAGAAGTAGGCGAGAAGTCCAGGCTTCCTGTGCTTTCTTCTATAGTTATTTTAAGCATAGATTTTTCTACTGAGAGCCCTAGTTGGGAAGTGTGTTTTAATGATCATTACCAAACAATTTTCTGATGGAGGTGTAATTATTACAAATGTACCTGAGGCAATGACATTGTATTTAGTAGTCCATCTTTGATACATGATACATTTTGCTATGTATTCTGTTATCAGGTATCAGAAATTTAAAGAATCACTAGAAGGACAAGTTCTTTAGCTTTCTGCTGAAAGAAACTCGTAATCTGAGTTCTGATATTTATTCTATAATTTTGTCTTCTCCTTTTCTGGTTTATTTCAGCTGCCTTACAGAGTGTTTTTCCTCAGGCTGAGCTTGGGACATTTCTAACTCTTTCTAAAAAGGACAAAGAACGCCAGCTGAAAGAGCTCACCATGATTGTTACTGGAATTCGCTTATTTAACAGAGATTGTGGAAAAGGAGGCGAAGGCATTGATGATTGTAAGGATGTTATTAGGTTAATTCTAAAAGTGATGTATGTTTGAAATTTAAGCTGCACAGTGAGGAAAATAATACATAGCACATCACTGGCATTCTGAGGTTTTAAGATTTGCAATTTTGACTATTCCTTAAAAATGACTACTGTTCATAATATGTCATAATTCTTACTTTTGCTGAGGTAAGGCTGAATTTTATGTACCATGAAGCTAGTGCAAGACTGTGAATCAGTTGAAAAGAGGTGGGGGCCCTGCCAAGAGGCTAGGCTTTCCAGTTCAGCGAGGGTTTGTGTTTATTCCAAGTCACCCAAAGAAAATAAAACTATGTGACCTAAAAATAAAAAGTACCCTGGTAAGAAAACAGTTGCTTGTACTGTTAATGGAATACAAAAGTCCAAGGGGAGATATTTGCATATCTGTAAATTCAAGAGCATCTAGTATGTTGTTATAGAAATAACACATTCACTTTAAGTTTGAAAGTGTTTACAAAATACTTACTTCAGGACCTACCAGTAGAATTAACTCATTATGAATATGAATTTGGTATTCCTGTAGGCCCATTGAGAAGGTGTTGATGGCTTTCACCAGACTTCTGATCATTAAATGCTGGATCAGTATTTTTTTTGTTGTTTTTTTTTTGTTTGTTTTTCTCCGGTACCAGGAACCGAACTCATGACCTTGCGCTTGCCAGGCAGACGCTTTGCCGCTGAGCTAAATCCCCAGCCCCTGGATCAGTATTATTAGTAGGGTAATATTTTTCTTGTAGTAGGTCTGAGCCCAGGGCTTTGGGCCTGCTGGGCAAGTGCTCTACCACAGAGCTCTACCCACAGCCCTAACTTTTTCCATTTTAAAAGCTGTTTTAAAAAGTCAGGATCCCATTCTTCAGACAGTTTCTTCCTTACTAGACCCTTCTGTTTTCACCATCCAGAGGAGTTCCTGGTGAAGTATACTTCTTAAATTTGTTTTTACAAATAGAAAAGATGCTAGAAAGAGGGATTAGTGGCCATTTTAGAGGCAACTGGTCAATCGCACATAATACCAAAGTCTACCTATGCTTTAAACTCTTCTGTATTTTAGTGACAAAAGCTAATATGCTTTAACTTTTGGTTATCATTCTGACAATATCTTTTGCTTGAAGATGTTCTTTTTGGAGTCTTTTCTTTATAATATGGGACGATGAAACACTTGAGACTCATTATTAAGTTCATTGAGGAAAAAGACTAACTCAAAGTAATGCTTAAAGTATGTACCCTTTCTGGGCTCTTTTCTTCTTAACTTTTCTTTCACTCCCTTATGCCAGTCTTCTTATGCCCTCGCAAACAGTGCCAGCTATTCTCCATGAAGCCATCCCAGCCACCACTCAGTATATTGACTCCCAACTTCAGAATGCCCAGGAGCAGGTGTATCATTACACAGCCATCCTTGAGAAAGTGACGAAGAACCCACTCATGGGTCAAGAACTTCAGCAGTATATGATAAAAGAAGCACTCTATAATATGCGACAGTATGAGATCTTCCTGCAGATCATCTTGGTGAGTTCATTTCACAAGACCTGGACTTCTTTGTATAGTGTAATCTCTTTACAACCAGGTCATTAGTTAAGGAGGTGCTCAATGTATATCATATATCATATCAGGAGGGCCAGGAATTAAAACAGAAACAGGAAAGTTGGATTTTGACTTTAATGCAATTATATTGGTAGAAATTGATTTTGTATTTGCTGATTTTCTTTGGTACCTGATGGTTATGACATGCAGAAGTTAGGCAATGCTATGTCTGTGTACGAAAGTGAGATTGTGTTGTTTTAATTTGGAGCAAGTGTCTATTGTTTGGTAGGTAGTTGACTCTCAAATAATTTTTATGTAGTCAACTGTTTTTATTGTAAAAACTGATAGGAACAATTTTTATAGCTGACATCCTTAGCTCTCATGAACAAGCCAAACAGTACCCCCAGGCTATATGTATGACTCGGTCTGAAACTGCCACTGCAGTACACAACCTAGAAATCAACTTTCTGCACATAAGTTCTTTACAGATCCACACACTCCTAAGTGTTCTGTTTTGCTTATCTCCTTGAACTGTGAAGAGTTGAAAATACGATAAAGTGATCATTATAAACATTTTAAAGGCAGCAGTGCCCTTTCTTTCAGATAGAAACTTACTCAGAATGCTAAAACTATAAAGAAGAAAACTCAATGAAGGGATTGGAGGACCCATTTCACTTTGAAATATCCCCATGATACCTCAGGCTTCCAGTGAAGAGTTTACTGCTGTGTGTGATCAGGAAAAGAAAGTGCCTGTTCTCATACCACAGATGACATGGAAGGCTTCTGTAACTGCAGAAGGTCTGGGAATTTCTCGCCACCAGCAGAATAGCAATTTTGCTGCGATATTAGCTGGTTGTCCTCTAATCCAATTCAGTTCTGACCCTATCTGCCTGGAGACAGCATCAGTCCCACACACTGAGAGCTCAGTCTCAGGACTGTCCTCTGCCTCGCGCTCTTCAGGTACCAGTCATCCAAGCCCCAGCTTGCCTTACCCATCCTTCTGACCGACCAGCTGTAAACTAGGGTTCTCACGACGTCTTCCTTGGGTTTAATTAATTTGCTCCAGTGACTCACAGAACCCTGGGAAATAGTCACTTCATTTTACCAGTTTATTATAAAGAATGTGACAGAGGATACTGTGGAGATGTCTAGGAAAGGGATGGGAGCAAAGGTGTGGGCCTTGCATCTTCATTCACTCTGGGTGTGCCACCTTCCAGGAACCTCCATGTGCTCACTATCTGGAAGCTCTCCAAACTAAGTCCTTCTGGAATTTTTTTGAGACTTCATTGCATTGGCACGATTGCTAGTTGGCTGGGTAGGGGGACCCAGGAAGCCTTGCATGTTTAGGTCCTTCTTGGCCTTTCTGTGCAAGATTCCTCCCTCCAGGATATAGGAAAGAACCTCCTCCACACATACACCCTTGAATCAGAGTCTTATGACCTACTGTTGGACAAGGTTAGTTCAGAGAATTGCTTTATGGTCAGCTCTAAGAGAGACAAGGAAATCTCAGAGTTTCTATGACCTGCCTTAGGGAAGAGAAATTCTCCTTTTTATGGTTTACCATGGGAAGGAGTTATGAGCCAGGAGCTGTAAATTAAATTAAAATCCCAATATATACCAAAAGAGATCCAAGATGATGAGATACAATTGTAAATATATATGCAACACATACCAGTACACCCAACTATATAAAACACACACTAATAGATATGAAAAGTCCAGTAAGTACTAATTGTAATAGTGCACCTCAGTACCCCACTGTCACAAATAGATCAACTGGAGAAAAAAATCAACAAGGAAATCCCAGAGCTGAACCAAACTTTTGAATGAGTAGATATCTAGAATGTTTCACCCAACAGCAACTGAATACATATTTTCTTCAGTAGCACATGGGGCTTTCTCCAAAATAGACCACATACTAACTCAAGAACATGCTGAAGTAAATAACAAGTAATGAAATTGCAAATCAATGGCAAAAGAAGATACAAAAAATACATAAACAGTTGGAAATTAAAAAACCAATGGATCACAGATGAACTTGAAGAAAAAATTACACAGTTTCTACAATTAAATGATAAAGCCAGTACAACATACTGGAACTATGGCATGCAATGAAAGCAGTCCTATGAGGGTTATTTATAGCAATGAATTCCCACATCAGAAAAAGAGTGAGCTCAAATAAATAACATAATGTTGAATGTCAAGATTGTAGAAAAAGGAGAGCAAGTCAAGCTCAAAGCTTGTATGAAGAAGGACATTATAAAGATCAGAATAGAAATTAATGTAACCAAGACTTAAAAAAACCATAAAGTATCAGTACATCAAAGAGTTGGTTCTTGGAAAGATTAAATACAATACACAAAACTCTTAGCCAATCTTATCAAAAGAAGGAAAAAAAGACACCCAAATCCATGTAATTAGAAATGAAAAGTGTGAAATCACATTGAATCCTACAGAAATCCAGAAGATCATCACTACCTATTTTGAGAAGCTACACTAGCAGTCTTTTTTTTTGGTACTGGGGATCGAACTCATGACTTCATGCTTGCCAGCCAGGTGCTATGCCACTATGCCCCCTGTTTAAAAATAGTTTATTTATAGCATTTGTGTATGTGTGTCTGTTTTTTTATGCTTTACATTGTAAATGTATATTGTTGTCCAAGGTAAGAATGTGTGCTCTAATAAGATGGAAAATTCAGAAGAAACAGACAGATTCCTAGATACAAATGAATTACCAAAGCTTAATTAAGAAGATATAAAACTTCTAAATAACCCAATATTAATTAATGAAATTGAAAAAGTAATTTTAAAAATTCCAACACAGAAAGGCAGGTCCTGACAGATTCACTGCACAATTCTATAAGAACTCAAGAGAAGAGTTAATGCTGCTGTTCCTCAAACTCTTCAATGAACATGAAAAGAAAGTAAGATCCCCGTAGTCATTCCTAGAAGCAAGCATTATCCTGATGCAAAAACCAGAGAAGAATTCAACCAAAAAAGAGAACTATAGGCCCGTCTTCTTAATGAACATAGATACAAAAATCCTCAATAAAATACTGGCACACAGAATGGAACAAATCATCAAAAAGATAATACACCATGACCAAGTAGGATTCATCCCAGGAATGCAGGGATGGTTCAACATATGCAAATCAATAAATGAAATATACCACATTAACAGAATCAATGACAAACACCACACGATCATCTCAATAGATGTAGAAAAATCATTTGACAAAGTCCAACAGCCATTCATGATAAAACCCTACACAGAATTGGAATAGATGGTTTTTATTTCAATCTGATACAAGCTATCTATGGCAGACCAACAGCCAACATCATCCTAAATTGGCAAAACCTGAAAGCTTTCACTATAAATTCAGAAATAAGACAAGGATGCCCACTACCACTACTCCTATTCAATGTGGTTGTGGAAACATTAGCCAAAGCAAATAGACAAGAAAAAGAAATAAAAGGAATAAGAATAGGAAAGAAAGAAGTTAAGTTTTTGTTATTCGCAGATGACATGATACTCTGCACAGAAGACCCTAAGAAATTCACCAAAAGACTCCTAAAATTAATAAATGAATTCAGTATTATAGCAGGATACAAAGTCAACACTCAGAAATCAATAGCATTCCTGTACACAAATAACAAATGCACTAAGAAATAAATTAGGGAAACAACACCTTTTACAATAGCATGGACAAAAATGAAATACTTAGGAATTAGTCTAATGAAGGAAGTGAAAGACTATTACACTGAAAACTACAGTACTCTGACAAAGGAGATTGTCTCGGTTACTTTTCTCTCATTGCTGAGACAGAATACCTAACACCTAAAATTAAGGAAGCAAAGGTTTATTTAGCTCACAGTTTGTGGAGATTTCAGTCCATACTCAGCTGGTTCCAAGGCAGAGTGGCACATGGCAGAGGCAACAGTTCATGACAGCGGAAAGTAGCAAAAGCGGCAAGAGCAAAAGGGAGGAGGAGCAGTGGGAAGAGCAAGCCTCTTTCCCTCCTTATATTGTATGCACTCTTCCTGCCCCAGAGTGGTGGAGCTGTCACACCCATAATTGAAACATTGGACCATAGATCAATGATAAACTCTAGAAGCCCACCCCATGACTGCATGAGGCTTTGAGGGGACATCCAGACACAAACCATAACCGAGATGAAAGAAGATATCAGAAAATGGAAAGATATCCCTTGCCCATGAATAAGAACCAACATTGTGAAAATGGCCATACTCCCAAAACTGTTACACAGATTTAATACCATCCCAATCAAAATAGCAAAGCATACCTCACAGAATCAAAGAAAACAATCCTAAAATTCACATGGTCCCAAATCAGTAGCATTCCTGTACACAAATAACAAATGCACTAAGAGATAAATTAGGGAAACACCTTGTACAATAGCATTGACAAAAATGAAATACTTAGGAATCAGTCTAATGAAGGAAGTGAAAGACTATTACACTGAAAACTACAGTACTCTGAAAAAGGAGATTGTCTTGGTTACTTTTCTCTCATTGCTGAGACAGAATACCTAACACCCAAAATTAAGGAAGCAAAGGTTTATTTAGCTCACAGTCCCAGAAGAGACCCAGAACAGCAAAAGCAATTCTGGACAAGAGAAAGGCACAGGGCATTACAATTCCTGAGTTGAAGTTATACTGTGAACCCCTAGGGAAAGAAACAGTATGTTATTGACAAAAAACAAAACAAACAAAAAACAGACTTGATGGCTGATGGATCATAGTACAAGATGCAGAAAGAAGTCTATGTAAACTTAATTTCCTTATCTTTGATAAGGAGGACAAACACCTTCACTACAAGAAAAATAGCCTCTTTCCTAAATGGTACTGGAAAAACTGGCTTTCCACAGGCTGAAGGCTGAACCTAGTTTTCATGCACTAAACTAAAATTAGAATGGATCAAAGATCTACCTATAAAAACAGAAACAATCTTCTGGAAGATAAATAGGTAGAACTCTTGACAACTTAGGTGTAAGCAAAGACTTTATGAACAAAACCCTGACTGCACAGGAAACATTACAAAGAATAAACAAGTGGGACCTCGGAAAGCTTTTTCCCAGCAAAAGAAAACATCAACAGAGGAACAGACAACCCACAAAGTGGGAAAAAAGTTTAGCCAGTTGACCCTTGGACAAAGGACTAATATCTATAATATATAAAGAACTAAAAAAAGTCAGACCACCCCCCAAATTTAAAGACCCAATCAAAAAATGGGCATTTGAGACAAATACACTTCTCAGATGAAGAAGTACAAACAGCAAATAAATATATGAAAAAATGTTCAGTATCACTGGTCACTCAAGAGATGCAGATTAAAACAACAGTGAGATTCCATCTCAAGAAGGAATAGCTCTCATCAAAATAAATCAGTAACAAATACTGGAGGGGCTGTGGGGGAAAAGGAACCCTTCTCCACTGCTGGTGGGAGTGTAGATTGGTGCAACCACTGTGGAAATCAGTGTGGAGATTTCTTTGAAAAAAAAACTAGGATTAGAGGTCACATTTGACTGAGCTATTCTCCTTTTGTGCATCTTGCTGGAAGAATTAAAAACATCATACCACAGCGGTATAGGCATACCCATGTTTATAACAGCACAGTTTGTAATAGCTAAATCTTGGAAACAACCCAAAAGCCTATCAACCAATGAGTGGATAAAAAAGATGTGGTGTGTTTTTTTTTTAATACAATGAAGTACTACTTAGCCATAAAGATAAACTGGAGACATTTCTCGGTAAATAGATGCACCTTGAGACCATACTCTTAAGTGAAATAAATCGGGCACATGTGTGTAAATACCACATTGTTTCTCTGGTGTGAGAAACCAGAAATGTAAATAACAACCAAAGTGTGCAATGGGCTTTGTGAAATAGGAAGAAGTTGTTCAAAAGAAAGGGGAAATAGGGAGGGAGAGGGGGAGAGGAAGGAAAGGAAAAGAAAAGATAAAATGCAGATACATGAAGGTTACTAAACACGATGTTTCTCATTCAAATAATTATAAATACACCTCAAATGGACCCTGGCATTACCCTGAAGTAATAAGTAACTCAAAGTTCGTACTCTAGAGGAAGTTTAAAGTTTACCAGGATGCTTCAGAGTAAAATAACTTTATACACTAAACAAAAACCAACCAATTACAAATACTGGTGAGGTTGTGGGGAACTTTGTTGGTGGGAGCATAAAATTGTACAACCAATATGGAAATCACTATGAAACTTCCTAAAAAAAACTAAAATTAGAGGTTGCATTTGACCCAGCCATTCCCCTTCTAGTCATCTTTCTGAAAGAATTAAAAACATCAATACACAATGACACATGCATGCCTGTGTTTCTAAAAGCACAGTTTATCACAGCTAAATCTTGGAAACAGTCCATATGCTCATCAGCAGATAAATGGATAAAGGAAATGTGGCATTTACATACAATGGAGCACTTCTCTGCCATAAGGAAGGATACCCTTGAGTGAGTGTTAAGTAAATGGATGCACCTTGAGACCGTAAGAAGACACACAATTTAAATATTGCATTATTTCACTTGTATGGGAAACCCTAAGGGCAAACAAGGAGCAAAATGGACAATAGACATTGGGAAGTTGGAAGAACGTGTTCAAATGAGAGAGGGAACAAATGAGGGCAAAGAGGGAAGGGAAGAAGGAAAAGGGGATTAAATAAACAAAGAAAGGAGGAAAAATGGAAACAGACTTCTGTGAACGGAGAAGGGAAGCATGGTTAAAGAGAGAGAAAGGAAATGGGAGAAAATTAAATTAAATTAATGGGAGTAAGTAAATTAAATTAATGGGAGTAAGATAAATTATGTGCAGGTACAAATTCCTTGATGCATGTGGGCGCTATGAATGGAAAATACGTACTAAAAGTTTTTTTTTTAAATGTTGATGCATTTATGATCACTGTCAGTGCCTTAGCAGAACAGCTCTCATTTCAACTTGGTAGGGAACAAGCTGAAGCGATGTTGTTTGTCCGGAAAGAATTTTATTTTCAAGCTCCTTGTTGCTCAAGTTACTGATAAGGTCTCTTATCTCAGCACGCTTCATGGCTGCTTTATACTGACTTTTCTCAGAGCCAGGGTGAGTTTTCCTTCTGATTCTTTTCTTCTGAGGCTTTATTTCTGTTGTTTTGTTCTTTTCACTACCCAGCCCTTTCCCGGGAATCTGGCTTAGTCACAGCTAAGGTTGATGAGCGCAGCATGGACAGTGGCTTACTCAGTATGAGTTCTAGGCTGTTAAATGTATTAGTTTATATTTAGTTGAGATTTCTTATCTTGAAATCTGTGGATAATATTCACATTATTTGAAGAGATATTAATAAAACGATTGAAGGATGATTTTGACTCTAAAGATTCTCTCTTGTCTAAATTCAGGTTATATAAAAGTTTTAAAACTCCAGCTTGGGTAGTGAGTTATGTTGTTTTGTTCTAATTGGGCCTTTATCCGCTTCAATGAACAAATTCATATATTGTGGGAAGGGGAGGTACAATCGCAATTTTATCGATTATCTTAGATAAGGGAGCAAAATTCCATCCTCGGGGGCTATTTAAGTGCAAGAAAGTTGAGAAGAAGCTGCTGGTTGTTACTGCGCAAGGACAAGTGTTGCTTGACAGAACCCTTCCTAAAACCTGTAGGTCAAGATTTTTGTAAAGCCAAAGCTCCCGACCCGGTATTTGAAGATCTGTTCATAGATGAAGCAATGATTCATCTGATTCATCTGAAAATGCATCCTGATTTTTTCTTGATGAGTGAGAAATAAGGAATGTATACTTATTTTACCTTGTTTTATTTTTATTGTACATTTTACATGAGATGCATCATCTTAGCACATTTTAAAAATATAATACAGTGGTATTAAGTATAGGCACTAGTGTCAACTGTAGGTCTCAGCTTATTTGTCATGCATAACCGTCATGCCTGTTGATTAGTAGCTGCTGCTCTCCTCTGCTAGTCCTCAGAAACCATCCTCCTCCTCCCTAATCTATGGGTTGGACTGTACGTGTTGAATACTGTCCATAGAAGGAAGTACGAGGGACTTATAAATTGTTTTTGGCCTTTTTGAGACAGGGTCTCGCTATGCAGTTCAGGCTGGCCTTGAGCTCACTTTGTAGCCCAGGCTGGTTTCAAACTTGCAACGATACTCCTGCCTCAGCCTCCCCAGTGCTGGGATTACAGGTGTGCACCACCACGCCTGGCTGGGATTTATAAATTTTGAGTTTTTCCATTTTTATTTTTTATTAGTACATGTTTGTGGTACCTAATGATCACATCCCTTGTGGGATGCTGGCTCAAGTACATTATGCATCTTAATTCTTTTTCACGCCCTTCTACTCCTTTTCTTCCCCTCTCCATCTCTTGATCCCCATCCTATTTGAGAAAGTTCTATCTCCCTACCACCTATTATCTAGGTATTATTTTGTTCTTTGTTTATATTTTTGTTGCTCATGTAAGAGATACTGTAGAATGTTTAAATTTGTGTCTGTCTTATTACATTATGGATTCATAGGTACCTATGGATTCAAGGTGTGTCCCTTTTCCTACAAGTGACCAAGTTTATCCTTCTCTATAGCAGAATACTGCTACATTCTATGTGAATACTATTTTCTTTATTTAGTCATCTGTTGGTGGACAAATAGGCTGCTTCCAAGATTTAGCTTTCTATTTTTTTCTTTCAATTCTTTTCTTGTCCCCTTTCCCTTCCCTCCAGCCCCCTCCCTCCATCTCTTATTGCCCTTTCCATTTGAAAAAGATCTCTCTACTTCTTATTATCTATTTTTTATGTTGCTCTTTATTTATAATTTAGGTTTCTCCTGCAAGTGCAACCGTACAGTACTTAAACTTGTGTGTCTGATGTATTTCATTAATATTATAGTGACAAGATGTGTCCATTATCTATGAATGTCTCAAGTTTATCCTTTTTATGGCAGAATAGTACTCTGTTGTGTATAAATACCACATTTTCTTTATCCAGTCAGCTGTTGATGGGTATATAGACTGTTTCCAACACTTAGCTATTATGAATTGTGTTGCTATAAACATAGGCATGCATGGATCACTGTAATATGCTGTCTTTAACTCTTCTGAGAAAATACCTAGGCAGGGACTAGCTTGGTCAAATGGAATATCTATTTTAGTTTTTTTGAGGAATCTCCATACTCATTTCCATAGTGGTTTTACTATTTTATGTTCCCACCAGCAATGAAAAGGGTTCCTGTATTTCCACAGATTTGCCAGTATGTGTTATTATTTGATCTCTTGATGATAGCCATTCTTTTTGGGGTAAGATGGAATCTATTTGGCCCAAATTGTTGAGCATTTCTTTATGTATTTATTTGCCATCTGTACTGCTTACTCTGAGATGTATCGATTCATTTCAGTTGCCCGTTTTTAATTGGGTCTTTCATTTTGGGAGGTATAATTTTCGTGAATTCTTTATATTCTACATACTACTCCTCTATGAGAAATAGCCAGCAAATTTTTAGGTTGTCTCATCACTTCTGTAGTTGTCTGTTTACTCTGTTGTTTATTTTTCTGTGCAGAAGCTTTTTAATGTGGTGTAACCCCATTTGTTGATTCTTGGTACTATTTCCTATGTCCCTGGGATGTTTTTCAGAGAATCCTTTCCTATCCCTATGACATCAAAGTGTTATCTAGCCGGGCATGATGGCACACATCTGCAATCCCAGGATGTGGGAGGCTAAGGCGGGAGGATCACTGCAAGTTTGAGCCCAGTTTGGGCTACATAGTGAGTTTCAGACCAGATTGGACTACACAGCAATACCCTGTCTCAAAAAGCTAAAAAGAAAAAAAAAAAAAAGAAAAGAAAAGAATTTTATCTTCCAAAACAGGGGTGGGGGAAAGGAGATGAAGAAACATGGTGGCATCACATGTTTTCCATAAACATTGGCTGTGCTATGATAAAATATTTTCAGAGATGCTATCCCTAGAGGACTGACAGTACAAAGAACTCTGTCCTTGCCAATAAGTTCCTTTTGGTAATTTAGAAGTAGAATGAGTGTTCTAGAACATTATCAGGAAACAAAATCCAGAAGTACTGTGTGCCTCCATACTCTGTGAAGCCACTCTGGAAGCAGTGGGCGACACGAGCTCTAGGGTGTCTTCCACTATAGCTTTTTTTTTTTTTTTTTAAAGAATAAAAGAAGGATAACATAATAATAGGGGGGACTT
>NW_004955411.1:14413363-14444147 GCF_000276665.1 Chinchilla lanigera
ACTATAGCTTTAAAAAGTATTACATGTCAAATGTCACTTCTTTGTAGAACCTAGGGTGATTTATTTCTATTTTTGTTACATTGCACAAATCTGGAATGTCTTGAAAGACTGCATTTAAAATTTTCAGTCCTAAAACAAAACTAACAGGTGTGGTTCCAGAAAGCTCTGTGAGGCAGAGAAGAGATCTTGTAGAAGAGATCATGAAATAGGAAGAAAATGTTCAAATGGGAAAGGGAACTAGGGAGGGAGACAGGGAATGAAGGAAGGGAAAAGAAAAAAATAGACAAACGGAAACAAAGCTTTTGTAAATAAGGAAGGGAAAAGGGTGTGAAGGGAGGGGAGGGGAAGAGGAAAAAAAGAAGAATCAAGATATATACAGGAACAGATTCCATATGATGAATGTGATCATTATGTATAACTAGAATATGCCAATGAAATTAACTTTAAAGGAGAGAGACCTATTAGACAGGATAGACATTATTGTGTGAAAGAATGATGCAAGAGAAGAAAATGCCTAAGTAGCAGGATTAGTAAAATTCAAGCAAGGTGCATGTTTTATTTATGAACAGAGTTTTTTGTGAGGTGAATTACACTCATGTTTCACATTTCTCACAAAATCATTACCTTTGGAATAATTCATAATTCATTCATTTTTGTCATTTCAAAATCACCTACTAGTCAGATGTGGTGGTGCACACCTCTAATCCTAGGTGGTGCTTGGGAGGCTGAGGCAGAACATTGCAAGTTCAAGACCAGCCTGGGCAACTTAGCAAGACCCAAAGTATAAAAGATAGTAAAAACTGAAAAGGGGTGAAGATGTAGCACTTGTTTAGCATGCTTGAAGCCCTAGGTTCATCCAGAGTACCTCCCCCCGCTGACACACCTGTACAACTACATTATCTAGTAAAGAATATAATTAAGTTAAACAGACATCCGAGAATTCAAATGCGCTTTTTTCTCTTCAGATAAATGTGATGTTTTACACTGTCCTGCTAAAGCCACACCACTGTGCTTTCTGCTCCCCCTTTAGGCAGTGCACCATGCTGGGGTAATGCAGAGCTCTGCGTTCACATGGTTTGGGCACAGAACTGAGATTCTACCCCTTCTTAGCTGATATACTTAGGCAATTCTAGTCTGTTTTTTTAAAACCTGTGCTTAGAAATATTTTCTAAGGTGCTTAGAATACAGTTACAAATATTCATAATTATGTCAAATTTAGCAACTTATTTTCTGATCATTGTATCAGAAATATATTGCTTTTCTCTTTCTCTTTCCTTCTTTCTTTCTGTCTTTCTCTTTGCCTTTCCTCTCAACTTCCTTTCCTCCCTCCTTCCTTCATTTCTTCCTCCTCTCTTTTTCACTCCCTCCCCTTTCTTTACACTGAACTACATCAGCCCCTTTCTTTTCCCCCAAGGCAGTAATTTTACATTGCCCCAGCTGGCTTAAATTTACAGTCCTCCAGCCTCAGCCTCCCAGAGTGCTGAGGTTTTTGGCATGCACTGCCGTACTGGTTTTACCTTTAATGCTGTGATTTTTAACATTTTTCTATAATTTATTAAACCTTGATATCAAATAGTTTTCAGAGGGACACAAAATTGTTTCCAGAAGGACCCAAAATAGTTTTCAGAGGAATACTTCATTAATTTTATCATTGAGGAGCGGGAAAATAAGAGCCACACAATTATACAAAGTGAGAATGCCTGGGGGTTCATTTCTCAGGAATGCAATTAGATTTAAAAGAATTCCTATATCCATTTGAGAACAGTTGTGTCCATTATATTGCAGAGGAGTTATAAATCCCACAAATATTTCTGGAGCACCGTCCACATGCTAGTACAGTGCTAGGCATTGCAAATGCCAGGAAAGACAGAGAGTGTCCTGTCCCTGAGCTTATCTCAGAGGAAGGTGGGGAGCAGCAGGGCTTACAGCACACCTAACTTTTATAATAAAATTATTTTAAAAATTAACACAAATTATGCTTTCTTCACAGTCAGATGTGATTACCTGTGCTCAAGAAGTGGAAATGATGACGAAGCAGTTAGCAGCCGAGCTGGAACAATTAAAAATGACTATAAAGTCTAAGACAGCTGTCCCGACATCACAAGTGTTTGTAAGTATTTGTCATCACCTTTGACCTACTTGAGGCGAATTTCCTTGGGAGTCCTATGAAAGTGGATTAGAGGGGCTGGGGATTTAGCTCAGCGGCACAGCGCCTGCCTGGCAAGTGCAAGGTTGTGAGTTCGATTCCCGATACTGGAAAAAAACAAACAAACAAGAAAAAGTGGATTAGAAGTCCCTCTAACTATATTCAATTACTAAATATATAACATTACTTTTGTATAAGTTGCTCTTGTCCTTTGCGGTTATTTTGTAGTAATAATCTGCTTTATGTTGAACGAAAGCATTCTCCTTCATTAGCAGTTGAAACTAAAGGAAATACAGGCCTGGACTATGAGAACCATAATGTCTTCATTAGCTGTGGTAAAAGGAATAATCCATAGCACAGGGCTGAAAATGCATTCATAGTTGCTGGTCAGAAATGCCCTCTCATAAATGAGGAGGGGAGGAGGGGGTGAAGGGAGGGTAGCGGAACGGGAAAAATATAAGTTATATCATGTACAGGTACAAATTCTCTATGTGGAATGTGATTATTATGTATATCTAAAATGTACCAATAAAATCTGATGAAAAAGAAATTTCCTCTAGCACAGAGGTGATGTAACTTGTGACCTTTCTCAAAGCACAAATAATAAAATATTTGTTTTGTTTACCATGCATGGACTTCCACTGACTTTTTGGTTGTCTGCACCATTCTGTGGCAAACTTGGCCACTCTTACCTGAGCAAGGAGATATAAAACGTCCAAGGAGAATTATACAGAGCGTTTGAGACACTGATGATTTCATTCTCAGTATTTGGCTTTAAAAACTAAGAAACAGTTGATTTTTCCTTTGCTCTGTAAGTTAGTGACCTTTATTGTGAATAAAAAACATGTAAAATCTTTAACTTGCAATCATAAGACATGCCTTAAAATGTGTCTCTATGCTTCCTAGGTTCTCCTGAAACATTACTGGTGCAGATAAATCTACTACAATTATTCATATTTAGCTTTGTTTTTGTACTTGGTCTTTTCAGGCGAAATGTTTATCAGTCTTTCTTAGGTAATCAAATGCATTTGGCTGTTTTGGAAAAATTATGATTTGAGTAAAATAAAAATCTTTGAAATAAAATATAAATTTTTTTCTCGTATAATTTATGAGTCAAATTTCTATAAAGAATTTATTATCTAATTTCACAAGACTTTTGACGTAAGGAGGAATTAATTTCTTTACAAATGACAATTGTATTTGTCAGTTGTTTTTATACATGTATGTATATATTTAGTTTTGGTTTTTTGAGACACAGTCTCGCTGTATAGCCCAGGCTAGCCTTGAACTCATGATAATCCTCCTGCCTCAGCCTCCCAAGTGCTGGAATTACAGGCATGCACCACCACGCCTGGCTACAATTGTATTTATTTTGAAGAGTACAATGGTTTATAATTTGATCACACAGTTGTATTTTGAACATTTTTATTTCTCCTCCAGCCCATCTTCATGGCACTGGCCAATCTGTGGACCAGCTTTCAGGATGAAACTGTTTCGATTAGCATCCTCAGTAATTTGACCACTCATCTGGAGCCATTCCTGGGTGCTCATGATGTTCTCTTTCCTGAGAAAGTAATGCAAGCTCTTCTCCATGATGTGACTGTGAAAACAGACGCGAGTAGAATAAAAGAGCACATGGGTAATGGAAATCATTCATTGTTTCCTCTTTTTAAAAATTACCTCTAGAAAAATCACTTTTGTTTAACATTTTTCATGTTATACCTTTCTGATAAAGTATTAAACATCTTTCTCAACTATAAAGTATCAGTGTTCACTACAGAAAATTTGGAAAACAAAAAATGTGTAAGCTAAGTATCTTACTATGTAGCAATAGCCATTCCTAATATTATTCTCCATGTTTTGGTTCACAATGATTTTCCGTGTGTATGTGCTTCTATTGCAGGATTAGTGGTTTGATTATTGATATGTAGTAGAAACGGAGATTAATTCTTGCCACATCTGTTGAAAATAGAGCTCACTTTCTTTACAATGTTATGTGTTAAATGTCTACCTCAATTTCAAACTGAGAATTTATAAACCAATTAGTTTAATCACTGTCAATTTTATTGAGCTGTTTTATGCCCATCAAGAAATGTATTACTTTTTCTTAAGAAGTGCTATCTATATCAGAAAACTTTTTATTTTTTGGTCTCTTCCATCTTAAAGACAATTTAAAATTTATAAGAAATTCCAAATCAGATTATGGAGTTTGAATTATTACCTAAAAGTAAGGGATTTTTTTTTTTCAGAAAATAAAAGTACATGATTCATTAATTTGTTTTCAAATAGTATTTGATAAAACTGTAACAATGATTCTCTTTTGTAAATTATTAGAAATTATAAAAATTGAAAGCTAGATCAGAGACTCAAAAGCATTCTTTTAGAAGCTGAAGTTTTTACTACTCATTTCAGTTTATTAAAATAGCACATACAAGAAATATGAAATGAAATTGAAAAATTAAATTAAGTTCAACAGTAGTTATTAACCCAAACTATATTGGCAAGATAGTTTACTTGCAATTTCTTGGATTTAGATGTGTCATTTTCCACCATACGTCAACTTCTTATTTACTAGAACACCATGTATTAAATTATTCTCCTGTGAATTGGGACGGCCAGTATTCTTCTGAAAGAATTTAATTTAACCTGCCACATCTGATCATTGCTGGATGCCTTGGGCATATCAGAAAGAAAAAACACATTTTTTTCCTCCAACTTATGCACTTATTGTTAATTGTAGTCACAAAATCATTTGGAGTGTCTGTTTGGATTCTGAATCTGTTTGGATTTAGAGCCAAGTACAGATGTGTGAGAAAGACTGCAAAAGCTGAAAATCTCAGGGAACAATGTTTTATAAATGTGTCATTTGGATACAAATTCATTCAATTTGCTTACCTTTGGAAGTAAACCAATTGACCTGAGGAAGTATTTCAAAATATTAGGAAGAGAAATTGTATACTCTGTTTTTAATATCAAATTAGTAAGAGAGTTCGCTTGACTCTTCCTGCTTAGAACATTTTCTACTGTTTTGAAACACAATATCTTAGTATATCCACTTCAGAGTGTTTTATCATCTAGAATATTATTAAGAGCTCCATTATTTTTGAAAGAAATCTATGATCACACAGCAGCCAGTGTTCTTCTACTCATCCCCTTGGTTATTTCCTCTGCAGTAGAAAAACATATTCTGAAATGGCCTCTCTTTATCGTGGAGCAATGATCTACCTCCACGTTTGCTCCAGCGAATCATGTTTACCTGGGACAGTCACAAGGTTATTTGTACTTCTTCGCATGAACAGCTCTTCTCATTGTTCTGGTTTCGTATCAAGTCTTTGTCACAAAAAGTACACAGCAATAAAAAGTGAATGAGCTAGTGCTGATTTACTTAGGAAAATTAACCTCAGTGAATGAAAGTTTTTCCATTCTCTTTCATTTTAGACCACAGAGTCTGTTTGTCGGATTTCAAAAAACTTGAGTGGTTTTTCCCAGAAACAACAGCAAATTTTGATAAACTGTTAATTCAGTATCGGGGATTTTGTGGTTATACATTGGCTACAACTGATGGTCTTCTCCTTCCAGGTATATTGTCTGAAACATTATTGTTCCCGTTTTCCCAATTTTTTCCTCTGTATGGAGTGTCACTTTCACTCACTTGCTCACTTTTTAAAACTTTATGGAATCAGGTCGTGAACCAGGAAAGGAACTTCAGAGGAGGTCCAGGCCCTATCTTTGTCCTGGAGGTGCTCACAGTATAACCTGTAGATTGACATGAAGAATAGATGGTAAACAATAAGTAATGAAATATTCATACAGTGTCAGCATCCTGAATCTAAAATGCTTGGGACCAGAAGTGTTTCAGATTTTAAATTTTTCTAAATTTTGGGATATTTTCATATACATAATGAGATATCTTGGGAATGAGACCAAATCTAAGTGCAGAATTAATTCATGTTTCCTGAACATCATACATATAGCTGGGGGTAATTTTATACAATATTTTTAGTATGCCTGTGTTTTGACTTGTGTGAACTGTCACATGAAGTTAGGTGCGGAAGTTCCCACTTGTGGTAACATATCAGGCTCAAAAAGTTTCAGATTTTGGAACATTTCACATTTCAGATTTTGAATTTTCAGATTAGATATGTTCATCTATATTACAATATATATGTGTATGCCATAGTATTACAGAAAGGGGATGGTTCAATGCCTAATAAAGTATTCCAGACTGTTATAGTATTGATAAAAATATATCATGTTCCAATGCAATTACTAAATAAAGCAGTAATTACTTGACCAATATGTTTCCTTAAAAATACTTTTTGTCAATATATATGTGTATACAAGGATAGTCGGGATAAGTGTATTGCTGACATCTGTGGTTATTGGAAGGAACAGTTAATGCTTAAAATTTTTTTTCTTGACCAATTTTGCATGCTTGTATCTGGTAATTAGAATGACTGATTTGAAGACAAAAATATGCAATATAAGAACCATTATTGAATTGCTACCATCTTGTATGGTGAAGCTCTGTATCATTTCCAGTGCTTTTTTTTTATTACTTGTTATTGTCTTTGATTGTCCGATCAATCTTACATCTGGTGGGCTGAGCAATTTCATTGACGATAACAGTATATTCCTATCAGTTTGTTTTGAAGTCATGTATCATTTTTGTTGTTTTCATTTTTTCTTCATTATTGTTTCGTTAGTTTTTTTCTCTTTAAAATAAGAAAAACTGTCATTTTATAAATGCATAGATCTAGATTTCTAAGTTAGCTTCTTCTAAGGAAATGGCCAATAAATATTGTCTATCCAATAAACTTTCTCTATGATGTATAGATTATTGGAGTGTCACTAAAACAAAGAGTAAATCAGATACTCAAGTGAAATAAATTATTATCCAGGAAATGTCATGTAAATTGGAAATAATAAGAAGCATGCTAGGGCTAGAATGAAAACAATTTGAAAAAATTGTCTCTTGTTTATACCATTAACTCCCTCCTTCATTTTCTTATTTCTTGTCTTTATTAGTGATGTTTCATAGTTGGCAGTTGCTTTTTTCATTAAAAAGAATTATTGGAATTGTATACATACCGGCTATAAAG
This sequence comes from Chinchilla lanigera, assembly GCF_000276665.1. Taxonomy (NCBI): domain Eukaryota; kingdom Metazoa; phylum Chordata; class Mammalia; order Rodentia; family Chinchillidae; genus Chinchilla; species Chinchilla lanigera. The sequence goes on from NW_004955411.1 coordinate 14,420,612, forward strand.
GCACACAAGTTGGCTCATTTTTTATAGTATTACCATTTTTATAGTGAGAGTGACAAAAGATTTACAATGGGGAACTGAGATAATAGAATTCTGAGGCTCGTATGTGTTAGTTATCTTTCTGTTATTGTAACAAAATATCTGATACAAACAGTTTAAAAGGGAAAAGGTTTTCTTTGGCTCACGGTTTTAGAGGCTAGAGTCCATGGTTGGCTGGCTCCCTGGGAGAAACATCATGGCAGAAAGGCATGGCAGAGGAAGTCTGCTCACCTCATGGCAGTCAGGAAGCAGAGTCAGGTTATGCTGCATGCTCCCTAGGCCCGACCTCCCGACAACCCATTCAGCCTCCTACATTCAGTCACCTCCCAAAAGCCCCAACTCTGATATATGAGCCCATAGGAAGTCATTTTTGATCAAAATCATAATAGTCACTGACCCTGGGGAGAAAATAATTGAGAGTCCATGCAAAAGTAAGAAGCAATGGAGTGCTTGCCATTTCTTTGCTTTCCTTCCTTCCCCTCTCCCTGCTTTTCTTTCTTTTCTTTTGACACAAAACACAGAAAGACTTGCATGTGGGGTGATGACAGAGGTAGCAGGATGCAGTTGAAGAGGGCATGAGCTTGGATTCAGGAAAGCCTGGTTTCTAATCACGGTTTGTACCATTGATGAACAAGGTGACCTTCAGCGCATCTCCTGCCCTCTGTGAAACTCAGTTTACCCTCAGAAAAATTACAAGGACCAGGCAGGAGGTCTGTATGTTCCCTTGCAGTTTCTACCACCTATGGTTCTCAGAAAAAGGGAGAAACAGGAAAGTAGAGGAACTCAGTGGACTATGGGTTTTAGGCTACTCCCTGAATAAGCTAGGCCTGACCACCTTAATTCTGTTCTCTGCATTATTTCTACTTACTACATTGTTTCTGGGCAGCAGAAACCTTCATCACCCCTCTTTCCATTTAGGGACATACAACACAGGGCCCAAACCCCACAGTGACTCTGTGGCTTGCACTCAGCCTCCTTTTCAGATGGCCTCACTGACTTCCTGACCACCACTCTGCTCCTGGTTCGTACTGCTCCGGCAGCACTGGCCATGCTGTTCTGGAACATTCTGAGCCTACTTTCACTTCTGAGCCTCTGGACATGCAATTTCCTCATTCTATTTACATCACTCTTACCTCTTCGCTTTCACTGTGTGTTTCGCTTGCTTTTCTCTCCTTCCTACCCTCTCTCCCTTCCACCTATAGCACTGGTTACTCTTTGGCCTCTGATACATTTGTGATTTGTGAAGAACAGGGACTTTGTTTTCTTATATCTATGTTATGGTTTGTGTTTGGATGGCCCCCGCAAAGCCTCATGCAGTCATGGGGCAGGGCTTCTAGAGTTTATGACTGACTCATGGTCCAGTGTTGGAATTGCGAATGTGAGTACTACACCCATCCTGGGGTGAGTAGTTTGCATACAGTGTAAGGGAGGGAAAGAGGCTGCTTGCCACTGCTCCTCCCCTTTGCTCTTGCAGCTTTTGCTTTGCTGTTTTCTGCCACCATGAACTGTTGCCCTCTGCCATATGCCTTGGAGCCAGCCTAGCATAGACTGAAACCTCGATAGACTGTGAGCTAAATAAACCTTTCCTTCCTTAATTTTGGGTGTCAGGTATTTTGTCTCAGCAACGAGAGAAAGGTAACTAAGACAATCTACTTGATGCCAATAACTCCTTCAATAAATATTTGTTGAGCAAATGAAATAATAAATGAATAACATAGTATTACTGATGCCACATAATTTCTATAGACTGTGGAGATTTTATAATCTATAGTCAATATCAAATCTTTTTATAGTGGGAAATATTTTATAACATATAAATTTGCTTTTACAAAAGATGTCTGATAGTTGATAATTCTCACAGAGTTATTTTAAAAGCAATCCTTTATGGACCATTTTGGCTTTGTTGCAGTGCTTGGTAAAAACAATGCTTTAATAGTTATTTTAGCTTAAGTAGATTTTTAAAAGTCTGCCAGATGTCTACGTGATATTTCATAGAGGGTTTTAGAATATCTTTCATCTAGATAGTGGGAAATATTTTATATGAAATATATTTTAAAACCACACTTTAAAATAAAGAAACTTAAGGTCAGGGTATAGCTGAGGACATAGCACCTACCTGGCAAGCCCAAGGTCCTGAGTTCAATTCCTGGTACCAAAAAAAAATTAACAATAGTTTCACATAAAATATCATTTAATAAAACACATAATTTATAAAAACATAATGGATGAGTTAAAAATGCAGTATACAGGGAATGGTTTTATGGATATATTGTAAACATAGTCAATATTTTATGCCTAATTCAGTTCTTTCCTTGATTTTCAGGAAATCCATCAATTGGCATTTTGAAATATAAAGAAAAGTATTACAATTTCAATACCAGAGATGCTGCGTATTTATTTGCAGAAAATCCTGAAAAGTATATCGATTTAATTAAAGAAATGGCCAAAAAACATGCAGAGTTAATTCAGCTTCTGGAGCTTCATCAACAGTTTGAAACACTGATTCCCTATTCTCAGGTAAGCAGGGCAATATGAAGAATTGATGACATTTAAAATATATTGTATTTTAAAAGTTATACATTTCTAAGAGTAATTCCCAAACCCTGGTGGAGATGAGACCAGATGAAGGTTTTCACAAGTTATCTGAAAAGAATTCACATCTGAAGATGGAAACTAATGGAATCCACAAAGAATAATAACACAGTATGGAATCAAACTGATAAATGAATAAGATTGGAGAAAATCTGAGAAAGTCTGAAAGAGAAAGAGAAAGGCCCAAAAGAGAAATCTGTACTTGAATAATTAAAATTACGGTATTTTAGTATCTAAAATTAGAGGTGCTCAGCCCAGATAACACAGATGATAACTTAACTTAATACTCATAGTTGCAAAGCAATTTCCTAGGTTTAAATCATAGCAAGCTAAAATACCACAAAATGTATTTGAAGCTGTGTTTCTGGCATATCTGTGCTTTTTGCTTAATTGATTCATCAGACATTTGATAAGACAATTACCATGTGCCAGGAATTATTCCTGGCATATGGAAATTGGCAGTAAACAAAATTTAAAAATCTGTACTTGCGTGGACCTCATCCTATTGCTGTACAACCTTGTTTCTTGCTCTTTGCCTGTCATTGCCATTGTTCACTTTTTCATTGAACATTCAGGTTCGCCCCTTTCATTGAGTTCCTTTTTTAAAATATACTGAAATACATAGTTGAAAATGTTTATTGTTTGCTCATTTTTTAAAATCAACATTTTAACTATGAACCAGGTGGGCTTTGATACCACTGATCTGGGCAGCAGGGACCAAGCAGTAATTAGAGAATTGACATGTTAGTGACGTGAACACAGAGGGTGTCCTGAGCACAAAAGTAGGAAGATCAGAAAGACACTAGGAACCGAGTCATCTGGGGACAGCATGGGAAATACAGTGGTCAGACCCTGGAGAGCTCAGTTTGGATGGCTGTGAGAGCCTATGCACTCTTTATGTTTATTTTTTATTAGTAGAGGTTTGCAGTACATAATCATTACATTTGTCACAGGGAGTTGGTACATGTACACACTTCTTAATCCTTTTTGTCCCCTACTCCTCCCAACCCTCTCTGCTTTCAGCTCTGGTTCCCCTTCCCGTTTGTAAGAGCTCTATCTCCATTTTGTTCATTCACTTCTTTTCTTGACCCATTTCCCTTCCCTCTATTCCCTTCCCTCCATCTTTTTTTCCCCTTTGCCTTTGAAAAATATCTCCCTACTTCCTATTGTCTATCCTTTATTTTGCTCTTTATGTATAATTTAGGTTTCTCCTCTAAGAGAAGCCATACAATTCTTAATTAAACTTGTATGTCTGATATATTTCACTTAATACTGTGGTGACAAGATGCATCCATTACCTATGAATGCCTCAAGTTTATCACTTTTATCGCAGAGTAGTACTCCATTGTGTGTAAATACATTTTCTTTATCCATTCATCTGCTGATGGGTATATAGGCTGTTTCCAACATTTAACTATTATAAACTGTGTTGCTATAAACATGGGTGTGCATGGATCACAATAGTATGCTGTTTTTAACTCTTTTGGGAAAATACCTAGATTACCAGGGGAAAAGGGAATTTCTACTTTCAGTTTTTTGAGGAATCTCCATAATGATTTCCATACTGGTTGCACTAGTTCACATTTCCACCAACAGTGAAGAAAGATTCCCTTCTCCTGCAAACTCACCAGCATTTGTCATTATTTGATTTCCTAATGGCAGCCATTCTTTCCAGAGAAAGATGGAATGTAAAGATGGATTTTTTTTAGTGGCTAGCAGTGTTGAACATTTTTTTATGTATTTATTGGCCATCCACACATCTTCTGAGAAGCATCTATTCATTTCAGTTGCCCATTTTTGACTGATTCCTTTATTTTGGAGGATCTCATTTTTAATGTGTACTCTATATATTCTAGATTTGAGTCCTTTATCCAAAGAATAGCTTGCAGAAAAATTTCTCCCTCCTGTACATTGTCTCTTCATTCTGTTGGTTGATTCCTTTGCTGTGCAGAAGCTTTTTAATTTGATATGATACTATATGTTGATTCTCAGTACTATTTCTTGTGCAACTGGGATTCTGTTCAGAAAGACCTTACTTATGCGTATGTCTTCAAGAGTTGTCTTCAAGAGTATGTCTTCAAGAGTTTCTGTTTAAACACTTAGATCTTTGATCCACTTTGATTTTTATTTAGTCCATGTTGAGATGTATGTGTCTGGACTGTCTTCTGCATGTTGATATCTGATTTTTCCAGCACTCTTTATTAAAGAGGCTGTCATTCTTCCACTGTATGTTTTTGGGCCCTTTGTTGCAAATCCAGTATTTGAATGTGTCTGAGGTTGTTTCTTCTTCCTCTGTTCTGTTCCATTGATCCACAAGTCTTTTTGTGCCAGTACCATGCTGTTTTTATCATTGTAGCTTTGCAGTATCACTTTAAATCTGGGGTTGTGATGCTTTCTGCTTTGATTTTGTTGCCCAAGATTGCTTTTGTTATTCTGGGTCTCTTCCAGTTCCATATGAATTTTTGCATTGTTTTCCATAGATCTGTGAGTAATGCTCTTGGTATTGATGGTGATTGTGTTAGATCTATGTATCAATTTTCTAAGTATAACTACCTTGACTTATTGGTTGTGCCTATCCAGGAACATGGGATATTTTTCCATTTTCTGATGTCCTCTTTAGTCTCCCTTATCAGAGCATTGTAATTTTCACTGTAGAGGTCTTTAACTTCCTTGATTAGGTTAATTCCTAAGAATTTAATATTTCTTGATGCTATTGTGAGTGGTATTATTTTCCTAATTTTTTCTCAGTGAGTTCATTGTTAGTGTATAGGAATGCTACTGATTTTTGTGTTGATTCTGTATCCTTCTGTATTTCCAAATTTGGTTATTAATTCTGGGAACCTTTCCATGGACTTTTTGGGGTCTTGTAGGTAGAGGGTTGTGTCATCTGCAAATAATGATACTTTGACTTCTTTCTTTCCTGTATGCATCCCTTTTATTTTTTCTTTTGCCTGATTGCTGTGGATAATATTTTCAAAATTATGCTGAACAGGAGTGAGGCAGTGAAAATCCTTGCCTAGTTCCTGATTTTAGGAGGAAAACTTTCAGTTTTCCCTTATTCAATCTGATATTGGCAGTAAGTTTGTCACAAATGGCTTTTATAAAACAGATAAGGTTCTTCTGTCCCTGTTTTCTTCAATATTTTTATCATGAATTGATGTTGAATTTTGTGAAGTTCTGCATCTATTGATGTGATTTTTATCCTTGCTTCTATTTATGTGATGGATTACATTTCTTGATTTGCATACATCAAACCATCCGTATATCTCTAGGATAAAGCCTACTTGGTCATGATGTATGATCTTTTTGATGCTTTATTGCATTATGTTTGCCAGTATCTTGTTGAGGACTTTTTGCATCCGTGTTCATTAGAGATTGGCCTATAGGTCTCGTTCTAGGATGGGTCCTTGTCTGGTTTTGGAATCAGGGTAATGCTAGCTTTCAGGAGTGACTTTGGCAGTTTAATTAAAGATTTTGAGGAATATTGACATTAGATATTCCCTGAAGTTCTTATAGAATTCAGGAGTGAATCCACCAGTTCCTAATCATTTCTTAGGTAGAAGGTTATTACTGCTTCCATTTTTTGGCTATTATTGGGTTATTTAGGGTTTTTAAGTCTTCTTGCTTGAGTTTTTGTTATTTATATATATCTATGAATGTCTTCATGTCTTCTGAATGCTCCAATTCATTGGCATAAAAGTTTGTGAGGTACTTACTAATAATCTTCTGGATTTTGGCAGTGTTCTTTAAAACAGAGTGAGCCCACATAAATAACCTAATGATGCACCTCAGAGTTTAGAGAAACAAGAACTAAGAACAGAATTCAATGAAATGGGGACTTAGAAAACAACATAAAGAATCAATGAACTGAATTCTCAACAATGTTATGGTTTATATCTAGATGTCCCCCTCTAAGCCTCACATTCTCAGAGGTGGGTTTTTTTTGCAACTGGCTGTATCTAGGATATATAATACTGGTGTGTGGTACTAAATTGGTCCACTAATTAGAATTAGCATCATTCTGGGTGTGGTTAATGGAAGCCCCACTTGGGTGTAGGTCACACCAATAAAGGGAGACAAGGCCAACTGCTACTTACTGCTCACTTCATTCTCCCTGCCATGAACTGTTTCTCCTCTATGATACCCCTCTGCCATGCTGCCCTGCCTTGGAAGCAGCCAACTATGGACTGAACCCTCTACAAACTGTGAGCTGAAATGTACCTTTCTTCTGCTAATACGTGGGTATTAGTATTTTATCTCAGCAGTGGGAAAAGTAACTAAAAGATACACTGTTTCAATTATTTTTGCTTTCTAACACAGTTATCCCTTGGTATCTGTGAGGGCTGGTTCCAGAACCCTGCAATACTCAAACCTTCAGGTTTTCAAGTCCCTTATATAAAACAGTGGGTGAGGGATATAGCTCAGCGGCACAAGTGCCTGCCTGGCAAGTACAAGGTCCTGAGTTTGATTCCCAGTACCAAAAAAAAAGTTCATATTTGTATTATCTAGGGAATGATGACAAAAACATTTGAATATTTAGCACAGATATATGCTTTTTACCCAAATATTTTTGCTCTACACTTGGTTGGGTCTGTGGATGCACTATGTACTAACAAGGAGAGCCACCTGCATACTTAACTACTTATGTCATAAAGAACCCCTCTTCCTTGCCTTTATTTTTACAAAGTGTCCATGTAACTTTCTTAGTAAATTTTCAGAGTTCTGCCAAAAGTCTCCCTGGGATTTAAAATGGAATTGCATTAAATAAAACAATGTGAAATTTATATATGTATTATTTTTAGTTGGCCCATTCATATAAACACCATTTTCTTAGTATTTTTCTCTATAATTAGTTCATTAATTATATCAACACAGCTTCATGGTTTTAGGGATATTTTTTATTCTACACTTACAAAAGAGTTGTTAAAATAGCTTTTAAAAACACATATTAATTCTAATCCTATAAAACTATAAAGCTAAAAAGAAAAAAATTACTTGTAGCAGAAATGTCTGTCTGTATGTTATATTTGTAACACATTTATATAAGGCAAAGAGCATATGAAATGTATCACTATCTCAACCTAACCATAAGCAAACACCTGTTTATACAGTGCCTCTAGCAAAAACACAAACTCTCATGTTTTGGTTTGAATCACCATTAAAAAAAATTTCTTTTCTGAGACAAGGTCTCACTATGTAGATCAAGTTAGTCTTGTATTTACTCTAGCCTAGGCTGGCCTCAAACTCAGAAATCCTCCTGTCTCAGCCTCCCAAGTGCTGAGATTATAGGTATGCACCACCATGCCTAGCAAAACAAAGGAAACCTTTTTTTGTTACTACATGTTTGTAGTACTCACATTCATCAGGGAATTTGTTCCTGTATATAATATACCTTAATTTGTCCTTTTTTTTTCTGATTCCCCTCCCTTTAATGATCCCTCTATTTACAGAAGCTTTGATTCCATTTTTTCCTTCCATTTTTTAAAATCGCTTTGCCCAAAAACAAAAAACAAAACAAACAAAACAACAACAACAACAACAAAAAAGGGCTGGGGATTTAGCTCAGTGGCAAAGCGCCTGCCTGGCAAGTGCAAGGTCGTGAGTTCGGTTCCCGGTACCGGAGAAAAAACAAAACACAAAAAACAAAACAAAAAAACAACAAAATTGCTTTGCCCTTCCTTCCCTTCTCCCTTTGACCTCCTTTGTTCCCCTTCCCATTTGCGTATGTTTTTCCAATGTCTCTTTTCCATTTTGCTCCTTCTTTAGGATTTCTTCACACAGTAGAAACACTGTGATGTTTAAATTTATGTGTTTGATTTATTTCACTTAAAATTATGGTCTCAAGGTGCATCTGTTTACCTACAAATGACTCAGGTTTATCCCTCTTTATAGCAGAGAAGCACCCCATTGTGTGTTAATACCTCATTTTCTTTATCCACTCATCTGCTGATGAATATCTGGAGTGTTTCAAAGATTTAGCTATTATAAATTGTGCTTTTATAAACATGAGCATGCATGTATCACTGTGGTATGATGCTTTTAATTCTTTGGAGAAGACTCCTAGAAGGGGAATAGCCAGGTCAAATGCAAACTCTACTTTTAGTTTTATGAGGCATCTCTACACTGATTGCCACAGTGGTTGCACCAGTCTACACTCGCATCAACAGAGAAGAAGAGATCATTTTTCCTTACAGCCTCACCAGCATTTATTATTGGTTGATTTCTTGATGATAGCTATTTTCTTCTGGAGTGAGATAGAATCTTGGTGTTTTAATTTGTACTTCTGAAATGACCAGGGATGTTGAACATTTTTTCATATAATTGCTGTTTGTACATCTTCATCTGAGAAGTGTCTATTCATTGCAAATATTCATTTTTGGGTTGGTTTTTTGTTGTTATTGTTGTTGTTTGTTTTTGTTTTTGTTTTCTTTCTGGTACCGGGAATCAAACTCACCACCTTGCACTTGCTGGATTGGCTCTTTAAATTTGGGGGCTCTGATTTTTTTTTTTTTAGTTCTTTATATCTTCTAGATTTTAGAACTTGGTCTGAGGAGTAGCTGATAAAAATTTTTTCCCACTCTGGGTTGTCTTTTCACTCTGTGGATGGTTACTTCTGCTGTGAAAAAGCTTTTTAATTCGATGAGCTTCCACTTCTTGATTCTTTGTATCATTTCCTGTGCAATCAGGATTTTGTTCATAAAGTCTTTACTTACATCTAAGTCTTTAAGAGTTTTACTTATTTATCTTCAGGAAGATTAAGTGTTTCTGTTTTTATAGTTAGATCTTTGATCCATTCCAATTTTAGTTTACTGCATGGTGAGAGATGTGGGTCTAGGTTCAATCTTCAGCATGTGGGAAGTCAGTTTTCCCAGCACCATTTAATACAAAGGCTATTTTTCTTGTAGTGGAGATTTTTGTCTGCTTTGTCAAAGATAAGGTAACAGTGTATGGGGAATTGTTTCTGCATCTTCTCTTCAGTTCCATTAATCATCAGGTCTGTTTTTTGTTCATTTTGTTTTGTTTTTTTGCCTATACCACTGTTTCTATAACTTCAACTTGGGGATTGTGATGCTGTCTGGCTTGCCCTTGTTGCCCAGAATTACTTTTGCTGTTCTGGTTCCCTTGTGGTTCCATATATGAATTTTAGGGTTGTTTTCTCTAATTCTGTGAGGAATGTTGTTGATTTTTTCTTTACTGAGATTGCTTTAAATCTGTATAACAGTTTTAGAAATGCGGCTGTTTTCACTGTATTGGTTCTGCCAATCCAAGAACAGGGGAATATCTTTCCATTTTTTCATATCCCCTTTCATTGCCTTTTTCACAGTACTGTAGTTTTCCACATAAAGTTCATTTCCTTCCTTCGTTAAAATGATTCCTAAGTATTTCATTTTTCTTAATCGTGTGGTGAAAGGTGTTGTTTCCCTAATTTCTGTCTCAGCGAGTTTGTTATTCATATACAAGAATCCTTTGGATTTTTGAGTGTTGACTTTGTATCTTGTTATGCTACTGAATTTGGTTATTAATTCTAAGAGTGTTTTGGTGGTGCTTTTTTGGGCTTCTATTTAGAGTATCATGTCATTTGCAAATAAGGATAACTTCTACCTTTCCTATTCATATTAATTTTATTTCTTTCTCTTGCCTAATTGCTCTGGCTAATGTTTCAAGAACTATACTGAGCAGGAGTGCTGGTAGTGGGCATCCTTGTTTTGTTCCTGAATTTAGAGGGAAAATTTTCAGTTTTTGACCATTAGTAAGATGTTGGCTGGTGGTTTGCTATAAATGGCTTTTCCCAGATTAATAAAGACCTTTTATTCCAATTTTAAGTAGGTTTTTTTTTTTTTTGGTATGAATATGTGTTGGATCTTATCAGATGCTTTTTCTGTGTATCTTGAGGTGATTATGTGGTTTTTGTCCTTGGTTCTGTTAACATTGTATATTTCATTTTTTAATTTGAGTATGTTGAGTCATCTTTGCGTCCCTGGGATGAGTCCTACTTGGTCATGCCGTATAATCTTTTTGATCATTTGCTCCATTCTGTTTGCCAGTATCTTGTTGAGGATTTTTGCAACTATGTTCATTTGGGAGATGGGCCTGTAGTTCTGATTTTTTGATTGGATTCTTCTCTGGTTTTTGTATCAGGGTAATGTTTGCTTCCAGGAATGACTATGGGAGTCTTGCTTCCTTTTCATTTTCATTAAAAGTTTGAGAAACAGTGGCATTAGCCGGGTCACAATTCTAATATCACCAACTGTTTCCTGTGGAAAGCCACTCTGGGAGCAGTATTCCACATTTTTCTTGCAGGTTCCAGTGGATTCTCTCAGTCCCCATACAGTTCCCTTTTCCTTGTAAAATGTTCTGTGGTTATCTCTGAGTAATGTTCTTTGCGTTGGAATCTTCAAAGCAGAAATCAGACATGGTCACCACATTGTGTTTGCTTAGTCCATCTTTTATGTCTCTCTTTTTATTATTATTCTCCTACTTTCTGTTTCTTGCTGATGTTCTGAGTGTCTCCAACATTGCTTCTCCTCTACTTCACTATGTTATATCTTCCAGATCATATCTTCTCAGTAGGTCTTTTCTCAGCTTCTGTCATATGACTTCTCTAGTCAGCCATGTAGAATTTCCTATTCCAGAATTCTGTCTGAGATCTGGTCTGTCGCTTGGCTGGCACTTCTGCTGTCCAGTCCAGAGGGGAAACAATGCAGAAGCAGCTCTAAGTTGATGGTGGCTGAGTCAAGGCACAGAATCTACACTTGTGGAATTGGTCAGAGACCAGCTCATGGGTCCCAGGATTCTACCGGGGCATGGGTCCGAATGTTCCACCAGGGCCGCCCCATGCAACTTCCAATTCTTCCCCAAAGTCAGAATGATCACAAACAGCAAACATTCCCAGTGGATTCAGGACTTTGAAGTAGCCATAATAGTGCAACTAAAAACACTCACAAAAGCAGACTTCCAGAACTGCTTCAGAAGGTGGCAAGAGTGATGCATAGTGTTTGAAGAAAGGGAAAATATTGGGGAGGGGGATTAATATCATTTATTATAATACTTATATAAAAATTCACCATGCATTTTGATCTCACTTGATATATCAAATAATTTCTGCATCTTGCGAGATGATAGTTTGGTATTCATTATCTCATCTGCTAATGTAGTAAAATATTGTGTATTAATTTATTTCTAACATTGAACTAACTTTGCGTTACTGTGATCAGTGCAACTTGATCCTAGATTGTTTCATTTTTTTAAATATATTGTTGGCTCAGCTTTTTGACTTTTCTTTAGAATATTACATCTAAGCTTAGGAATTTAGCTCAGAGGTACAGCACATGCCTAGCATGTGCAAAGGCCTTCAGGACTGGAGATACAGCTCAGTGGCACAGCACCTGCCTGGCAATGGCAAGGTCATGAGTTTGATTCCCAGTACCAAACAATAAAAAATAAATTAAATAAATAAACAAAGACCTAGGTTCGATCCCCTGTACCAGAAGAAAAAAGGATAATGAAGAATTTTATATCTAGATTCCTGAGTGACACTGACATATGAATTTACTTTCTTTCACTAAGTTTCATTGTTTTGATGTCAAGGTTATATATGTCTTATAAATAATTATGAATGCTACTTTTTACTCTGAATGAATTAATTTAATATTGGAATGATCTGGGTAAAATATGCATATAAACTTCTCTGGGCTTCTTTGGAAAAATTATGACCACTCAATGACTAATTTTAACTACTTTTAGTTAGAACATTATAGAACATGTTTCTTTTTGTTTCAATTTAGTGAGTATTATTTTTGCAGGAATTTATTAACATCATCTAAATTTTTTAGTGTCATGTGCTTTCACAATATTTCTTATTATTTGTTTAAATTCTACATTCTGATTCCTGTATTTATTTATTTATTTGTCTTTTTGAGACAGGGTTTCGCTGTGCAGTTCAGGCTGGCCTTGAACTAACTTTGTAGTCCAAGCTGGCCTTGAACTGCCAGTGATCTTCCTACCTTAGCCTCCCCAGCACTTACAGGCGTGCACTACCATGCCCAGCTTTCTGATTCCTCTTTTTAAATTCCAAGTATTGTTTATTTCAGCTTTCTGTTTGTTTTGATTAATCTTGCCAGAATATTTTTAAAAATTTTATGTCATATTATATTATTTTGCTTATCATTTATTTTGATGTTGATTAACTTTCCCAGAGGACTATTTTCTTAGTCTTTTTAAAGAATGAACTTTTGGCTTTATTGATCCTATTTTATATTCATTTTCATTTCATATTTCCTGCTCTGGTCTTAATTATTTCACTTTATCTAGTTCTTTTATTTTATTCTATTTGTTTTCTCCTTAAGATAGATGGTTAGCTCATTCATTTGTAGCCTTTTTTTAATGTAATGAAATAAAATTCTTTTTCACTAAACTATATCAGTTATATATCACATACTTTTTTTTCTAGTTCTCTTTGGAATTTTTCTTTAGCTTATAGCTTATCTATGGTTATTATCTTACTTCTGAAAGAGAACTCCTGTTTTTTATTGCAAAACAATTTAGTATTGTGTATCCAGTTTTGCTGTATTATGGAAGGATCTTTTTAATTTGAGCTTTCATTTAACTTTCTAAATACACTTTTCTTATAAATGTGCACATATAGGCTGGGGATATAGATCAGTGGCATAAGTGCCTGCCTGGCAAGCACAAGGTTGTGAGTTCGATCTCCGGTACCACAAAAAAAAAAAAAAAGTGCACATATATTTCTTTTGAGTAAAATATGTTAATAAATTTATTATATAATTTACATATATAAGTATGTGAATTATAATATATTAATATACATATATTATTTTGGAGATATCATATAAGCACTTAGCACAAAAAGTCCCAAACTATTAGTTAACTGGTATAGTCACTCCTCAAATTACTACCCAGTTTTTTGTTTTGTTTTGTTTTTTTTGTTTTTTTCCAGTACCAGGAACTGAACTCACGACCTTGAGCTTGCCAGGCAGGCGCTTTGCCGCTGAGCTAAATCCCCAGCCCCTTACCCAATTATTTTTCTAAAGCCAGTGGTTCTCAAATTAATTCAAGTAGTGAAGTCCCCCACAATCATAATTATTTTTAATGACTATTATAAATGTTGCTATCTTAAGTTTAATATATATGATTTTGCCCTCAGACTGTATTATACAAAAGTCTAAATAAGAAGAAGCCAATTATTTGTAAAAATTAAAAAGATTCAGAATAGCGAAAATTTTAATAATCAAATTTTTTTCAAATTGCAACAATCCTATTTACCATTTTACCATGAATTTAGAGTTTTAGCTATAAGATGGAATCCAAACTTCTTGGCCTGGCATTTAAGATATATATATATATAGATATATAATTTTTTTTCCCATTCTTTCCATGACTTCTCAGTATCAGAAAAACAATGAGTTATATACTGGTCTCAGAACTTTTCTATACCTTGGTCTTTAACTTGTTACAGCCTATGTTTTAAAAAATGGGTAAAATCATGATTCTCATGGAGATTTAAAATGCAAATATATGAAATAGTATAATCTATTCACTAATCAATGAGGAAATCTGGTAGATGTTATAGTCAGTTTAAAAGAGAATCCTGAGCCAGGTGAGGTGACTCATGCCTATAATCCCAGCACCTGGAAGGCTGAGGCAGGAGGATCATCACATGTTTGATGCCAGTCTAGGCTACATAGTGAGTTCAAGTCAGCCTGAACTACATAGTGAGACCCTGTCTCAAAAAACCAATCAAACAAACAAAAAATAAAACAAAATAAAACAAAACAAAAAGCAGAGACTCTCTTAACAGACACAGTTATAGATTGGATGTATTCAAATAATGTATAAATAAAGGCAATACTGATTTAAAGGGAAGTCAGTTGAATCTCTAAAGATAGGACAAACATTATGTATCTATAGACAAAAATTATTTGATCTTGTTATTAGTCATTTAAAATTTATAGGGCTGTAAAATAACTCAAAGACCAGAGAAAGCCTAGAACTGATAACAGAATAGGTGTGGTATATACACAATACCTATGAAAGTTAGTTTTTTCCCTCTATATTGCATGGGGGGATTATTGTCTCATTATTTACTTATTTACTTGTATTGCACAGTACAGTTAATTATCTTTTAGTTTGTTTTTATCTATCAACAATTATGATCGAATCATAATTTTAAAGGCAGAAGCTATATCTTAATATTAAATGGTAGGCACATCATAATTACCTGGTACCGGATTTGGGTAAAGAAGTTAATGCCTTCTTTCTCTTCTTTACTATGACCCCAGTTCCTCAAACTTCTCCCACTCCCTCCAACAAAACCATATGCAGAACAACTATATCTTGGTTAGACTGGAATTACTGGATGTTTAATTTTGGGTTTCCAGGAGAAATAAATGTCAAAACTTTGCTAAATGTGCTACGGATGCACAGGTATCTCCTAAAGAGGTTTTGATAGTTTAAACCAATGTGATTTACACCTAATATATAATCATGTGTTTTTGCAACAGGGTAGCCCAGGCTCGCTTCAAACTTACAGAGATCTTCCTGCCTCAGCTGCTCGAGTGCTGGGGTTAATAGGCATGTGCCACCATGCCCAGCTATAACAGTTATTTTAAAATTCTACCCCTTTGTAACAAGTTATTTACTTATGCTACCAACTGTGGAACACAAAGAAGGACATTGAACATGGGCACGGGGGATGTTTTCCCCTTCAAAATATACTTCTTACATTAACTTCACAAAATCATGCACGAAGCTACAGCGCTCAGAAAAATAATTCCGTTCAGCTCAATTAATATGAGTTTATTCTCTCTGTTGATATTTACAAGTATATTCCATGTTCCAAAGTTCTTGTTTTTCTAATTTGTTGGCAGTTTTAACTAAATATTTCTCTACAAATAATGTTCATGTTTTGCAAGTACTAAGTACAAAATTCCATTTCTTTAGATGAGAGATGTCGATAAACATTACATAAAACCAATTACCAAGTGTGAAAACAGCACCCAGACAGACACACACATACTGCAACCAACCATTGTGCGAGCGTATGAGTGGAATGAATGGGAGCTCAGAAGAAAAGCTATAAAACTGGTTTGTAACTATCTTTTCTCAAATGACTCACAGGCTGGGGAAGTTTAGTATGCTGCTCTTCATAGATTTTGTAAGTTAAATTACTTATATAAAATAATGTGATCTACACAGTCTGCTTTGTTAATATAAAAGCAATTCGCATAATTTACTTTATAAGATTGCGTTCCAATTTTAAGCAGATGTAGAAATACAGAAGCATGAAATTACTATCAAGGGGTATCAGCCAGTGGATAGAACAATGAATATGTGTACATATTTAAGAGTTTGAAAACTCAGACCTATATTTTAATGAACTTCGTAACTTCTAATCATGTAAAGCCTACTCCTCTTGGGGGGCTTTTGTTGTGTTAAATCTGAGTGTCTGGGCTTATTGTCAGCCTGTTTTGTCCAGACACGGGGCTCATGCACCATTTTGATTCTCAGTCACCTTCATCAGTATAGGGTCGCAAAAGGTCGCAAAAGGGCTCATGCACCCTTTTGATTCTCAGTCACCTTCACAGTATAGGTGCCTCACCTTAAAGCCTGTGTCTGAAACTCATCCCTTTCCAACTCAAAGGAATTTCCCCAACTTGCCCCTTTTTGTAGTATCTTATCATTGTAAACAACATTTATAGTATGAATAAGATTAAAAATTTGTCTGTAACCTTTTTCTGGTATATTTTATCTATCTCTTTAGGTGTGGAAGTAAATGAAGGCCACCCAAATGAGAATGCAAAGGCTATTTATTCAGAGCTTACAGTAGCAAGGGAGTCAGCCATTGTGACTTGTGTTTGGCAGACTAGAAAAACAGGCAGGGAGGTGGGAAAGCTTTACAGTGAGAAAAGGGGGAAAGCTTCAGATGCTGTGATTAGAGGGTGGGGACATGGGAAGCTGGAGGCCAGCCAACACAAACAGGGTAGTCTATGTGATTGGTTTGGTGAGCATGTCTGGCTTTCTCCGCTTGGTCCTGAGCTGGGGAGGTGGAGCTAGAAGTGGGTGGTGGCTACATCATGGCCATTTGGGCCTGATTGCTATAGCTATAAAGGTCGCAATTTTCTTGTTTGTTTTGTTTTTTGAGACAGTGTCTCACTATGTAGTGAACGCTGGCCCTGAACTCCCTTATGTAGCCCCGGCTGGCCTTGAACTTGTGGTGTCCTCCTGCCTCAGCCTCCCGAGTGCTGGGATTATAGGTGTGCACCACCATGCCTGGCTCAGAGGTTGCAGTTAGGCTTTCTGAACTGTTTGGTGTAGGGGCTGTGAGTTAGAGTTCTGTTCTCATATGAAGTTTAGCCTTTGTTTTGTTTGTGTATTCAATCTGTGACTCTGAGCTTCTCACTAACTATGCTTCCATGGCTACCCTCTTTGGTGGTAGATTTGCAGTTCCCTGATTTCCTAGGAAGGATCAGGTTCCATATATGAATTCCAGATCATGGTTCCATTATCATTCCTACTAGGTACTCTTGTAGAAATGCCCATATTCTTTTCTGCTATCTACTAAACTCACGTGAGCTCATCATACATTTATTGGGTAACATATATATCCCACTACCTTGTTCTATTGGGGATAAAAGGCTAGCAGGTAATATTGCTTTGCTAAAACATTTCAGTACCTTTTTGTAAATAGTATAACAAGGTGAAATAGAACCTATAAAGTAAATTAAGTGACATTTAAAATTAGTCTTGAGATGCAAAGAGACAGAGGGAAGCAGTGGCTGGATAGGCTGTGAGAGCAGGACAGGACGATGTAGGTGTGGGCTGAGAATGTTAAGAGAGAGGGGTAGTCAGAAGGTCTAAACTTCACACTGCTCGAACTCTCTCTTCCCAGTATTCAGTCTCCACTTAGTTTTTATTCCCACCTGAGACTTAATGGTCCCCGGGCATTGTATCATGTTGAATACCACGCTCTGAGTACCACCAACCCAATCTGTTCATGTGTAAAGCTGAGTTTATTGCTTGTGCCTTAAGAGAACACATCACCTCAAAGGAAAAATGGCAAATGCGGAATTTATTGAGAATTTGAAGTTTGTTAAGCTAGGTCTCTCAGTGCCTAAAGCAGGTTGCGGGTTTGAAGAGGACTGGACAAGAAAAAAGCAGTCAAGCCTTGGTGGGAATAGTAAGCTGATGTTTTGAGGCAAAGGATTCAAAGGGGTTGGGGATGAAGGTCAGTGGTAGATCTCTACTTGTGAAGCACGTGGGAGATCCTGTGTTTAATCCGACACACTAGAAAAATGATTCAACTCAGGGTCATATGTAATGAATAACCAAGTTATTTGATTGGGAAGAGTCTCTTAGAATAGCAAAATTATGCTATTGAAGACAGTGGAATAGTGAAGTCATATTAATGTAGACAATAAAAGCAGTGTGTGTGGAGGGAAGGGTGTGGGTTCTTAATTCAAAGCCTGAATATTTCCTCAACTTCCAGGTCTCTCGTCTGCACTCATGCTGTAATACCTTGTGAGCTTTTTCTTGTCCTCTATAGTCTCATCAACACTTACGTACATTTTTTTTAAAAGGAGTTGGGGATGGAAACCAGGACAAGTGCTGTACTGCTGGGCTACATCCCCCAGCACGTATTCTCGTTTTCATTAGCCCTTCCTTGCTTTCCAGCCCATGTGATCTGTTCAACTTCACGTTTACTAGTAATCCATACAGGGAGTAAGCAAGGTGAAGAATAATGTAAAATGTTAAACTGAAATCATCAGAGCTTTTTATATTAAAAACTAAGGGCAAAACCTAGTTTGCAAAGACTGTGTAGATCTTAAAGTTTTATCTTAAAAAAATAAAGCACATATGGAAAACTCTAAGGTGTATAAATTTCAAAGTATAATAATGAAGGAATTAGAAAATTATTTTAACAAATAATTGAGCTCACTGTAACAATAACTCTAGGATATTTTTCTTTGGTTTCATTAGCATCAGTTAATGTATTTTCCCAATTTTTAGTACAGGTTGTTTTTCTCTTATAACCTCGATTTCCTAATGTTCTAATATTTTAAAGAAATATGCTGTTAACAGATTAATTTCTTTTGTAGGTTGAGAAGATGATAATCAGATATTAACTAGTGTCTGATAGTGTACATTATTTATTCTTCACAGAAATGTTAATTCTTGTTTCCTGTTTCCCCCCCTTAGGCCAATTTACGTCAGAAAATTACTCACTCAGTACAGACTGATCTCAGTCACATGAGAAGAGAAAATTGCTCACAGGTTTACCTCTCCAAAAATGTTGGCACCCAGTCCATGACAGAAGGTGGCTCGCAAGTGCCCAAGCCCCAGATTTATATCGCTGGTCTTCGTGGTGGACAAACCAAAAAAACCGAGGGGGTCAGGGTGAACCTAACTAGAGCTGTTGATGAAACTTAGAGACAACATCTTCAAAGGTGTTCCTCAGTTTTGAACAATGACAAATACTGAAAAGTATTTTATATCCATGAAAATTGATGTTATGGGGGTGCCACATTTGCTGATTGTGTGAGTGTTTATTGGATTCTCATATTCTTTCAAACTGCTGCAACAGCTGAAAGTTACGTTCTGTAACACAATTTTCATTCTATTAAAATCGGAAAAGAAAATTCTGCCCAAGTATCTTTTTTCTTTGCCTTTTAGAGAAAGTTTAACAGCAATAAGATTGAAATTATGATGCCGTTTTGATAATTCTATACTGTGAGGTTATTATGACTGGACTAGAAGGCTTATTTCTAAAATCACATTGAATGTTAAAATTAAAATTTTAAAACCCAAACAATATTTTCAGCTTTCTTAACTACTGAATGTTAACACTGATTACTGTATAATAAAACTTTGCTGTTTAGAAGAGTTAGAGCAAAGCTCCATGTGATCTTTTAAAACCTGGAGTTTTACATAAAATCTAGATTTCCAGCTCTTTGAAAAAAATCAGAATATCTACATAGTAACATCTGGTTGGCATTCCTGGAAGTAGTAGCTCTGCGCTCTCACAGGACAAGCACCTCTAGTTCTCCACTGTACACCCTAGTTCCTGCTGCCTTTTAGGCCTCCCACTTCGCTCCTTTGTGTTACTTGCCCGACTCCAGGAGCAGCTGTGTTTAGGGCTCTGTGAATTAGTGGCAACTAAATTTTAGAAGTATTACATACTTCTAATACCAACAACAGATAAGAACAGTTCCAGAAGAAGGGCTTGTTAAACTGGCTTTAACAGGGCGGGGAGGGGAGAGTAGGTATGTGATTTATATATAGTAGTTTTTCTGCACAAGCTGATTTTTTTTTTTTTTTTACTAAGATGTTTGTATAACTTGTTGTCTGTAGATTAAATGCTGTTTGTAACAGGAAGGTGTTTCAAAATCCATTTTCCATAGATGTTATAAGGTATCTGAGTGAAGAGCAAATGTGACTTTTCAAATTGAATTTGATATTTTCATTCCCTTGGGCATTCTAATTCCAGACCTAAAATAATCCCAAATGGTGGTTTACAGCCCTTCTTTCTGTGTTTAGGAATCTTACAATACTAAATGAAGGTTAATAAACAGATAAAATCAAGTTCATGATGTTTAGTAATATCTCCTCCCCCTCTTCCCCAAGCCTTGCTTTAACAACCAGCCAGCCAGCCTATATTTAGCATTATTTTTAAACTAAAGTATGAAAATCATGACAATTTATATACAAGTAGGTCTGCTAGAAGTTTATCTTTATCCTGTATCTTCAGAGACATGTTCTCCTTCCTGGGAGCTGGGGTGAGCTTCCACACTGCTTATTCTTTTCTCTGTATTGTGCTGTTTCTCTAGCTTTTATGTAGTTTCTAATTTTCCTTTCAGTTCCCTCCCAATTCCCCAACATCCACTTCTTTTTCACTCTGTTATTTTCTAGGTATTTGGATTCTGGGTCCTGGGGAGGCTATATTTTGCTGCTGATTGTTGCTTTGTCATTTTGGTTCTCCCTCTTTTATTTACTTTGAATTTATTTGTAGATTGCTTATACAAGAGAAAACCATTCAATATTTAATATTCTAGATCTGAATGGTTTCACTTACTATAATGGTCTCCATTTCCATCTATTTTATGGAATGTACTTCACCTGGAGTGTACTCTGTAGTAACCCCATGAAATTCTTTTTGCCCTCAAACAGCCTGATCAGATTTTACTATTTTTGTGATGGTTTTCCCCATCAACCAGGAAGAATCGGTTCCTCTTTTGGATTTTCAATGGATGTTAGTCATACTTTTCTTGTAGCACTGAAATAGGAATTGTGCATAGTTAGTGTTCATCTTTATTCTGATAGTGAATTTCTTCAAAAAATTTAACTGTTTTAGTCATCTTTATATCCTTGACATTTGTATAGTATCTTGTGGGATGAATGAACAAATAAGGGGATAAACTATAAGCAAGGGTTTTGGTCGAGTGTTTTAAGAGTCAAGGTGGGAGTTGATAAGGAGTTCAGTAGTAAAATACTACAAAAGAAGACAAAAGAAAAAAGAGACTATTTTGGGAGAAATAAAGTTGAGTAGATTTGGTACACTTTTTGGAGAGCTTTGAGAGGCAAAGGAATAGTTTGCCTTCCTGTAGTACATGATTATAAAAACATTGCAGATTGTTGATTCTGGAGTAGTGAGATGACTAGGAAGTTGTTGTAAGAACATGTGGTACTTGGTGATGGACAGCATGAATGGACAAATGTTACATTTAAGAAGGAATAACATCTGAGAAAAGGGAAACGAAAATCAAAGTATGACTTCAGGGTCTTAACCTGGGAGACCAAGAATAATTAGTTGTGATTAGTATTTAAATATGTGTCTAATACTATTCTGTCCTGGAAGGACCTATGGTTCCTTAAAATGTAGTTGATTCCATGATCTAGGATGCAGGGGAAGGCTGAAGCTGGAAACTGATCATACATGTGGGTAGAGGCCAGGCTTGTCCTACAACAAAGAACTTCTGAGGCAATCTACCTGGACAAACTGCTTCAGCCGAAAAAACATCAAGCCCCAAGACAATCCAAGCAATCAGTTGCTATGCAAAATGGTGTCATGTGACACCAACCTTTGAAATCTGGTGCGAAATGTAAATGCCTGGTGGTTGAGCTGTTCCTTTCCTCCTATCAGGTGAGAGGGCTCTACCTGACCTCAGCTTTCTGTCTCTTATCATTATTTCTCCATCCTCTCACTTTCTGGCTCTTACCATTATTTCTCTCATCCTCTCAAGAGCTGCACTGGATTCCACACTAGGACAGGGAGAAATCAACATTGGTTTGGAACTGCTTGTTGATAAAAATAAGAAAATTTTTGAAAAAACTGTCCAGACTTTGTAAAGGAGCAGGTTTACAAAGGTCACATTTGGATATTTAAGCATCATAAAAAGAGTAATTATGTATAGTTAATTGAAGCAAGTTAAGAACACAATGATACTCCAAAATGGAAAGAGAGAAACTGTACAGAGCAGTTGTAAAGGAAAAGAAGGAATATACGGTATTTTAATCTTTAAAATTAATTTTAGTACATACATGAGTTTTACATTTAACTACACATACAAGTACATACACAGAGGGGAACTGAATAATTCCACATGTGTAAACTGTATCCGTTACAAGAGGTGATTAGCCTCAAGGAGCACACACAGTCAGGTAGAGAAGGGAAGATTTAACACTGTTCCAAAATGAGATTAATGAAATGACAATGTCATCTGTAGTCTCCTGGAAACACCTCCTTATAATAATATTATGCTAATAAGGTATACTAAGTTTCCCAGTTAACAGATGAGCTATTTATGAATAATGAAAACACAGTGGTATGAGAATCACCCCTCAACTCTTTAAAAAGATTTTTTGGGGGAAAATCATGCTACAGAAGTGAAGGCTACTGGGCATGTCAGAATCTTGTATACCTGTTCCTGTGAGGGCTGAAGTATTTTTATTGCATTTTAAACCAATCTACATATCTTAAACAGCACTCAATTTACTAACAAATCATTTCTAATTTCTCTGATGCTAATCAACGTTCAGTTAATGTAAGATTATAGTGGTTAAAGTGCCCGTTGATACATTTTCTGAGGCCCTTTTGTTGTCTGAACATCACTGGGTGAAGAATGTCTGGCTAGTCCATGACAGTGCTGGAGTGAACAAGACTTCCCGGTCACATATAATATAAATTATACTAAACTTACACAAGAGGTGGGAGTTATAAAAGTCGATGAAAGTAATTTGTTACTTTATGAATTCTGCGATCTGCTCGAACAGCTCTGACAGGAATCAATTACCAAGTCCGACTGCAAACCCTCCTGTGCGCCTCAGCGTCTCTGTGAGGACTACAATTCCCAGAAGGCAAGGCTCGGCCCCCTCGACTCCGCTTCCTTAGCCGGCCTGCAGTTGGGTTTCTCAGAATCACTCCAGCGAACGAGTTTTCATCACAGCCTCGGCCGTACAGACCGGCCCCGCGGCCTCGCTTCAGGAGCCGCTCGGGTTCGCGCGCCCGACTCCAGCCCGCGGCGGGGCGGAAGCCGCGGGCCGCTCTAGGCCGCGCGTCGTCGTCTCTATGACCGCGAGGGGCGGGGCCCGGGCCAAGCGCAGGGCGTGCGGAGGGGGAGCGCGTCAGAGCCGCGCGGCGGGGCGGAAGCCGCGGGCCGCTCTAGGCCGCGCGTCCTCGTCTCTATGACCGCGAGGGGCGGGGCCCGGGCCAAGCGCAGGGCGTGCGGAGGGGGAGCGCGTCAGAGCCGCGCGGGGTTGCGCGGGCGTCATGGCTACCCAGAGAGGTGAGGCTGGGGCCCCGGAGGTGGGCGTCTGCGGGGGCGGCCAGCGCGCTGTGGCACCGGCCGAAGTGCTCGGGCGGCGGAGCACCCTCGGCGCCGGGGGGCCCCGGGCC
>NW_004955411.1:14444247-14462326 GCF_000276665.1 Chinchilla lanigera
GCTGCGGTGCCCTGCGCCCTGCCCTGCGCCGTGCACGGGCGCGGAGCGCGAAAGCCTGCGGGAGCCCTGCGGCGGCGCCGGGACCGGGAGATGCAGAGAAGTAGTCGCGGGGATTACCCCCGGGGTGTGTGCGCTGTTTGTAGTTACTGTGGGTCGGCGGTGAAGTCCATCGCCCGCTCCCCCGCGTGGCGCTTTCGGGCAGTAATACTTGGTGACTGATTCTCACTTAAAGAGGGTGAGTCTAACTCCAGGGCACTAGTTCTTTGCTAGTGGTTTGTACAAGCTGGGAGCAGAGCTGAGCTTTTGCACTGTGGGGCAGTAACCAGGAGCGGCTGGGCAACACCCTTTCCGCCAGGACAGTTGGTTTCATCGCTAAATAAATATTGGACGAACACTTAATACGCGTTTACAGGGGTGCCAAATTATTGTGCTGTTTGCGGAGACATTTGTCACCAGGCCCTGGCAGGGGGCGTCATCAGCAGTTGCATGTGTTGCTCTTGGGCATTATCCCATTTGGAGTTAACTCTAAACTTAAAAGAGTTTTTTGTAGCAACACAAGTTCAGGAAAAATGATATAATTATTTTGATAACTAGTAGAATAGGATAGCAAGATTAATAATGAGTGAGTCCTTCAAGATTGCAGAATCATTACGTGGAACAACTGTAGCAGTGTCCAAATTTAGGCTTGTTGCTTGTACGTATTTCTTGTTATACAATCCTATATGCCAGTACAAATGTATCTCCTAATAAAGTTACAGTTACCATCTAGCTTCGTGATATTTACAAAGGATTTATCTGGAACTTCCTGAAAGTCTAAATTCTTAGGTATGACAGTGTCCTCCATAAAATACAAGAACAGCAATAAAAAGCATGTAACTCCAAGTTCCTGTTTCTTTTGGGGACATTTCCCACACAGAAACAAACGCTGTGTGGGAGCAAATGGGAACTTTGTGAGAAGGGGAAAAGAATATTAAGACGGGGCTGGCTACTACTTGAGTTGTAGACTAGGCTTATAGTTACTGGCCCTGGGGATGATTTGAATTACCAGGAAAGCTTAATTACATGCCATAGACTTCGTATGTTACTTTGTAAAACTTGAAATTCCTACTAATTGAAATTTCTTTTTTTTGTTGTTGTATTTGTTACTGGGACTCGAACTCAGGACCTCACGCTTGCCAGGCAGGCGCTGAGCTATAACCCGGCCCCTTGAAATTTCGTATGGGGCAATTTGTGAGTTGAATGAAGAAATATTTTGATCTAAGGGTAAAAAATGTCAGAGAAAACTATGTTTAAAAAACGTTACTTTTTTAAAAAGTTGAAGTAATGTTTCTAAAATAGTATTACATATCAGAGTCCTACATAAGTAAGTTTATTTATCATTTACAAGTATCTAAACTTACTACTTTTCTACTTAGATTAGTATTTTCAAGAATATGATGTGTATTTCCATGTAATCAGTGTAAAAACACTTATCTTTTCAAAGTTGACAGGATATATTTGTAGGCTATAAAAAGTAGGATTCATATTTAACATTCACCATGTTATTTCTGGCATCAGCAACCTGTAATAAAGTAGATGTCAATTTTACAGTCTTAACTGCTGTTACTTATGAAGTACCCATGAGCAAACTTTCTGTAAAGTGCTTCTGGTTTCTGTCATAACTACTCAAGTCTGCACTACTAGGGCAAAGTACTGGATAGCTAAAGCAGTTCGGAAGGAAGTGAGTGTGGTTTTGTTTCAGTAAACTTCATTTATGGACATTGAAATTGGAATTTCATATCATTTTCATGTGTCATAAAATGTTATTTAAAATATTTTCAATTTAAGATACATAACCATGCTAGGCTTGCAGGCCATGTAAAAATGAGTGACATTTATGGTTTGCTTACCTCTGATCTAAGAAAGTGTTTTCTCCTGTACTGATTAAAAGTCGTTGCTGTTTTAATTTTGCAGTCATAAATTTTCTCTTTGTATAGGAAAGTTTTAGAACAAAGGAAGTATTGTACTGGTCTTTTTTACTTTCTTTTACGTGAACATTGCTTTTCGGCTTTTCAGAGGGTTTGAAAAGAAGGTGTAGGCAGTTATGAGCTCTGTTTCTCCTGTTTGACCATATTACTTTTTAATTAAGACTTGATGTAACATTTAAAAATAATATTTTTAAGCATGGTTTTGACATGCTCTGACATTTTTAACCCTTGGATCGAAATATTACATGAAGTCTTAAAAATATGCCTACTGTTTACAAATTATGCTTTAATTCAGTCAGGGAGACTATATACTTAACCTGTTTCTTTGTTCAGTTCCTGTGTTGCTGTATTTAAAGTGAAATGAAATGAAGCACTCATTTTATTTCCCTATGATAGTCATCTTTGAATTGCAGTTAGGCTCCCAGAGCAGTGAACAAAAGGATATTTAGCACATCAGGTAGTTTTAGTAGCCGCGGAATCAATCCATCTCTGATTCTTAACCTACATTTGCCAGAGTATGCCCCAGTGAGTGGCCAAATCTGAGTATTTATTTTTCTATGACCTATGAACTAAACATACTTTTTTCTTTTAATTAAAACACATTTAAAAAATTTTGAGACAGGGTCCAGCTAAGTTGCTCAGGTTGAGTTCGAACTTATAATCCTTTTGACTCAGGCGCCTAGCATGCTTGAGTAAGTGTGTGCCACCATGCCTAACCCTACGAATTTTTTTTATTTTTAAACAGATGAATTTTTGCAGTTGGTTTGATGACAGACCACTGACTTCAGACGCCAAGTAAATGAAATGTCAGTTCCCTTAAATAATTCCATTGTTCTTATTAGTGAATCTATATTGCAAAACATTGTACTTAATTTTAATGAAAACATCTGTGGTGACTTTCTCTCCCTATGTAAATATCCGTAATTTTGTCTGAAAAGTTTGAGCCTTGGCTGATGGAAGTATCAGACCAGGAAGTACTTGTGGTTTTACTAAAGGTGTTGAACTGGCTGTGGCACCTGAATGATGGCTTCTGCTCAGGTATACCTACCTGCAGGCAGTTCTTAACTTGTCTCTGAGTTGTACATTTCCTGCATTGCAAGTTTTGTACAGCTTTGTTGTTAATACTGTTTTTTGTGTTACCAGTTATCTCTCATCTGCAGTAAAATGAGAGGCTGGGTGTTTTTACTTTTATAAAGTTTTATATTAAGCTGTACCTTTATCACTCACCTGTTCCTTTTAGCTTTGTTTCTGCTGTTCTTAAATTTGAAGTATATACACAAATTTATAATCATAAAGATACTTAAAATGTGTAAGTTCCATCATCATAACTTAGGCTTACTATGCGCATAGTATTGCAGTTGGAGCACTGAATAAAACAGTGTTTAATGCGTTGATGTTTAAGGCTCGTTGTGTTACCAGGCTAGTCATATAACTGGAAGATACTGGTTGGAAATAGGATTTTAAATGTCATGGGTTTTAAAAAATATTTTGTGCTGGAAGTTGGAAAGCATTTGGGGCTATAACTAGTTGATTAGCTTTTTAAAATTTTAAAATTTTTATTAGTACCTGTTTGCAGTACTTGAGGATTACATTTATTGGGAGTTGCTGTGTATACATCGCACAAATGACTAGCTTTTATACATAATCTTGTCTATTAAATAATATTTTTGTTTTGCCTATTTTCCAGAAAATGTCAGTTTACTATTCAAATTATACTGCTTGACAGTGATGACCCTGGTGGCTGCAGCTTATACCATATCTTTAAGATACACAAGGACAGCAGACAAAGAACTCTACTTTTCAACCACAGCCGTGTGTATCACAGAAGTTATAAAGTTATTGCTAAGTGTGGGACTTTTAGCTAAGTAAGTATAAATACTTTTAGTGTATTGTTATTTTTCCCTCTAAGGTATTTTATTAGAAAATTCAAGCTACATCTTTTACGTTTGATGGCTCTAGAGCAATGTTTCCTCACTAGGGATGATTTGCTCTAGGGAGACATTTTGGGTGGGGGCATGGTATGGCATCTAGTGAGTAGAGGCCCGAGGCTGCTAACCGTCCTGCAATGTCCAGTATGGCACTTAGCAGCAGTTCCATCAGCTCTGTTTGTCAGTAATGCTGGAGGTGAAAAGCCCAGCTCTCTAACAAGAGTTGTTAAACTGTAGCCCATGGCCAAATGCAGCTTGCTGCCTGTTTTGGTTGCTGTAGACACTGTATGGCTCACAAAGCCTGAAATGTTTACTATTTGACTTTTACAAAACATTCCTTTGCTGACCTGTTTTATAGGAATATACTAATAGACATTTCTTGGGTCCTGTGTTAAATACTAGTGCTTCTTATGAATTTTCTCATTTAATCTTTATGCAGTTTTGAGGTAAGTACTATAATTACTCCTGTTTTATCAATACAGCATGTGAGCTGCATCAAGATTACAGTATTAATATTTGGTAATGCTGGGCATCAAATCAGTAACATCATATAAGAATCATTTTAGCTAAAGATACTTTAAAAGAGGGGTAATCATAGGGACTATCAATGAGATAGATCTAATTTTATTTGTAGACTCAGTGGGATTATGGCTTGACACATTTCTTAACCTTTTAAAACTCCTGTTGAGAAATGACTTGGGTAGAGATTTATGAAATTGGGACCTAGGTGAGAATTCATGCTGGTTTCAATACATGTGTTGGTGAGAGTAGGGAAGTAGTATGGAATAGCATGAATATAGCTCTTAGGTGAAAATAGACAAATTACATTTAAAGATTTTGAAACTCATTTCACATGTATTTATTGAGTAGTGCCTATGTGACAGTTTTTATAGTGGATCTTGGTATATAGGTATGAGTGAAATATGGTCTCTATCTTCTTTGAAGCGATTTAATGGAAGAGACAGAAAATTAACCAGTAAATACACAGATGATTTCACATGGTCATGTGAAAAATGATGACTTGGGGAGAGAAAAGAACAGAAAAACAACTTGAGACTAGATGGTAGACGGCTTCAATATATTGGAACTTAAAATTTATGTTGTAAATAGAGCTATAGTGGCAGCCTAACTTGTCAGGTTAGTAAAACCAGATGTTTCATGTAACAAAACTCATTTTTCTGGAAGTTTGCCTTTTAATTATGAAGTTTTTCTCTCTGGATTATGTAGGATAAATGTGAGTCTTATTGTACCTTTGTAAGGCAATGTACCAAAGGCAAAAGTCTAAAACCAGAACAATGTTTAAAACTCCAGAACAACTTCCATAAACACTGAGTTAACAAATTAATATAATCTTAAGGTTTAGCTTCTTTTAAGAAGAACAAAGTTTACTGACTTTGAAAGGGACAAAAAATTATTAAGTCAGGAATTATATAGAACTGTTAGAGCATGATAGTAGCTATTCTAAATTGTAAGATCAAATCATGGTTCAGTTTGTTTTGCAACTGTGAAGAATTTGTGGAAATCACTATGAAAAAAACAAAACAAAAAGCACTGAAGCCTGTGATATAACTTAGCAGTTGGGCTAGTTATCCACCAACCTACCTGTGTAGACCTTTTCTTTTGATGATTTTCCAGTTTTGCATTGCTTCTTGTATAGGATTTCTTGCTTTTCCTCAGGTATTCAGTGTTACAGGTATAGTTAGTTGTTTTGTGGAAACTTTTTTGAAATTATGTCAAAATACAAACACAGAATTTTGAAAATTTACCAGGCTAGTCAAATGATGGTGCTGAAATAACAGCAGTGTGTAAAAGCAGTAGTTTCTGTGTCTGTCACCAGCATAACATAAAGGCCAGGATTTTGCACACAAAAGCTAGGAACAATCAGAAAAGGTTAAGAATTATGATATACAAAGTTTTGGTGGTTGGCATTTGACATTAAATAACAATTTGGTATGGAAAAGAACCATTTTTAAAAAATGAGTTTGTTATTACAAAAAGTACTGGAAAAATTTGGAAAGCATGAAAAAAGTGAAATCACTTTTTGGAGCTACTGAATTTTAGAGTGAATATTAATTTTTATGGAAGAGAATATCAGTGAAAACATTAACTTTTGGAGTAGTGAAAGAGTTAAAGAATTATGTCAACCTGTGAGGTCACAGATTGGTAGTGCAAAATGAAATGATGGGATAGGACTATAGCACCATGGCAGAGCACTTGCCTAGCACGTATGAGGTCCTAGGTTCAATTCCCCCGTGGTGCAGAGTGAAATGATGTAGGACACTGCTTTTTCAGCAAACTGTAATGAGACAATTAATAATGAAACTAAAGCACAAAAAAATTTGGGAAAGATATCTAGTGAAAATGCTGCAAATTGGCACTAGATCTTGAAAGGACAACTAGCTCTTAATAATTTACCTGAAGTAGTTGCAATATAAAAAGATGAATAAGATACATAATAAAACTGGTGACTAAGAATGAATTGGACATTAAAAATTGTTGCAAAGAATAGAACTTTTAGATTTAGTGATATAAAGTCTGCAAAAAGGTAAGATTTTCCAGATAGTCTCAGTGCTGTTATTTGTTATACACATGTCCAAAGCAGTAATTAAAAATAAAAGTGCAGAATGAGTATATAGTTTAATGGCACAGCAATTTTTAGTATGTGTGAGGCTGCAGGTTCAATCCCCACTCAAAAAAAAAGTGGGTCAAAGGCAACAAGATATATATAGTTCGTTATAAAACACAAGTTGGATGTCAGTGCTTTGCTGTGATAGACTTCTGGATATCAGGGAATATTTGTTACTCAAAAACTTTATGGGATGGTTTACACAAAAGAAACCAAAATTGGTTCATACTGTTGAATTTGTATTTATTTGGTAATTCTAATGTCAAAATACTTCTCTAGAAGTAAAACATGAAATTAGTTTTTTGTGTGTTCAAAGTAGAAGCAATATTGCATCATCTGAGAAAAGATGAAAGTTTCAGGATATTACCAGAGAAGAATTTTAGTAGAAATAACCAAAGCTCTAGA
Source organism: Chinchilla lanigera (assembly GCF_000276665.1). Lineage (NCBI taxonomy): Eukaryota > Metazoa > Chordata > Mammalia > Rodentia > Chinchillidae > Chinchilla > Chinchilla lanigera. The sequence continues at coordinate 14,451,174 of NW_004955411.1, forward strand.
GCTACCATTTAAATGGAGAACTCATCTTTCCTTCAACCCACTCTTTACTGCATGATAAATCATATTAACCTTTCAGAGTTGATACAGATACTATGCAACAACTTCAGTTTATCCCCCCAATGCAAAGCTTAATCTCATTATAGACTATTGGTCTGGCTGATTGCTTATTTTAGTACAGTACAGTGATGCCCTTTGCTTAGTCATATGTTTAGTTTTGGCTGGTTGTTAAAGTAATTATGTTATGCAAGGTGGAGGATAGACTCATTGAGGTGGCACAAGAGATTCTTAGTATCTTATGATTAATTTTACTTATAGAGAAACATCACCGCTGTGCCCAAATAATCAGTGCTTCCACTCCCTCTGAACGTTTGAAGCATGTAGTCCTACTAAGGTAGGTTCAAGATATTATTAATAAGATATAATGGGGTAGCCAATTTCATTTATTCATTTAGCAAATATTTATCAAGCCCCAATTATGAGTTCCAACATTGTTCTAGATACGAGAAATATAGTTGCATATTAAAAAAGCAAATTTCTGCTCTCCTGGAGCTTATAGTCTATTGGAGAACCAAATGTTATGGTAAATTAGTAATAAATTGGTGGTGTTATGAAAGGGAAGTAGACGGTGCTGTACACAAGTACAGAGGAGAGCCTCCATTAGGACTGGAGAGTTTTCTCTCTGAGGAAGTTGCATTTAATCCTAGACCTAAAGATTGACTAGAAGTTAGGTAAGAAAAGAATAATTTTGAAATCCCTGAGGCGGAAAAAACTGCCACTTAGACATCAGTACTTCTGGAGTAAGGTATCAAGAGCCAAGTACTTTGGGAAGTCACTGGACAGTTTAAATCAGAGTCGAAAATGGCAAACTGTTTTGATTCCAGAGTCACTTTGATCCCTTTAAGGAGAATGGATTGGAAAGGTAAGAGTGCAGTGAAGTGTAAAAGTTGGAAGGAGGAAACCTTATTAGAAGCAAGAGATAATGGCCTAGGATGACAGCATAGGTAATGAAGAGAGTTAATGGATTTGAGTTATGCTCTGGAGGTATGAGCTATAGTACTTAATCATGTATTTGAATAAATAGTTCCCTTTCTTTAAAGGAATTTCATTCAATAAAGTCATCACTAGAATTTGAATAGGAACTATTGCTCCTAGGGGAAATACAAGGTGGGGTTCCTGTGAGTCTCTGGTCACATTTCTATCAACTGATTAGTGCATAACCTTGTTTTATGTGTTTCATTTTAAAGACACTTTATTTAATGGTATCCTTTGGATCTTAAATGTCCCCCAAAGGCTTATGTGCTAAAAGCTTGCTCCCGTTAGATGGAGGAAACTTTAAGAGGTGGGGCCTATCGGGTAGTCTTTTGGGGATTGTGAGACCTCAGTCTCCTTGTTTTTTCTTTTGATTCCTGACCTTGAGGTCAGGCATTTTGCTGCCTTGTGCAAAGAAATGGGAATAACTGATCATGGTCGAAAATCTCCAAAACTGTGAGCCAAAAATAAAATCTCTCTCATAAGCAGTTATGTCAGGCATTTTGTTACAGTAACAGAAAGCTGACACATTTAATATATATTTCTGATTAATCAGCATTGAACTCATGGTCAACAGCACTGTAATTTATGCCTGAATGAAGTTTACCTATCACATAATGTTATATCATAACCTTCTTAGAACACTAGCACTTTAACACTATACTTGGGGGCCATCTTAAACAGCAAAGTCACCAACAAAAAGCATTAGAAAGTAAAGAATGTGGACTTCTGGATTATTTTATTGTATAATTTATGTATCATTATTATTATTATTGTTATTTTTGAGACAAGGTCTCACTATGTAGTGCAGGCTGGCCCTGATCTCACTGTGCAGCCTTGGCTGGCCTCGCACTCACAGTGATCCTCTTGCCTCAGCCTCCCGAGTGCTGGGATTATAGGCATGTGCCATCACACCCAGCTCATTAATTGATGCTCAGAATGCCCCAGACTTAAACTGTGGAATCTCCAAACTTCCTTCTGTTTCTTTCTCACGTATTCTCATCAGTCTCTGAAGTTTCTTTTTAGCACAAATTGCTCTAGACTTATTTTGTGCTTTACCTGCCCAAACACTGAAGTCTTACGTTTTTTTCAAGGATTCTTTGTTCCTTTTATTTTTCATAATGATATTTAGAAATCAGGCACCACGTGTACACGTTGCTAACTACAGTATTCTTGCGTCTACACCCTGTCAGCAAATAGGAAATATATGCATATGTGCATATACCCTGTTACTTAGGTCTGTTTCTCCATGTTTACGTACACCATTGAGTTACTGGTATATATTGATGGATATCTACAGTTCGGATCCAACCTTCTTGAGAAGGACCTAACCTTCCCCTTACTCATTTGTTTCCTTCTTAGTACAACTTTGTGATTCATTTGAAATAACAGGTCTTTTTTTGTTTGTTCTTAATTTAGGATTCTTCCATTTTTGTTGATTTTACTTGTAATTTTTGGAATATGAAAATATACTTCAATCAGAAGTTATAACTGCAAAAAAAAAGTATGAAGAGGAATTAATGGACTTAACTACTTTGATAAATAAGGTTGAGGTGGTCTAACTGGTGAATTTTAGTTATGTGCAGGAGATTGCTGGGCACTGTGTAAAATACACGGTATTCCACTTTTTTTTTAATAAACATTTTATCTTCTTTTTTTAACACTTAAGTATTTCAAGGTAGTGTATTAGAAATCTGTCTTTCTAAAAATTCTACGGTATTCCCCTATGCAGACATAGCTGTGTGCCACTCTCTGGTGATGGACATCGGGGTTGCTTCCAGTCTTCTGCTACAAAACAGTATGTCGTATTGTTCTGTGCACACACTGTTGTGCGCCTGTGTGATCGTATCAGCTCACTTTTTCTTTGACTTTTCAGTTGAACAAGAAATGAGTGAATTCTTCTTTTCAAAAGGGGAGCAAATTAGAAGTGATGTTTCAAAAGTTCTATATGTGAATATGTAAAAAATACCTCACTATTAAGCTTTCAGTTTCTAAGCTATATTTTGAAATGTAAACGTTAAGAAAATTTTCTTAAAATTCACAGGAAAATGAAATAACACCTATTGACAATGCCGATTACAATTCACCATTGGTGGTAACAGGGAAAGGAAGTGGCAGCACTTTCCCGTTGCCTCAGAGCAGTCAGCTTTTTATTGTTTGCTGTTCACCACAGTAAGAGATTAAATGATTGGAGCAGGCTGTGTACATATTAATGTACATACACCTTGGGTGTGTTTTAGTAGTAAAACAAACATATTTGCTACCTTGAGCCACCTATGCTTATCAAGATAAGACAATTTTACTACTTTATAGCATCTACTACCTAATACAGCTCTCAAGTACATGTTACAGGCTTTCCAGCTGTGTTTCTCTCTCCTGCTGGATTTACATTTTTACTGAGCCTTTATACCCATGCTATAATGAGTTCTGGGTCTTGGGAGAAGGTCAAAATCATTTACCTCATCTGATGAGTATTTTTGTTCTCAAATTAACCTAATTATTGTTTTTTTATCTGGCTCCTGAAAGTCTTGTGTGTTAATTATAGTGAACTTTGCAGATAAAAACTTTGTAAACAGAATTTCACTTTGCTGATAATTTAGCTCTTGATTAACTTCTGTGTTCCATTTTGCACAGTGCCTTGGTAACCTAACCAAGGATTTTATGCTTCCTAGTGGTTCTCATCAGAATAGAAGCTGGAAGAATGAGGCCTACTTTTGGCCAAACATAGGTCAGAAAGAATTGGTTTCAGCCGGTTGATAGGAAATTTAGGCGGGAAGGCAGCAGCAGTAGAATCTCTGCAATCAGCGTGGAGCTTGAGGATTTCTTCAGGTAACCAAGGTTGCACACAGATTCTACGCCAATGATAAAAATCACACACACTGTTCAAATAGGAAAAAAGACTACATCTAAAAAGCGTTTTGATTATACATGATCTCTCTCATCTTACAAAATTATTTACATAAGTAATAAATTTGTTTTTAACAAAAGATGCTCATTAAGGTGCTTGATTTGACTCCTAAGAAAACAGTCAGGAAAATGGCCTTTAGTATTTATTATAGAATACTCAAGACTGTAGTAAACTTAGAATTAACCTTTTATTTTTGTCTTTGTATTGGAAAAAGGATAGTGTACTAGAATTTTCTGGAAAGTGTACTGTTCTTGTTATTTTTTAAAATAACTTTAGTGAGTAAAGTTAAATACAAGCTGTATTCTTAATAAGGTAATTAAGCAGGATGAACCTGACTACAGTAATAGTAATTTACTCCCTTTTAAACTTTATGAGGTAAGATTTCCATTTCTTCTTATGCCTCATAAATTTACTGCTTGTCTACTTTCTTTTTTTTTTTCTTTTTTTCTTTTTTTTTTTTTTTTTTTATCTTTTTTGAGGCAGGGTCTCACTGTGCAGTTCAGGCTACTATGCAGTTCAGGCTGGCCTTGAGCTCATTTTCTAGCTCAGGCTGGTCTCGAACTCTCAACAATCCTCCTACCTCAGCCTCCTGAGTGCTGGGATTACAGGCATGCGCCACCACACCCAGCTTGCTTGTCTACTTTCTGATTTTTTTTCTCTTAGCTTCTGTATTCATTTCAGTATCTTACAACTATATTATTGTAATTCTAAGGTACTACACTGAATTTGAGCTTTCCAGTGGTAATTCTTACACCTTGGCTTCTCTAATATCTACTTCAGAGAGAAACAGAAAAAGATACTTAAACCCTCCTGGCACTGAAAAAATAGCTTCTGAGCATCCAACAATAGGATCTGGCCAAAAGAGATGAAAACCCAAAGGTTACTCTCGGCATACCTTACTGTACTAGTTCGCCACACTGAAGGAACATTGAGTTCTGATTGGCTATTAATTTGTCTTAAGCAAAAGCTAAAGAAGTTGAAGAGTTAAGAAAAGTGAGAGAATGGACCACAGTTACCTTGGTTTTGGTGCAGGTGTGGTTATTCAAGTAGCAACTGCATCCTTAAGTAGCCCTTATTTTGAAGGTGAGCTGGCCAATTCTGTTTTTGTTTGGATAGCCAAGAAAGTCATTAATACCTATGAAGACTTATTAGTAAGGGGTGGAGACAAAATAGCATTGCTCGTAGCTGGGGCTTAGGGAAATGATAGTAGCCACTATGCCTTTGAGGGTTCAACTTGAAGCACCTTCTGTAGGAGATAAATGGATATGAGAGGAAGTAGAGTGTGAGGATTTGGCTAGTTCTGTAAATGGTACCTCTCAGTTCCGTTAGGGTGGCACTCGGAAGATAGATTAGTGTAGAAGTTTGCACTTTGGAAGGGCATTAAAAATAAGAGTAAAGTGGAAGTAGTAAGTAGTATTCTGTAGTATTCTGTACTTTATACAATCTGTAAGGTTTATGTGTTATGTGATACTAATTGTGATAATTACGGTAAATGTCCAGTTATGTCTTCTAGTATATCACCTTTTGAGATGGTTCCTTGGACTAGATCTTGGTGGTGGTTCTTTGTTTATTAATCTTTACTTTTATAAAAAAATGCTAAAATTTTTCTTTATACTTTGCTTAAGATGTCCCGAAAGTGTACAGTACATCTTGGGTTTCCATTAAGCAGCAGCTAAGGATGGTGTGTAGCTCAGTGGTAGAGTGGTGTAAAAGGCCCTGGGTTTTATCCCTGGGACCACAAACACAGCCTAGTATTTAAAGGCTAATCTTCCAACCTAGAAAACTGTTACATAGATTTCTCAGTAGTGTAAGCTTTTTGGTATCTTTTCCTCATCTGATAGTTTATAATGTACTGCCAGTCCGTGTACATGACGTTTACATACAGACTTAACATTATGGTGTGGTAGGTGTTGGATGTGGCAATAGAAGGAGATCTGTAACTAAGAAGGATGTCTTCTGTTTGGTGGCCTAGGCCAAATTTATACCTTTTTTTTCGAGACAGGGCCTCTTTATGTAGCGTAGACTGGCCTTGAACTCACGATGTTCCCAACTGTCCTGGAACTTACGGTGGTCCTCCTGCCTCATCCTCCTGAGTGCTGAGATTACAGGTGTGGGCCACCATGCCTGGCTAAATTTCTTGTCTTATTTTGAGTTGAGATTTAGAAACAATGAATACATGGGCACAGGTACTCAATTTGATATAATGGACTTTCACTCCCCCTCAGAACTTAATTTGTTTTTACAGTATTTAATTATAAAAATACTCAGTTTGAAACTGTTGATTCTAATGTTAACAACAATACAGAGGCTTCTTGTGATTATCATAAAATACAGCTACTTTACCAACGAAGATGATGGTTCGTGTAAGGGTATTGTGAGTTGTGTTTAGGACCAATCTGATACAGCACTGTTTTGGGAGATATTGATATTTATTGTAAAAGTTTTATTTTTATTTTCAGGAAATAAATGATTTATTGTGGGGGAACTGCAAGCCAGATTAGCCAGTCCTCCTGAGCAAAAATAATTCAGAATAGTTAAGAGCATGCATAATCAATATGAAGTCAGGTAATTAAATTTTTTTGTACCTTACAGATAGTTTACTTTTGTTGAGATTAATAAATTTTTTAGATTTTTCCATCGAATTATGCAGATTGGGCTTAAATTTTAAGACTGTGCTTATGTAAGTTAGATTAATTATCTACTATATTTTTTAAGCCTGAATTCATTTACAGATATTTACCTGAATCATTTGATTCCTAATTCATAAAACTTCATAACTAAGAACTAAGCCTTTTTCTTTTGCTTGTACTTTAAATATAATGTGGAAAAAATGTTTTAAAAGGTGGCTGTGAACCCTGACTAAAAAATAGAGTGAACTTGATACATTATGGTTAAAGTGGCAAAAGATTAATCTGTAACTGTTTCTTCATCTCATTACTTAATATACTCAAAAGCTTCTGAAGCTTTAACCAGAAGTGTAAGCCTAGTTAATGTCAGATTTTTCTAAATCTTAAATTTTTAAATGGAAATACATTGTTATGTTTCCTTAATCTAAAATTAGTTGGAAATTATTTTAGAAATTATGCCGAATTGCATCAGTGGACTTAACATGAACAAGATCGTTAACCTATGTGTGAAGGAATTCTGTTAAAAGAATGTTCTTTAATTTTCTACCGAATCACCTTCCCATTTCTCCCTTTTATTTTCAAAGAGAAACTGGTAGCCTGGGTAGATTGACGGCATCGTTAAGTGAAGATGTCTTGGGCAGCCCCCAGGAGCTGGTGAAGTTAAGTGTGCCGTCCTTAGTGTACGCTGTTCAGAACAACATGGCTTTCCTCGCGCTCAGCAATCTGGACGCGGCCGTGTACCAGGTGAGTGTAGCTAATGATAATGAAAAGTTCTGAGATCCTGAAACATTTTTGTTATAGAAAGATTTTTGCTAATTCTACCAATTATCAAATAATTTTCTCAGTATTAATGATTTCAGAAATATTAATCTATGTCAGAGACGAACATTAGCCAAGTTTATTAATTCTTTAATTGGTTGCTAGGTGACCTACCAATTGAAGATTCCCTGTACTGCTTTATGTACTGTTTTAATGTTAAACCGGACACTCAGCAAATTACAGTGGATCTCAGTGTTTATGCTGTGTGGAGGAGTCACACTTGTGCAATGGAAACCTGCCCAAGCTACAAAAGTCGTGGTAAGAAACGAAATACACAGCATAACGAACGTAGGAGCTTCTGTCTTACTTCAGTCTTGTACACACCAGTCACACTGGTGAATACAGTGTGATCACATTTCTTCGGTTTAAAGTAAGTCTACGTTTTAGAAAGGCTTTTTAAAAAAAGTTTTGCTATTAAGGATAGTAATACAGACTAGTTTTCTATTTCTTGAAGGAATATATTAAAATATAATACATTAGAGATAGTACCTTATACGTGTTTTCCATTCCCTTGTTTTACCAGCGATAAAACTAAAGTCCAGAGAGATGCGATGACTTGTGCAGAGAGGGTTAATCACTAATTTGTGACTAAAACTGTCAACTTCTCGGAAAATTTCTACACTTTTAAAAACATTTCAGAAACAATAGACAAGGTTTTCTTCATTTGATTTTCATTCTTTCCCCTAAACTTGATGACAGGAATGGTGTTCTGAATATTGATAATGACAGTAGGGCAGAAAAAGAAATGCCCTTAAAGTTTTCAAGAGCAAATATTCAGGTACATACCTCTTTTTAATACTCCATGTCACAATCACTTATTTCCCCAAAGAGAAGTAGGAAGTGGACCTCTGGTGAGCAGCCGTCTACAGGTCAGGGGGTTTTCTCTGCAATCAGATATGTACTCAACTGTTAGCAAACTGACCATATTTCTCTTATGAAGGGCAGTTGGGAATGGACAGAGCTTAAAAAATGGCAGGTCCGTTTCTTTTTAGTAGTTACTCCAGCTTGGTAGAGAAATGTCTGTTTTCAGAGGATGAAGTTTTAGATTAATACTTGCTGCCTTCAGATGCTGCAGAGGCAGTTCACATCCTTGATGACGTTTCAAAACATCAGATACGCACCGTTTAACTCAGTAGAACTTCAGAGAAATAATTTCTTTGGGAAGGCAAACATTTAAATGTTAAGTGTGAGCTTTAAGTAATGTTTTACTCTCAGCAAAACTGTTAGGTCCGCCTCAGACACCTTGTAAAAACTGTTAGCTGAAGTGGATTAAGGGCAGTTTATCCTACTTGGACCACTCAAGATTCTTTGTGTTTTAAGCAGAATGCAGATTCCTGTAACTACTTCTCGTTCTTCTTGTCAGAATGATTTAAACCCCTGCTAACTCCTATGATGATACTGTGAATGCTTGAAGGTAACATCATGCCCCGATTCTCCAGGTGCCCCTTCTCTCCCATTTACACAGCCCTGTTCTTTCCATGGTATGGTTTCTAGACAGAAACTGACCAGTCCCTGCCTCCAGCCCGAGACTTGTTTCTCTTCTAGGTGTTCATCTGTCCTTTTCCTCAGTATGTCTTAGAACTTCACACTGTCTGCAGATGTTTTAGTGTGAGATACAGCTTGATAATTCCCCTCCATGCCTGTTCTAAGTCAGAGTAAGGTTAGTTTTTTGGGGAGAGCAGGGTGTCCATTTCAGAATTGATTGCACACAACTGTATGTAGCTGCGTCACATGAAGTTTGTCTCAAATGTCTCAATAGCAGACTTAATTCTAAAGCCAAATGAGGATGTGTTTGTATATGGGCAGCTCATCCTGTTAGTTCTGTGTCAGTCCCTTGAGTTCTCACCTGTTCCTAACTTTCCTTTGAGTGGTATGCTTTCTAGAGTGGGCAAAGTCTTCAGTGAAAATTTCAGAACAGGACCAGAGTTGCTTAGTTCCATGCCTAACGTTGTCTTAGCTAGGTGGTTCTGGCTTGGATATCCCACAAGGTTGTAGTGAAGCCACTGTCCGGGGATGCAGTCAGCTATAAAGGCTTCACTAGGCCCTGAGGAAGTATTTCTGTGTGGGCTCATCATAACTCCTGACAAGTTAGCACTGGCTGCTTGTCTAGCTTGATTGGATCCTGTCAGCATTTTTTCTGTATGAGCATGCATTGTACTATTATCCTCACTACATTCTGTCTTATCTGTGAAGATACTGGGCAAATGTGTCAGATTTCTTGCCAAACATTGCTTTTTTTGAATTCCTCTAATCATTTCACTCCAAGAATCCTTTCAGTAAAGAAATCTGGTATGTTTCACTCTGAGGAAAACCATACTGTTTTACATTGGTGACCCTAAGTTCAAGTCATCTGTATTCTATTTTAAGTATGTGTATATTTAAAAATTACCATTTACAGGGAAAACAGAAACTAGAGATTTGGGTAATTTCGTTTACTTATCATCTAACAGTACATTATCTAGCTCAAGAAATATTTTGTCCCTGAATAGGCATACTTTAAAAAGCCTTCTTTAATGTTTTAAAGGTTTTTTTTTTTTTTTCCATCTAAGCCTTTGCTTATTATGAGTTTTTAATTCCTTACTATTTTAAAATTTCTGGTTATATTTCTCTTGATGGTCTGCAATTCAGTGAAGATGCCTTAGTCATGTTGATTTCTTTGTGTTCTTTTTAACTCTTTATCAAAACTTCATTCTTCAGGACGTCTTAATCCCTCTTGAACCACTTCCCACTAGTCATGGAATTCTAACTGGAAGTTTGTTCTCTGAATTGTGATTTATTCAAGATTGGGGCAATGTCCCTGAACTGTGCTGTTTGGCGGTTACTCAGGCTAAAATGACATGGTTGCTTTCTTGATCCAAAGTTTCCATCATGTCCATTTCATCACCTGTCAGTTTGTTACCACTCCAGAGAAGCAATTTCCATCACCGTTTCCTAACTGTGGAGATCAATAAAGCAAGTCAAGAATTTAGTAGACACTATTTAAAACAGGTTGCTGGGCTCATCCCTGGGATGGGGCCTGACAATTTCCATTTGTAATAAATTTCCAGGTGATGCTGCTGCAGCTGGTCCAGGGACCACACTTTGAGAACCACTGGTCTACAATGTCTTCTGTTTCTCCTTTTATCTTCATACAAACATTTTAGACCAAGCTTTCTCTCCCAGGTACTTACTCTCCTTACATTAGGCTTATTTATTTTGAACAAGGCATATTCTTCTTTGTAATACTGCAGTTGAGTCTCAGTCCTCTTAATTTCAGTAATATTGTTGAGACAGTATTTATCTCAAAGAAAAGTTAAGGAGAAGAAAATGAAGTTGGAACAGTCGGTTGGAACCTCATACACATGCATCTCTGGGCATGCCTCCCAGTATTATGTTTATATATTCTTGTCGACCTCTCCTATACATGAAACTAGAAAAGAAGCAGAGTTTTGTGAGTTGTGTATTGCCTTCTTAAGTATAATGCCATGATTCGGTACACAGAAGGTATACTGTAAATATCTGATGAAAATTCAGTTAAAAAGTCAGCCTTCCATACTGTAGGTGATAAAGAATAAATTGTTACCATTTTCATGACAACAGTATAAGGGATCAGAGTGGTGGCAGATACCAAAATTAAGCAGGCCAAATATGGAAAACTCTTTGCTAGAGTGCTTATTGGTATTAGAAAACAGGATTATCAGGGGCTGGGGATTTAGCTCAGCGGCAAAGCGCCTGCCTGGCAAGCGCAAGGTCGTGAGTTCGGTTCCCGGTACCGGAGAAAAACCAAAAAA
>NW_004955411.1:14462426-14506993 GCF_000276665.1 Chinchilla lanigera
AAAAAAAAAAAAAAAAAAAAAAAAAAAAGAAAACAGGATTATCATATGTCTGTTATTTCAGGGACACATTTTTAATGTAAGTGCTCTGGAATTTCTGGAATGGACTCTTGGTTAGTCCTGTCTTACTCTACAGAATAGCTGTGTCTGATATGAAATACACTTCTGGTAGAATGTTAACACAGATTCTTTGTTTAGACTATTGGATGAGTTCTATTTGTTAGTTACTAAAAAAACCTTTTCAAATTACTGTTCTAGGTGGAACAGAATCCATTACTGGGTTTTGGTGCTATAGCTATTGCTGTATTGTGCTCAGGATTTGCAGGTATGTTATGAAAAACATCATTTTTCCTTTTGTCACACTTTAAAAACATACTGTAAAAATGGTTCTAGTTTAATCTTGCTCTGGCATACCAGTCTGATTCCTAGTAATTCTTTTATCTTCATATGTTCGTTGTTCTTCGTCACCTGTATCTCCTGTTCTTATTTTTTGTCACCTGTCTCCACTGTATGGCCTTGTTTCACTCAGTTCAGACCCCAGTCCTTACTCAAACTTGCAGTTATCCGAGAATGTACATCGGTCATCCTTGACCATCTCAGTCTAGCCAGCAGCCCAAAGTAAATGAAGGGGGCGGGGGGACTCTGAAAGTGGAGGAAACTAGCCTTTAGAAAGCTCAGCTAGCTTTCTATTTTTCTAGAACTGGTGATAGTCAGACCAGCTCCTGCTGGTGTAAGTTGTTAATACTACAGCTCAAAACCTCAAGTTCTCTACTTCAGCAGAGTATGGGATAGAAAGAGAAGGTGGATGGAGTGTTCCTTAGAAAACAGTACAAAATAGCCAAAAGGGAGAGAAAGAACATAAAATCACATGTCAAGAAAACGGGAAGGGCTACGGATATAGTTCCATGGCACAAGCACCTGCCTGGCAAGTACAAGGTCCTGAGTTCGATCCCCAGTACTGAAAAAAAAAAAAAAAAGAAAACAGGGAAGTCTGAGGTGGTATGTGTAGGGACAACTGCTTCTCCAGCAAATCAAGAGAAAGTATGAATGCTAAGTGCAATATAAGGAATGAAAGATGTTTTTGAAATAGTTCCAACAGAGATGAAATTTAAAGCTCTTTTTAAGAAAGAATGTATTAGTAATAGCTATATGCCTTTATCCTTATTTGTACCTATTTTAAGTATTAGGGTTTTTAATTTTTGATGAGGAAATAAACTATTGGTTATAAATAAGATGCTTCATAAGAGAACTTCTAAATTTAGGAATATACTTAATTAGCCATAGTATTATTCTAAATCTTTAAGATCCAACAGACTTAGGAATAAAAATTGAGTCATCCAAGAAGTAATATACTTTTGATTTCTAGCAGTACTTTTGAACAGTTATGTCCAATCTTGTATTTAGATCATAACTGAGGAAATAAATGCAGGATTGTTTATGCTTGGAGCAACTGAACACTGAATAAATAGTTTTCCCAGACCTACGATCAAAGGTAGAAACAAGAACTGTGATTTTGTTTTTATTCTCTGGCTCTTTCCAGCATAAATTCATCAAAAGTACTGTTTTTCATTAGATTTCTACATTGATAAACACTTTAGTACCATTTAGGTCTCTAACATGTTTATACCTAACATTGTTAATGTCTTTTAAAATATGCATTCATTCAAGTATAAGGCTGTTAGACGAGGGGTGTATGACTTTTGAGGGTGGAGGAGTCATGTACTCTTTCAGAATGTGAAAAATATCTATGGGCCCTCAACCCCAGAAAGCACAGATACATGCACATTTTATTACCTAGTTAGGAGCTGATGATCCTCTGACATTGTGTATAAACCTGCTTTAAAGGAAAGTGACTTCATTCTGCAAGTTCTAGTTAATTTTATTTTGGTTGTGTCATTGTGAAAAAAACTAAGTGGTGATTATGTTATTCTCCAAAGTCAGGTGTATTCATTTTTAGGCAGATATTAAAGGAGTATGATTAAGGTAATTCCATCTAATACAGTCTTCCAGCTAACTAAAGCATGTCTTTTATTGGTGTTAAGTAGTGTAGAGCACTTTTATGATGTCTTCCTGCTACAATAAAGGCAGAAATGTTCCCAATTTAACAGCACTTGTCAAAGGTAGTTTATAAAATTCCTCTGTTATTGTCTGTATGATCTATAAAAATGCAGATTATATTGTTCAGTATATGTGTCATAACGTACATAATAAATGTATGTTTAAAGTATGTTTGTTCCCAAGTCATACTTTTGTATCTTTAGGGTACAGTCTAAATGAAGAATGTTTGAAGTTAATTCATAACATCTTTAATATTTTTATCTTTTAGGAGTGTATTTTGAAAAAGTCCTAAAAAGTTCAGACACTTCCCTTTGGGTGAGAAACATTCAGATGTATCTATCAGGGATCATTGTGACATTAGTTGGTGCCTACTTGTCAGATGGGGCTGAAATTAAAGAGAAAGGATTTTTCTACGGTTACACCTATTATGTCTGGTTTGTCATATGTAAGTATCCAGGTATTAACGGCTCCGAGTAGACCCTTTTTGTTTTTCTGAAGTTAGATGTTTACTGTAAGCTTTGTAGCATTTTGCAATTATTCCTTTGATACTGTGAATACCAGTTTGAAAATTCACTTCTGGTTTTATTAACCTACTTTTGTGGCAGAGCTATCCCCAAGCACTTTTGCCTTCACAATCAAAAGCATCTAATGTGTTAGCAATAAATGTGTAAAATTTAGTGGAAGACCACATAGCCTTTTGTGCATCTGAGCAACAGTGTTATGTAGGAGCTACTGAATTTTAGTACAAACTCTCAGATGACTACTTCTAGGAAAATAGTATGTTCCCTTAGTGTGCTGTCTCTGGAGATGAAAATGACTGAACTGTCATGGAATGTTTAATTTGTTTGAGTCTTAAGATCTTATTTTTTTGTATCCCAAGTTCTCGCAAGTGTGGGAGGCCTCTATACTTCCATTGTGGTCAAGTACACAGACAACATCATGAAAGGTTTCTCTGCAGCAGCAGCCATTGTCCTTTCTACCATTGCTTCCGTGATACTGTTCGGATTACAGATAAGTACGTCTCCATCTGTGTTAAGTTTACATGGAAGGGCCCCTTCCATGATTCCTTTCATCTCTTATTAAACGTGGCAGTTTGACTCAGGCGTGGTGGTGCACACTTCCAATTCTAGCACTCAGGAGGCAGGAGGATTCCCACAAGTTCGAGGCCAGCCTGAACTACATAGAGAGACCCTTTCTCAAAAAACTGGCAGTTGGCCATACTGTTTATAGGAATTTCTAGTTTAGTTACTAGTTTATTCTGTAAGTACAGCAGCTCAGCTGTGTGAAGTGTGCATTAGCAGTACTTAGGCTGTGTAAGTGGTTCTGTAGCTGAAACTGAAGGGTGTGCATCCTACGTGAAAGCGAGGCGCTGCTCAGTTACTGGAGGGCTTTGCAGCATCTTCCTGTTTTAGAAACAGTGAGTCAGGGTGAAGTTGGCCCTGTGTCTGTAGGTTCTGCATCTATGGATTCAACCAGCAGATACTAACAAATACTTGGGGAAAAATTATTTCTACACTGCCTATGTACTTCCTTCTTGTCATTATTTCCTGAACTATGTAACGATAACTTACACAGCATACACATTGTATGAGGTATGGTAAGTCATTATGAGTGATTTAAAGTGTATGGGGGATGCAGGTTAGATTACATGACATCTGAGTGTCCACAGATTTGGTATCTGAGGCGGGTGCTGGACCAGTCCCCCTTAGATGCTCAGGGATAGCTACAATATGATTGGGTACTCAAGGGAACAGATAGGAGGACTTTAAGAAATGATTACTTTCAGCAATGGAATTAAACTGTGTAGGCTTACTTTGAGGAGAGCAGAAAACATGTTTTATCTTTTTTTGGTTTTTTTTTGAGACAGGGTCTCGCTAAGCTGGCCTTGAACCCCCCTGTGTAGCTCAGCCTGGTCTTCAATTCACGGTGATCCTCCTGCTTCAGCCTCCCAAGTGCTGGGATTATAGGCATGCACCACCTTGACTGGCCGGCATGTTTTATCTTTTCCTTTAGCTTGTATCTTCCTGTTTGGTATCTTAGTTTGATATGAATGTTTTATGCAAAGATAGTTTCATTTAATGTGATTAATATAAAATTCATTACCATAGCTGGCAGGCTGGCCCATTGCTAATACAATTACTGTAGCTCTCAGATCTACCATTAAGTTGGCTTCTTACTTAAGCACTGATACTAAGCATTTCAGGGTGCTTTTGTGCTGTGTAATAATAAGTCCTTTTTTTAATCAGTTATTATACATAAACTAATACATGAGAAAAGCTGTCAAAGGTCTAGATAAAATAAAAGCAGAACTGGCCTATATTTGCATTTTGTTTTAGAGTTGATTACTCTTAAATGCAAATAGAAGAATACCAATGTTGAAGAAAACCTAGAAGAACCATTGTGTAGTAAGGTACACATCTTGTCTGTGTAGCCTTGGGAAAGTTAATATAACCTGTGTCTCACTTTCCGTCATCTGTACAATGACAGTATTGGCACCCATCTCCTAGGGTTGCTTTTAAAAAGGTGATCTACTTGAAAAAGTGTCTAGCACATAGGAAGTAAGCTCTGTAAGGCCAGCCATTTATCATTGCAGTGCTAGATATCTCAGGGCCATCCTTGAATGTTCTTACCTGCTTACGGTAAAATTTTCATTTTAATTGTATTTCTAATTCATTCATCCTTATATTTAACATTAGTCCTTATGTCTTTTTCTCCTGAGAAAAATTTGCTTTTGGTTAATGTTTGTCTTGGCAAAGTCTGTTAACTAGTTAGATGTATGATATAAACTCCTTCCCTTTTGGAAGGCAAAGGTAGTCTTTTTTAGTAATTAAGAATGAGGTTTGAATGTGCTAGGGATGTAGCTCAGTGGCAAGTGCCTTCCTGGCAAGTGTGAGGCCCTGAGTTTGATTCCCAGTACCCTCCCCCCAAAAAGATAAAATCATAGCTTTATATCATTTTTTCAACATACTACTTTTAAAAGCAATGAAGACCACAATTGTATCTCACAGAAGACTGCAGTTGTACCTCACAGAATGTTTCAGCTTTTAATAGAATGTACACTTTTATGAGCATTTATATGGCAAGTTTGGAGAAGTTCTAATTCAGTCTTGCATACTGATTTTTCAGGATTAAGATAAAAAGGGTAACTCTAACAGGAAATGTAATTTTATACAGTATATGACCATTTCATCTCCTATTTAGAAGTTTTCACTGATTTGAATAATTTACTACCTAATTCTGAATTTTATTTTTTCCCTAAACTACAGATTTCTGATACCATGAGAAGTGCACGTCCCATTGCCTTTTGTGTTCACATATATTTTATGTTTACATACTTCTTTTAAATTTAAGGATTTATAGGGAAGCTGCTATATTGTCAGAGTGGTCCAAGGTAGGCATAACTGTGTCTTCCAGTTTGCCATGGTGATCAGTGATTACCATCTCTTGATTCTACCATTTTTTCTTTTGCTAGAATGGGTGACCTTTCTAAAATTTACCATCGTAAAAATGGAGAACTTATTTAGCTTTCTCATATAACTGAAAATGTTAACCCAGAGTTAAATTTTATTGAAAATGTAAATTGATGATTGTTGCGGAGTTTTACAGGCACAAATACAGCTTTTTTTTTTTTTCTTAGCACTCACCTTTGCTCTGGGTGCCCTTCTTGTATGTGTTTCCATATATCTCTACGGATTACCCAGACAGGACACTACATCCATCCAGCAAGGAGAAACATCTTCAAAAGAGAGAATCATTGGTGTGTGATTTGAGCCTCAGAAGATTCCTCCTGTGACTAAGCAGCTTGCATTAAACTAGAGCCTTAAGTCAATCTCAGAAGGTAGCTTAAAGAACAAATTAACTGTATGGCCTAAGAATCAAGAAGAAAGCTGTATGAGTGAACTGCTAATATAGAGACAACTGCAGACCTGTTGGGGGTCAAAGTGTATTGTTTCAGAATGAAGGAATTTTATTGTGTGTGTATATAATGTACATAGTGAGTATGGAGATGATGTGGTATTAAAAAATCATGAAGCTACCAAATCAAGTGATAAGGTATGGATTACTGTCTAAAAGTGAAAGTGCCAAAGCCATTTCTGTACTAACTGTTCTGTTGTTCAGGTACCAAGGGAGGACAACCTCTCCTTGTTCTGTAGTTCACTCATGGTATAGTTTTGTCTCTGTAACAGTAGAGACCTACTTCTTACAAAAACAAACAAGACAGGCTAGTTCAGAACCAAACTGAATGTGTAATTTCCATGGAATCTATTTTGTAACTCAGACAGTGATTTCTTGGTGGTGACTAAGTACTCCTTTAGTGCTATATTTGTGCCATTCATTGTCCCCTTCATATTTCTTTGCTATTAGATATACTTGTCTTCAAGAAAATTTCTAAGATGTCACTTTTATACTTTTTTTTTATAAAGTATAGTTGTTGGGTTCTCAATAATTTGTGTTTTAAAAATATTTCTATAATGTTAATGGGGGAAATTCAGCAATAAACTTTATTTATATGAATCCTCTTTAATCACTTTTTTGAATTGCAGATATAACCATTAAGATAATGCAAAAACATGAAAAAAGCTGATTTTTTTTTAAAGGTTGTTTGTAAATAACAGCTTTAACCCGAGTCTGACAAGCCTTAAGCACCTTTCCTAAAAAGGAATTTATAGGAAGGATTACAGTCACAGCTATAGGGCTTTAGATTGTAGAAATGAACGGACTTTTGGGGAGCTGGTTTGATGAAGGCTTGGCTCTAACCATTATTGTTCCTGTATCACCTAAAGATTTGATACTCAGAATACCATTGGTCCTGGAAGGAGAAAGATTCCTAGAAGTGGAGAGGGATACTGTACATGTAAAACATGACTCTTGTAGATTTTTATTCAGTAACTGGTTTGTGCTGAGGGAATTTTAATGCTACTTTAAGCAGAAAATTAGTAGTCTGGAAGCCAGATTACTTAAAATGGAGGCATGAATGAGTCTTTTGCAAGGACTGGGGGGGTAAACTATATTTGTCAATATAAAATGATGTTTATTCAAACTGAAGCAGCTTTGGTTCGTGCTAATTTGATTCTTTCCTTAAAAATACATGTTCACTGATATTCAAAAGACTTTTTTTTCCTTTACGGTGGTGGGTATCAAACCTAAGGCCTTGTTCTGTACTACTGAACCACATCCCTTTCCCCTAGGAATTTCTATTAGGAACATTTATAAGAAATTACAGCAGACCTGAATAGAAATGCTAGCAGAGGTGGATAGCTGTGCTGATACAACATTTCGCATGATACCTCCTACTTACGTTACCTAATCTTAGTTTATGTTATCAAATAAGTCACACAAAATATACCTTATCCACGCAAATACATGGAAGAAATGTTTAACTTCAAATTATGGCTTAGTTACTACATTTTTAAGACCCTAACAATGTCTCTACAAGTAATTCCTTGCAATTAAAATGTATTCAGTCCCTGAGTTCACAGAGTAAGTTACCAGGATATATCAACTAAAAGGTAAGCATAGGCCTTCTCTGGGAGGAGTTACTAACCATATTATTAATAAAGATGTTTATCTTTGGTCTGTATATTTGTTCAAAACTAGCCATGATTTTAAAAAATATTAGGATTTCTCTCAATTATTTGATGAAAACATTAGGTCATCTCAGTTATAATAGCTTCTGAAAATGACACTGTAAGAAACCTCAAACCAGTTTAAATTCTCATCTTGTATCTGCATTATACCATAATTTTTTAATTTAAAAAGACTTAGTTTACAAATGCATAATTAGGTATCTATTGGCCATAAAACTTCTCATGACTTGTAAGCAAAAAGATCAAGCTGGGAATGGTGGTGTGCACTGTACTTTCAGCTATTCCGGAGGCTGAGGCAAAAGGATTTCTTGTGCCCAGGAGTCTGAGGCTGGCCTGGGTAACGCTGGTAACACAGTGAGACTGTCTCAACAAAACAAAAATTAATAAATCATTTACACTTAATAAAATATACTGGTACAAAATGATAGTTTATATTATAATCTGAACAGCAAAGCACCTATAAACATAATTTGCATTTATTTAGCATTGTGATAAACTCTTTAATGAGAAATTACATCCTAGAAACAGGTGTTATTCCAAGAAGTCTCATTCCATTGGCTAGAACATAACGGACAGCCTTGAAAAGATGAAGTCTGGCCTACAAAATAAATCAAAGAATGATGAGTGTTCAGTAACATGCTCGTTTATGTAAGTAAGGATGGTTTTACAATTCTAACTTTCTTTTTAATTTAAAGTATGGATATCTCAAATTGCCTTAGAGTTTACTATAGGCCAGAAATGATACTCATCCCTTTTGATACACAAGTATAGAAGGAGTTGTGGAGTGGGAGAGGAACAGTGTATCACTCTAATACCCGATTCACGAAGATGGGTTCTGCAGTACAGAATTTTTGGAAATACATAAACATGTATGGTTACAGCCCAATTCTAATTATTATCTGAGTCAGAAATTGCTGATCAAGAGCATGCTATTAGAAAAACTTATAAGACATGAGTACTCTGCAGTAGCAGTTGTGAGCTGTTAGAGATTATAGAGAAGACATTCAGCGTAACTTACCCCGGCCACTTCGGGAGGGCTGTCCTTTATTTGGAGTGTTCTGTGTGCCACAGCTGCAAGATGACTGAAACAGCAAGGGAGGAGTCAGGCTGGGGACTGGCAGTAATTTCCCACAGTAACATGAACTGGGCCTCTAACCCTACCTCCTCAATTTCAGAAAAAGCCTAGAACCACTAAAGGAGGTATACTAAACTGTAAAGTTGAGAGTGGAATTCACTGCCTTGTCTGTAACAGACAAAACACACTAAACTTAAACTTTAGATTTTGGTCCTGGTTCTACAACTAAGTGGCAGATTCTTAAAATTATTAATTTTACTGTTAGCTTTACAGGTATAGAGCATTCCTTTTTAACAATTAGTTTGTCTTTTTTAGACAGCATTTAAAAGTTTAACATGAGCTGGGCATGGTAGCACAAGCCTGTAATCCCAGCACTTAGGATGCTGAGGCAGGAGAATCACTGTGAGTCTGAGGTCAACCTTGGACTACAAAGTGAGTTCAAGGCCAGCCTGAACTACAAAGCAAGACCCTGTCTCAAAAAGACAAAAATAAATGAATAAATTAAAGTATAACATGGCCTGGGGAGGAGGTGGGATAGGGACTAGTCATCAGTTCACTCCGTATACACTGGGCATTCTTCTTTAAAGTCCCTTCTTTGCTTAGGTATGGCAGCAAGTAGAACAATGTGAGAGACGAGGAAGACGTTCACTTAGTGATTATGGGACATTTCTTACGACTTTCTGGTGTTTTCACTTCTACAAGTCTAAGTAGAACTTAGGGGAAAAAATCATTTAAATCAAGAGAGAAAAGGTAACAATATAAAACAAGCCAGGCATGGTGGCACATGCCTGTAGTCCCAACACTCGGAGCTTGAGGCAGGAGGCCTATAAGTCTGAGCCCTGCCTGGGCAACTTAGTGGCTTAGCAAGGCTTCATCTCAAAAATAAAAAGAGCTGGGGATGTGGCTCAGTGTGGAGGTCCTGATTTCAGTTTCCAGTACCAAAATAAAAAAAGGAAGTCTCAGTTTGAGTTCAGTAAAACTTGCATAATAGCAAAATTTCCTGCGTTAAGTACTTTTATGGGAAGATAAAGCCATTTCTATACAAGAGTCGACTCAAGTATTAAAAGCTAACACTGAAATTTCTATCAAAGCGTTGCTGATTCGCCTCCCCGTTCTCTCCACTTTGTTGACTGATTCATCTGTTTCTGCTAATAACTCTTATGAACCCTGCTGCCCTAAAAAGTAGTGTGAATGGCAAAAAGGCCTCTACATGGGGACTCTGCTTCCTCCTTCCCAGCTACTTGCTCCTCCTGACTGATAGCTGCTCTCTGGTCCAACATGGCCAGACACTGGGCTGATGTCATCTCTTATGTTCACTCTGTCACAGCATGTGTGCTTTGGTTGACATCTATGTCCTGATTATAGTGACTACCTTATATCATTGAAGTAATATATAAACATGAATTACTGGCATGCAAAGACGAAACAAATTCGTGTAAAGGACATTAACTTTTAGGACAAGGGACCTGTTCATGGGGAAACTGCATTAAAGAAAGGTTTTTTGTGGGATCAAATTAATACTTGAAAATAGGAAGATTATAAAATACCTTAGAGTTAGCAGGTAACTAACAATGTGCCTGGGCTGAAGGTCCTGAGACGATCTATAGAGCACCTCATCGAACCTAAAAGACGACAAGCAGCTGGCTGGGTCTTGTTCACATGTTATAATAAGTTAACATAAGATGTTAAAACACCTTGGATACTGACAACACCAAAAGAGTAGAAGCCGTATGAAAAAGACCTGTGTACATCTGAAAGCAAATGTGTAGTTTTCTTTCTTATAAATCCCTGGATGACAGGAACTTTCTGAATCATCCTGATATCCCATAGACCTAGTTCAGAGCAAAGACTTCAATCACGGTTGTTAAAATGAATGTACAAAGCCTGCAGCCACATAGAGAAACAATCTATGAACCAGTAAAGCATTCTCAAGGCTAAGAGAATCAGGCTAGTTTATTTCCCTTGCAAATCAGCTACCTGTGAGTACATTTTTCTGATGCCCGGGAAGAACCACTGACTACTTGTGTGGCACTCAGAGGAAAGGGCCTTGTTTATAACCATCCACAGCCCTTCGAGACACAATTCTCCTGACAAGGCTGGCTTCACCAACACCTGAGCGAACAAGCGTGTGAGTGCGTCACACAGAAGGCCGCACAGTATCTGAGACCATGAGCTGAAACCGGGGCAAGTGAGGGATGCACTGGGAAGCTGCTCAAAGCAGAGATTTTCCTTCGCATCATAAAAGGTGAGAAGATGCTCTTTCCAAAACCAAAAGTTACGCCTTTCTCAAGCTTTATTTTCCCACACAATGGACTGAGGTATGCTGGACATCTGGTAACTCAATGGTGACAGCATTAGTAAGACCCACACGCTGACTGAGCATTGGCTTAATACGTGCACTTGCATCTGCCCCCATATCGTCAGGAAAGATCTAGATCTAGAGGCAGGAGGAAGCTACTGGCCCACTAACCCCAGTGGCCAACAAAACCAGCCAATAGCGCAGGAAGCAGAGCAGGCTTGGTAATGCCACCGAATTTCCGTACCTGAGAAGGTGCTGGACAATGGAAACGGACTGTGGCTCCTGTAAACACGCAGTGTTGAAGTCATCCAGATAACCACACCCGAAAGTCTCTTCCAAACTGCAGCAGAAGTTTGAAGGTAAAAACCCGAGTTACCCAGAGGCACACAGTTGCCGGTGAGCACTACCTCCTCACACACAGTCTCGGTCTCCTTAACAAGATCTAGGCTTTGATGGCCAGTGAGGACCAGAGTCCTCAATTTCCCCTCAATTTCTTTCCTTATGTATAGAATGCAGGCAAGAGGGTTGGCAGGGTTATTGAGAACTGCGTAAGGCTGTATATATGTACTTCTTACATGGGCTGGATAAACATTTTAAACCCACAACAACAGGAAGTCTGTGCTTTTAGTTTTGAATAGAAGATGTGGAAGAATCCCAGGAAACACGGCCTGCCATTGGTATTAGGGTCACACCAGCTACGTCTCAGACGGACAGAAGGGCAGCAGCACGTGTCCCTGCAGCCCTCCTCACCTGTGGAGGCGGGCGTGCGTGTACTGCAGGAAGACTCCCGTGTCCCCACGGCTCTGGAAAACACGATCCCAGCTGAACTGATAGTCAGATAAGAGCAAACCTCTGAAGTCCTAAAACGAGAGTGAATCTTCAGCCCTGGGATTTATTCTCCTAGCAGACAAAAAACATTTGATAGGAAGAAGTCTGAACACACCTGAATAATGAGTGCTGCAAGCCCGACCCTCTCGGCAGTCTCCTGTGGGTTTGGAAGTTCCTTAGTTGCTGAAACACACAGAGGCAGCTATCTTTTAAATGGCACGACACTGTGCCCAGTCATGGATCAAATCTGAGACAAAAATCTGCCGAAAATATATGCTGACAAGAACAAACAAGTTCACAGTTGGCGCTTTACTAATTTAGGTTAATTTATGTGATAAAATGCATTTACCCTGCTTGCATTAAAGGGAAGAAATATAAAATTTTTTGCAAGTTTCCTTGTAAGACATTAGATACAGCTGACACCTATTTTGTTTTTGTCTGAGAGGTAACATTCCTAAATAATTGTAATCAGAGTAAAATAAAAAAGTTACACTGTCAGGAATAAAAAGCCGGAGCACGATGCTCAGGGCCTTGCTTGGGGGGGCAGACCCCGCCGGGCAGACAGACAGCAGTAGCCTGTAGGGGGATAATGCTGCCTGGGGAGCACCCTGCTTCCTACCCACTCGGGGCCAACGTGTTGCTGTGCGGAAGGGCAGGCAGATACGCATCAGCGCCAGGCCTCCTCCTCAACACCCCCAACCCACCCGATAGTCCTTGGCAAATTCGCAGAGGCAGGAATCCAGTGCCCAGCTCCCTACAGTGTCTGTGTGCGCCTCCTCCCCAGCTCTCTGCCTCTGCGAAGTCCACGCTGAGGTGGGTGGCGGGGGGGGGGGGGGCGGCCGCCAGGAGAGCGCAGGCAGCGGACACTGAGCTCGGCCCTCTTCCCTCCAGTGACACCTATTTTTTTAAGGCTGAAGGTTAAACAAAGACATGAACTTGAACCTTCTCTCCACTTTGTAACACAGGATTTTCACATGTCAACTCAGATTACAGAAGAACGATGCCAAAGCTGTCCATGAAAAGAACACCAACGCTGTATGAATTCAGATTATCAAAATGAACAACTGGGCGGCACATCTAGAAACTCTGGCACCTTAGTGAAAATCACTTCTGACACAGTTAGTGACAGTTGAGTGGAGGGACAGTTACAATAAATCATACTGCCCAAAAGTTCAGCAAAACATCGAAGTGTGAAGCCTGACTTTAATAACAAGAGAGTGCATTTACTCTTAATGGAAGCCATGTTCTGTAGCATCTTTAGTCGAATCTCATTTAAGACATCTTCCAGAAAAGTGACCTCTCCTCTTCGGGTCTTCATTCCCTGCACTACTCCAAAGGGCACGTGCTGGCACCTGCAAGGAAGAGCATTTTGTCAACCTAAAGCTAAAAAAGAGCCAGCAATCTGCGTGCATCATAATACACTTTCAGAGCAGTCTGAACTTTAACCCTCAGAGCAGTTTTAAAAATAAAATGAAATCAGATGTAAGCTCTGTCGTATGCCAGAAAGCGTATGAAGCACAGCCTCATTTTCCTGACATACACACTAGCATGTGATTGAACTATGGAGCTCCTTTATGAGGAAGAGATGAGGACTAGGAATTTTGGTCAACAGTGAGCACAGACGTCTAATACAAACACATTTGTCAGGACATAGAGTAATGCAAGTATCAAACCTGCTTTTTCCATGCTCACATCTGAAACAAAGAACGGCAGTCAGAACGAGAATCTCTCTAGATACATTTGGGGCTTGGGGCCCAGCGTTAGTGACCCCGAGCAGGCAGGTGAGAACCATGAGACATTACCTCTCCGCCCAGTCACATCCCATGATCCTTAGCATTTGGAACAGTTGCTGAAAATGCTTCTGTTGCCCTTTATCTGTCTTGGGAAGAAAGTGAATTTAAAATAAAAAAACAGTGGTCAGTTAACTTACAGATAGGCCGGACCTCCATCACATGAACGTGTTAGAGTTCTGACAGACTAAGGTGACTGTCAATTAACATCCTTTAAATACACACAAACACTACACCAACAGAAGAATGTCTACATTGGATGCTCTATGAGTGAGGGAAACAAAAGCTGCAGCATGCCAGCAGGTAGGGAGGACACAGGCACTTTCATCTTCGGAATGTACCATTTAAATGCTTCCTCTCTCAGTTATTATGGCATGTGCCTCCAAGAAAACCAGAGTCTAGCTTCAAAGAGATACGTGAGGGCAACTTTCTCAGTAAAAGGGGAGGGTTCATATCAAAAAAGGAAGGGACTAACATACTTTTCAGCAGCAGAAGGAGCAATACTGACACAACAGCGCAGGCACTTTCAAATCATTTATGACACTGGGTGGAAAAAGCCCATCTCATGGGTACAGATGAGTAATTCCATCTCTGCAGCCCGCTCCAAATGACAAAACTGGTGAAGGAGAACAGGCTTAGGGCTTGGAGGAAACGTATGGTTTCTAAGTGACTGACCAAGAGGAAGTCTTGTTTTGTGATAGAAAAATTCTACCTTCTGAGTATGGTTAATGGTTACATGAATCTATACATACGTGTGATAAAATTTCATTAAAACCAATCCATAAGGAAGTACATGTAAAATCTGAAGAAACTTGAACAAGGTCTCTAGAACTGTCAGTTTCTTGATACCAACAAAATACTATCATTATATAAGATATTACTTTTGGGGGCAGCTGAGTGAGGGTACACGGAAACACTAATATTTTAAGTCTTAAAATATCTTGAGCTGCGAGTGGCGGTGCACGCCTGTAATCCCAGCACTTGGGAGGCTGATGCAGGAGAATCACTGTGAGTTTCAGGCCAGCCTATGGTACATAGTGATTTCAAGGACAGTCTGAACTACATAGCAAGACGCTGTCTCAAAAAATAAAAACAAAAAAGTTATTTTGAAATAAAAATTCTTTGCAAACATTTCAATTACAGTAACCTGTACACATTAGTTTCATGTAATCATCTCCTTCCTGATTTGAAAATGTCTTTTACTGTGAAGCATGCTTTTTACTGTAAAGGTAATGTTTTTTACTATAAGCAATGTTAACTTTTTCATTTTTAAATCTTTTAAAAACTTTTTATAGAGAGGTTGCCACCTTATATACACTTAACATTGAGTTCTCTCATCAGTCTGACAGAAGTACTTTTAAGTAGTTTTACAATATAATATCCAGTTTTTACCTGGGAAGTCTACAGTCAAAACTTCTGTTCTTTATTGTGATTACTTACCACATAAATCATTGTATCAAAATTATACCTATCCATTCGGTCCATAGCAGCTGCGAGATCTCTAAAAAAAAGGCATAAATCAAGAGTTGTTACACAAATTGAGTAATAATTAGTTTTACCTATTTAACAGTAATAAAATTTTTCTGCATAAGAACTCCTGTGTTATCCCATAGCTGGGGCTGTATGACCCCTGCTTGTATAGTCCCAATACATACTCTGATACAAAATAATAGTAACAAAGTTAGGTTTGGGAAAAGCAGTAATAATTAGGGCTCTAAGAAAAAGTAACTGAAAACAAAACTTTAAAAAGCTCTAAGAAAAGCAGTAGTTAAAGTGAAAATAGTTCTAAGCAAGGAATCTTGTAGGTAAATGTGTCATGATTAAGCTCCTACTGAAAAGAATCACTTGTCACTTTTCTGCAATACATTTTCTTAAGTAAGGTAAGTAAAACATAGGTGATGTAGTAGATAAGAGGCATCTTCTAGCTATGCTATTAATACAACCAGGGACTTTCAAAATCTTGGGTCACTCAGAAGCCACCGCTCTAGTGTATTTTAAAAGATTTTTTTCAATGGTGGAAGGGGTTTGAACACAGGCCTTTGACATGCTGTGCAAGAGCTTTACCAATGAGCTACATTCCTAGCCCTCTATCGCATTTTAGAAGTCCATGTGTCCTTAGATAAAATTCTATTTACCTCTTTTATCTCTAATCAAATACAAAATACCCAATTTTACATAGTATGAAAAAAAATGAAATATAAACTGTGAAATTTTAAGATTTTTAAAATACTGAAGTTGCAACTTTATAACATGATACTGGAAGAACTGAAAAAAATTCTTACATCTTTTAAGCGCTGGAGAGCATCAAAATGTCATCTGTGCCCCATCCTGACACTGAATGGTATGTGCATTCTCAATGGAGGAAAAAACTGGCTTTTGAGGAATAAGAGAGTCTTCCTGTTTATGTATAAAGCACAGATATGCATATAATACCTACAGTGTATTGCTGTGGCCCTGACATTTCATGAGAATTAGCAATTGAGAAAATTATGGATAAAAAGGTTTCTGAGATGGATAAGAATAGTAGCAGCAGTAGCATAAAGAACACTCATACAAAGACAATTATCACAAAAATGGTGTTGCAAAAACACAGCCCATTACATTTTTTGGTTTGAAACAACCACAAAACAAAAAGAACTCTCCTGAACCAGTGAAAGAATAAACGAGAAGAATCTAAGAGACAATACTAGCTTGAGTTTGCAGAACCTGCATTTAAAAGCCAGAAGCAATGGCAAGTCACTCAGTCAAAGCCTCCCTTTTCACAAAGCAGGGAGCCATGGTCCACAGTGTGAAGTGATAGCTACGTATCAGAACAAAACTCTTAAGGCTCCACCTCACACTCTTTTCTTATCAGTATTCTCCTGCACTTTTCTTTGCTGCAGCAACTCTATTTACATCTTCACACACAGATGTATTGTATAAGGAACCCACTGTGGCAAAGAGACAATATTTTTCCCAAACAAAAAAAAAGACAGTAAAGATATTAATGTACATACATAGAAAAATGCAGACCTAACTGACAGCTCTTGTGGTAAGACAGATCAAGACAAAAGATCAGGACAGCTGTAGCCTTTCTGACATGGAGAAAGAACAGTTCTCATAACTGCTGTGCAGAGGTTGTGTTAATTTGTCTAACCATTAGTTGGCACAGACACGATACATAATTTTTGTATCTAGGCAGAGAATGTGCCTTTTATACATAGGTTCTTATTTCCTAACCTCAATGGCACGGACTTCATAAAGGGAAAGATCAAAAAATAATAGAGATGGAATTTCTAAGGGACAGCTAAAATAAAATATAATTTTCTTTGTTATAAAAGTGGTTTCTGTGGGGGCTGAGGGTAGAGTGCTTGTCTCACATGTGTGAAGCCCTCAGTTTGACTGCCAACACTGCAAAGTAAGTTTATTACAAAGGACCCAGGTTTTATAGCTTGCTGTAGAAATTCTAGGATGTTAACAAATTGTGAATAATTTTCAAGTCAATTTCCTGATGATATTAAGCCTTCCAGGAGATGTAACTTGAAGTTATCTAAAGAAAACTATTTAAGCATTTTTTAAATATGAAAGCAGTGGATTTATGATCTCTAACTAAGATTTGATGACAGTTTCTGCAAGTGTCCTGGACAGAGAGGATGAAGTCACACACAGTCCACGTTTACTCTCAGGGGAGCTACGAACCTTGTTACGTAGAGAGAAGTCCCGTCACTTCGCATCACAGTGCAGACTGAAGAGGGGTCCCCATTCCCAGAGAGATCCACTACGGCAGTTCCTTTTCTAGGGATAAAAGAAGGCAACTCTAAAGCAACACAGTCAATTAAGACCTTTGAAAGTTTAACATCTATAACATTATCTTTGGCAAACGACCAGTTATTTTTATTACTAATGTACCAACAAGCATTGTCAATTCAAGCTATGATCAACAATAGGAGCAAGAACTATTAGGAATAAGTACGACTGAGTTATTTTAAAAAGTAGGTACTATCCTCCCCCTTTTAAATCTGTAGCATTAGAGAAGGTACTCAAATAAAATCTTTACTATACTAATTGAAAAGCGATCATAACTGCAACTTGTCTATGAAATATCACAAATTTTTTTCTAATGCAAATTGTCATAGCATTCAAAAATGAGCTGGTTTTTACCATGTCATAAAGCACTGTGTACTAAAAACAACATAGACTTTTATTAATGTGTTTACTGCTTGACCAAAAACTAGAACTTGCATATGACAGAAATTTCCTTTGGATATCACTGAGGAGGCTATTAATTATATTTTCCATGTCTTCCTTATAAAGATGACAGGAGAAATTTTGGTTTGATACCATAAAAGGTGAAATTCCTAAGCATCTGGTTTGCTTGTATATTACAGATGGCTAGGCTTTAATAGCTGGTACCATTTTTCTGTTTGCTTAGCTGACGAAATGCTAAAAACAAAATTAAAAAGAAATTGGACAAGAAAAATATAAGGAGTCCAAATCAAAAAGGAAAAAGTTAAATTATATTTGTCTGCAGCCAGTAAGATCTTATATATTTAAAACTAAAGATTCCACCAGGGCCAGGGATATACCTCAGAGGCACAACCACCTGCCTGGCAAATGCAATGTCCTGAGTTCGATTCCTGGTATCCAAAAAAAAGATTCCACTAAAAAACAGAATAAACAAAACTAGTATAGTTGCAGCATACAAAATCAAACAAAACTCAGTAGCATGACTATATACCAATAATGAACTACCTGACAATGAAACCAAGAAAACAATCCCATTTATAATAGCATCAAAAAATTTAAAATACTTAGGAATTTTAACAAGGAAGTAAAAGATCTATATACTGAAAACTGACAAATTTAAGAAATAAAGACACAAGCAGGCTGTTCTAAAAATATCCATACCATCCAAAGTGATCTACAAAATCAATATAATCCCTATCAAAAGGTCAACATTTCTCATAGAAATAAAAAAAAAAAAAACTAATTCTAAAACTCATATGGAGAAATGAGGAAAGGACAACTTCATCAATAAATATTATGTGGAAAACTAGATGTCCACATGCAGAAGAATGAAACTGGACCTTTGCCTCATCCCTACAGAAAAATCTACTCAAAATGGATTAAAGATGTAAACTGAAGATCTGAAACTGTAAAAATCTTAGAAGATAACATAGAAGCAGCAAAGATTTCTTGGTTATAATCCCAAAAGCACAATAAGAAAACAAAAAGACAAGTGAGATCACATCAAACTAAAAAGCTCCTGCACAGCAAAGGAAGCAATCAACAAACTGAAGAGAAAAACCTATAGAGTGGGACAAAATATATGCACACCATAATCTCGTAAGGGGTTAACATCCACACTGAAACAATTTCAGAATCCCAGTAACAGTAATAACAAAACAAATACCTGGTTTAAAAATGGGCAAAGGACTTATAGAGACATTTCTTAAAAGACATACAAAAGGCTAAAAGGTATATGAAAAGATTCTCAAGGTCACTAATCATCAGGGTCAAATTCAAATCACAATGATAGCTCCTTATCTGCTAAGATGGCTTTTATCAGGAAAACAAGGGACAATAAATACTGGCAAGAATGCGGAAGAGGGCTGGGGATATCGCTCAGCAGCACAGCACCTGCCTGTCAAGCGTGAGGTCCTGAGTTTGGACCTTTGCTTAGCTGTAACAAAAACCAATAACAAAAAAAAAAAAAAAGAATGTGGAAGAAAGGAACCCCTGCACATTATTGTTAGAAATATAAACTGGTACTGCTGTTACATAAAACAGTACGGCAGTTCTTTAAAAAAATTTTTTGTTGCTTTTGGAGATGGTCTTGCTATGTAGTTCAGGCTGGCTTGGGCTCACTATGTAGGCCAGGCTGGCCTGGAACTTGCAGCGATCCTCCTGCCTCAGCCTCCTGAGTGCTGGGATTACAGGGGTGTGCCATCATGCCCAACAAAAATTTTTTAAAAATAGAATTACAAAATGGTCTACTTCTGAGTATACATGCGAAGGAAATGAAATCAGTATAAGACATTTGCATTGTCATGTTCACTGCAGCACTATCCATAATATCCAAGATAATGGAATCAAGCCAGAGTCAATTAACAGATACTGGATTTTGGGGCTGGGGATTTAGCTCAGCGGCACAGCGCCTGCCTGGCAAGCGCAAGGTCGTGAGTTCGATTCCTGGTACTGGACAAAAAAAAAACAAAACAAACAAAAAAAACAGATAATAGATTTTTAAAATTTGATCTATATACACCACTGAATGCTATTCAGCCTTATGAAAGGAAATCCTGTCATTTGTCACAACATGGATGAACCCAGAGGACATCATGCTCAAAGAGACAAGCCCAGCACAGGAAATCATATACTGCATGATCTTCTGTATGAAATCTGGAAGCACTGAAGCCAGAGAGCAGAATGGTGGTTACCAGGACTGGGGAAGAGGTAAGATCACTTACAGGGCACGGAGCTGCAGTTATACAGGAAGAGTAAGTTCTGGAGAAATCTGTACAGCATGGTGATTATAATGAATAATAATGTACAGTGCAAATCAAAATTGTTAGGAAAGCAGATTTTAAATTTCTCATCAAAGCAAAGTGTGTGTTATTTAGATAGTTAATGCTTATCAAAGCTCAGTATGTTAATTAGCTTTACTTAGATGTGTGCGTATATCAAAGCATCACAATGCATACCATAAATAAATACCTTTTGTCATTTATCAAAAACATTAAAAAAAAAAAAAAAAAAAAAGAATTGTACCATAACACAGTAACAAAATCCCAGTAGGGACATACCGATGTCTCTCTGATCTTATATTATTTTTCCTGTCCCTACTTCCTAATTTTCTCACTTTACTCTTCCAAAAGGCTACAGCATTAAATGCTTACTGAAAAGGATGAGGGGTTTTTTTGGTAAGGTAAGGCTGAGTCAGAGTAAGCTGTTTTTCAAATTATGCCTTATCAGTTTGTGTGATCTGGGGTAG
Organism: Chinchilla lanigera; assembly: GCF_000276665.1. Lineage (NCBI taxonomy): Eukaryota > Metazoa > Chordata > Mammalia > Rodentia > Chinchillidae > Chinchilla > Chinchilla lanigera. Next base: position 14,483,035 of record NW_004955411.1, read on the forward strand.
GTCACTTATGTTTTCTGTGGTTTAGCTCCCTCATACCAAGAATTTTCAGAAAACACATAACTTTATTAAAGAATAGTAACCTTATCGTACATTGTTCTTTGTAGTAGTCCTTTACTGTCCAGCAACTTTAAGACTTCTTGAGATTTTTCACGATAAAACGATTCTCCTGAATATTCATCAAAGTATATTCCTAGACGCTAAAAGAGTTCAGAAGCAAAAGAAACAAAATATTAGTTAAGTCTCCAATAATCTCACCCTAAGAGAAAATTAAGGATGCTTTACCATCTGTCACACAGATCAAGTCACTCCTCTGGCCAAACCATGTAACGACTTGTACTGCCCCGGTTAACCCTCACAATGGCACCATGCTGCTCAGTAGGGCAGCCACCAAGTTCATGTGGCTACTTAAACTAGAATTAAATACAACTGAGACTTTAGTTCCTCAGTCATACTGTTCACACTTCGAGTGCTCAATAGCCACACGTGTCCAGAAGCTGCTATGACAGACAAGGACACAGGATTTTCCTGTCCTAGCAGAAAGCTATACTGAGCAGCCCTGGAGAACGGCCTACACCATGCTGCACAGCACCACCTCTCCAACTTCATTCCTACCACTTTGCATCTTATTTACATAGTCCCGCTTCCTGGCCTCTTTACCAGAACTCTCCTCATGCCACTCGTGTAACACACCCGACTGATCTCATGACCTAGCACCATCTAACTGACTCTCCGTGTTTCTTTTCTGCTCTGTCTTTAACTTGAAACCAAATTTTTTTTCTTTTATTCACTGATGTATACACAGTATCTATCACACTGAGCAAACGTTTTTTAAATGAATGAATTTATACCCATCATGTACAGCCCCTAAGGAAGTGAAAGAAGAGAAAATGAGTAAGAAGCTAAGGAATGGCAGAAGAGAGGAAAGAAAAGCCAGACTGAAGAAGGATTAGAATGTCATCTGACATTGCTTAGTCTCAATTTTCAACTCAACCAGAAATCTACCCTTAAACAGCAGCTTAAGCCGCAGCTTTAATAAGCAGTAGTACCAGGGAGAGCTACACATCACAAAAAGGAAAGGAATCTATGCATACCTTGTAAATCTGACTGTATTCTTTAACGCTCAAGTCTCGAAATCTTTGCCACAGCGAAAGTGCTTGCACGTCACCCAGTTCTAGTCGCTGGAAGAACTCATGTGCCAATTTTGCGATCTTTTTATCATCTGCTGCTTCTTTATTAATTTGTACATAAACCTAAAAATATAACAGTACATTAAATGAAGCAAGTAATCATTGCTATCTCTACTGAAAAGAAAGAACAAGCACAATTTTCAGAATTCTTAGTTAAAAGGTATTTAAGTGGCCCTATCACAGAGGGTAATGTTTTTTTCTCCTCTTTTTGAGAAGAAATATATATGCTTTTGGTGAAGCTTAGAGACTGCTTTTCAAAATGTTTCTAAATGTACAGAATAAAATAATAAAATTATAAAGGAAATAATTACATTGAAATCCACTTAACCACATTTTTAAATAAACTATAATATAGTAATAGAAGAAAATGCTCCATTTCTAGCAGAGGTTAGAAAAATAAAGTACTATACAACTTTTTCTTTGCACTCAAGTCCACAGACCCCTGGCTTACACTAAGCTGCCACTTCTGTATTTTCAAAATGCCAAATTATTTTTTCTGAAATTCATCTGAGAAAGGCTGAAGAAAGTGGATGGCTCACTCTGACAAAGGAAAGGCCAGTGGAAGACTTAGCGGTTGTTGTAATGAAAGATGGTTAAGCTGTTCTCTGAATCTGTCAAAGACCAGTGAAATAGGTGAGTACAGTAAAAAAGGAAGACTTTTTAGACAGTTTGCTAGCATTCCAACTTGTATTTCTATGAACTGTGCGGAGCACCCACTTCTGGAGTACTGTATCACCCTCTGTCTTGACTGCTTCTGTCCTATACCCACCCACTGACTGACGTAGGGATGATGGCTTATTAAGAGCTTGCTTGTAATGCTATTTTAAATCATTTTCAAGTATAAAACATAGTGACAATGAAGTATTAATACTACAATTCAATTATACTGATGTTAGACCCAAGGATTACAATGATTTTATAAATTGTAATTCACTTTTAGGCTGAAACATCAAAGGCAAATTATTGTATTACTTCCAGAAAGTTGTTAAAGTAGCATGAAAGCAACAGAAGTTAGTTGCTAATCTACCAAAATAAATAAATAAGCCTTCCAAACTCTTATAGTAGTATAAAGACATTGTGGCAACAGATGATTTCATTGCCAGAGATTATAGTGGTTTGTACCCAACTGGATACTACAAGCAAATGGGATGGGGCAGTAAGCATCTAACTCAAGGTAAAAATGTTTCACTTTTCATAGGTAGATAATGTTAATTATTAGAATGGCAGACTTAGGTGAATAAATACTGCTAAATAAAGGTTAAAATTACCGAATATTTCTCTTTTGTTTTTGTTTTTTTTTTTGTTTTTCTCCGGTACCGGGAACCGAACTCACGACCTTGCGCTTGCCAGGCAGGCACTTTTGCCACTGAGCTAAATCCCTAGCCCCTCCGAATATTTCTCTATATCACATGATGTGGAAAAGAGTCCACCCATGGTGCTTAAGGTCCTATCTTTAAAATTTACTGATTTTCAAGACTGTCCACTGACTAACTTCCAGAAACCTGGATTTTAGGAATGTTTCCACCAGCCTAATAAAAGTGATTCACTGCACTTGAACTGTTTATGTGAACAACAGGCTTATGCTGACTGCCTCCTTCCCTTCTGGGAGTTCAGAACTTGGCACATGCTAGGGAGAGGGTTCCAGTACGACCAGCACCCAATAAAAATCTTGGACATGGACTATCTAAAGAGTTTCTGGTAGATTACATTTCACCTGTGTTGTCACAATTTGTTGTTGAAAGAATCAAGTCCAGAGGTTGGGGATTTAGCTCAGCGGCAAAAGCACCTGCCTGGCAAGTGCAAGGTCGTGAGTTCGGTTCCCAGTACCAGGAGAAAAACCAAAAAAAAAAAAAGAATCAAGTCCAATCTGTGATTCTACTTGGAAAAGACTCATGGCGGCTTGAATCTCATTTCCTCTGGACTTCTTTCTATGTGCCTTTTCCCTTTGCTGATTGTATTTTGAAGCACTTCCTTCTCCTAAAACAGCCTAGAGTAGTACTACATGCTGACGCCTGTGAGTACCCCGAATGAATCACTGAACCTGCAGGTGGTCTTTGGAAGACCTGACAAATATCAGAAAAAGTTAATTGTATGTTGTCTTATTAGGTAAGCCCAGAATAATGCATAAAATGCTAATTCAAAGACAGAAGATCTTGGTAAGGTGTGGGAAAACAGAAATAATGAAATGAAGACTTCCTGGCTTTTAAATGACCTGCTCACTGACAACTACTTAAAGGTTCAGCCCCCTGGAGTAGACATATATTTATATTCACAAACAGTTTGAGATTCTTGCTCCCTCATCAACATATACACATAGGTGTGAACATATAATTTATAAGTAAACATGCACAAACTGTCCTTATTTTCAGAACTAGAAAGGATTCCATTTTTTAAAAAATCACTGTAAACCCAAAGAGCTGAACATTTAAAAAATTACTATGCATTCAAGCTAACACATTTTTAGAAAAACTTCACCACAATTTTTTTTTCTTTCTTAAAACTTAAAATTAAAAAGAAACTTCCTAATACTTGAAAAATTTTGGAATTTCAGCAATTTGTACTTATAAAAATAAACATTAAAAATCAAATGACATCATCAAACAGAAAAGCCTTAATAAGTATATAACAATTTGCCTGTAAGGGCCAGAGATATAGCTCAGCAGCGCAAGTGTCTGGCTGGTCAGCACAAGGTCTAGAGTTCGATTTCTGGTACCACAAAAAAAAAAAAAAAGAAAGAAACAATCTGCCTGTAAATGAACAAAATAAAACTATAATTAACACTTACTGCCATTTTAGGAACTTTCTTTCAACATATATACTCAATACTATGCACTTCTGAAATTATGAGGGTTTTTTTTTTGCGCTATAATCAGTATATTAAGATGTTCACACATTTTAATAATTACTTAAATTCTGATACCCAGATTTAAGCATGTGAACATATGACTTTTAAACATACAAGTATAGCAATTAATCATAATTTGCAATACCATTACCATTAAATTACAGGGTTAAAGTAACCCTGAAACATACCTAAGGAACACCTGCTTATATTACACATGCAAATTACTTTTCTATGCAGTCTCTTCACTTTCATTTCAAAGTAACCCAGCTCGAAAGTCACTACTCAAGGGCTTATCATGGTCCAAAGAGAAGGGAAAAAGAATATAGACAGCACAGCAGAAGGGAATGCAAGCCTAGAAATGTATGCCCTTAAGAAGCAGCATTATTATGATAAACTCCTTCTTTAGAAAGGTATCATTTCTATCACTGATACCACGGGCTAAATTATATTATGTGCCACCTTCAAGTAATAGCTGAGGCAACAGAATACAGAGGTATCACAGTGAGTTCCACTTAACACAAATAACTAGACAGACCAACACTTCCATAAACTGTTTCCTTTTCGTGATTGCTAGTTGAATAGAGTTTAACCCACAGCTTAATAATGAAAGGTCATACACTAAAGCCAACACAGTTCAGTCTAAGCTTGTCCATGTATACAACTGAAAGCAGGTATAAGGTATGGCCTGACAGACACCAGGGTTAGGTACTTTTTACAGGCATTAAACTCCATCTTGCACAGTGAAGTCATCACACACATAGGGTAATGTCACAGCTTTTGTATTTTCATTTATTCTATATTTAACTTTAAAACACTACTATAATTGAATATTGAAACAAAAACAATAGCACGCAGTGAGCGTATGATGATTATAGTCCTTCACGCATTCACCACTGCACTCTCAATGCCAGCAGTGAGGATTATTCGCCGGCCCCATTAAGAGGTCAGGCACTGAGCACCACCTCTGGGATGAAGTTCGGCATCTTCGTAGGCTTCTCCAATATAATGGTGCCATTTTTCCTTATCTGGATCAAGGTCCACCAGTTCTACTTGATCCGTTTCATCAGTCTCTTCGACTTCCTTCCTCTCGGGTAGGAGTTTTTCCAGCAAAGAGAGTTTATCAGGAGAGAAAAAACCATTTTCAGGAAAATTTACCTTAAATTCAATGACTAGACGCACTTTTCATATGTTCTACGATACACTGGCGTGCATTCATTTAGCACACACTTGATGTCTCCATGCTTAACAATCTGACCTGGATGAGAGGTGATGACTCTGGTTCGGTTGTCAAGAGAGGATATTGGGGGCTGGGGATTTAGCTCAGCGGCAAAAGCGCCTGCCTGGCAAGCGCAAGGTCGTGAGTTCAGTTCCCGGTACCGGAGAAATACCAAAAAAAAAAAAAAAAAGAGAGGATATTGGCTTTTGGAAGCCACAATGCTTCAACCTGCTGTACATCCACACACATGAAAAGGTCTTGAAAGCTGGGGATAAAGCTCAGTGGCACAAGCGCCTGCATGGCAAGTGTAAGGTTCCTGAGTTTGATTCCTGGTACCCCCAAAAAGACCAAAAAAGAACAAACTTTAGCCAGGTGTGGTGGCACACACCTATAATCCCAGCACTTGGGAGGGTGAGGCAGGAGGATCAACGCAAGTTTGAGACCAGCCTGGGCTACAAAGTGAGCTCAAGGCCAGCCTGAACTGCATAGCGAGACCCTGTCTCAAAAAGAAAAACGAAAGAAAGAAAAGGTCTCCTCCTCATTGAGTAAAAACAGCACAGTCCCTCTGATCTAACATGATAATATCTCCTGGCTGCTATCGAGGTTCTTGGTCTCCTTCACCATAGAATGCTATCTCCTGCTCATCTTACACGCCTTTATCAATATGAACTTCTAGAATCTTAATGCCTTAACTTTTTATCATAAGAGACTACTTTTCAACATATGTAGAAAAGCTTTTGACAAGTTTTATTACAAATGTCTTCCTTTAACCATCAGGGTCAATTGTAAATAGCAAATATATTAGTTATTTATTATTAGCCAATTCAAGAGTGATGAGGGAAATATTAAAAGGTACTTCCTTCTTGCCTGACAGAAAGAAACATCAGAATAAAGAAAAGGTTTCAGCTAGATGTGGTGATACATAACTGCACTCTGGGAGGCTGAGACAGGAGGATCACAAGTCCAAGCCCACAATGGGCAACTCAGTAACACCTTGTCTCAAAATAAAGAATAAAATGGGATAGGGACATAGTTCAAAGCAAAGGTTCTGGATTGCAAAAAAAGAAAAAGCTTTCAAAGTTGGCCAATAAAAGTCCAAACTCCCTATACAACACAGCCAGCTATCATGGGAAAGAAAGGACTATAGGTTCACAGAAAAACTAGTAGCAAAGCATAGGTACCAAAATGGAAACAGAGCAATAACTGTGAGTGTTAAATTTTTTCATCGCAGAAAAGAAATGCTAAAATGATCATATAATGCCGTGTCTAACTTAGAAGAGAAATTTGACAGTACAGGATACTGATTATGGTGAAATTCGGGGGAAGATAAGCCACCAAATCCTATTGGCCTTTGGCCTAAGCCAAATTCAAAACAAATATACCAGAAGGTCAAAACTGCCAAACCTGAACTACTAAATCATGTCCCTGGAATAGCACTGGGGGATAAAAGAAAGGAAACTACTACATTCATTACCATAGCCAAAGAAACAAACGACTCAGAGAGGTGAGACAGCTAGGATGGGAGTCCTGGGACTTGCCCTCAGGCTTTTTGGTTTGTAAAATGAAGAAAATAAAGGAAGCATCTACTAAATGGTAATTAGTGTATCCTACAATAGTGTGTCCTTCCCTGCACTAAGTAGGTTTCACACTTTACAATTTAGAAAGAGAAATGCAGCAGAAAAGGACTACAAGATCACATTCACTCAAACATTTACCACTGGAAAAACAAACTAATATCCAGAAACATGGTCCTTTTTTATCAAAGAGCTCATAACTAACTAGAGTTCAGTGAGAAAGAAATTTGGTTTGACCAAAGCTTTTAGAAGATTTTTACAAGAAAAGGTAAATGCAAATTGTTCTAAACGTTTTACTTCCCATCAGCTAGTGCCAAAATTATCTGTCAATACATTAAACATCAAGATTAGAATTACTATCCCCGACTCTGGTCACCTGAAGTGAAGCCCCTTATCAGTGTTAGTGGAATTTGGTGTTCCAAAAGCCCAGGGTTGGCTATATATTTGATAATGCCAATACATATAACCAGTGGTGAAATGTAGGAAAGAAACTATAATTAGCATGGCTGTACTGGGAAGTACAATAAATAGGCTCAAGATCTATCTTTAAGGAGTTCACAGAAGCTTTGGGGTTTTATAGAAAGGGGAACAAAACCAAGAGTGAGGGTTTGAACAGCTAGCAACCTAAGTAATCCTGGTCAAACCTACGTCTGGTTGACCAGTATCTTGAGTAGGACTGACCTGTGAGATTCTGGGAGAACTGTAATTGCTTAGTAGGCAATTTGTTTCCCATCTTGGGTAACTGTTCCAGCTCAGGGTGGGGAGCCTTGGTTTCTGCCATAGAATAACTCATCATGGAATGGTCTGCGAAGCTTTGCTTTTCCTGGAACTTGAAGTGATTACAGGTTTAGGTCAATCCCAGGAGACTTCTAGGCATCACTGTAGGGGCTCTGGAACTGGATGTTATAAAAACTGGCAATTGGCTGTCCCTATTAAATGCTGAAAATTACTTGAGCAACTAGTATCTTCGTGTCTTCGGTGATGAAGGGTGATGAGCCAGGCTCAGTAAATTTAGGACTAGTAAACCTTGTACTACAGATACTCCTTCAGCAATGAATACGCCTTCATGCAGGACTTAGCAAGGATTTGACCCCAAGTTTTAAGTGATAAAGGAGGCAGGCATACAAGAAAAGCAGAGATACTTGGCTTTATCCTACTTTTAGTTACTCAACTGGCATCTGCTGGTTTATCCTCTAGGCCCCTGCTGTATTACTATGGGTGCCATCTCTGGAATGACAGCATACAGAGGCAGCTGTCAACTAGTATATAAACTTTAGTTGTTTATTTGCATTTCAAATTTTCCTTTAGAAACAGAATAACATCAAAATTTTCTTAAAGCATAAAAAAATTAAAATTCCTTATTTACACTACAAGTTGTTGGTGACAGTAATTCATAGTGACCACTGTAACTTAAAATGAAAACAGGATCTGCAAGTTAGCATAAAGATATAATAAGGTACCAACGTGAGCTGGTGTCAATGGAGGTACAATGCACACTTTCTATATTCTCTGTCCCTCAAAGGAGAGAGCAGATGAGTGCTCTAATAGGGTTCTGTCTTCCATTCCCAACAGCAAGGTGGGTGTGTCTCACTTGCCTTTTGCCTGGAAGTGCTGCTCCCCACTCGGCCATCGGGTACAGGAACACTCATGACAGCATCACCATTATTCCTTGACTCTCTGGTCACTCATAGAATTACTCCCGGCCCTTGTTCCTTTCTATGTGCACTCATTGGTTAGTAAACTCTACCACAGATCTAAGTCATCCACTGTTTTTATGAATCTCAAAATATGGGAACTGAACTGTGATGTGGTGGTGCATGCCTATAATCCCAGCACTTGGGAGGCTGAGGCAGGAGGATTGCTGCAAGTTCAAGGCCAGCCTCAACTACAAAGCAAGGCCATCTCAAATATCAAAAAGAACAAAAGCTGGCATTTCCAAGCAGATATCTGTATTTTTTGTGCCATGTATTATCTATGTGGGCATGGATCTGATGAAAGGATTGCTAAGCTTATGGTAAAAAACACTCACCATCATTCAAAGTGTAAAAACACAATTCAGTAAAAATTCCAGGCACTAAGCAGGCATGCTTTATTTGTAGATTGCTATAAAGAGTTATTAAGTTTTAAACTCCTGCCTATCAAAATGTTAATGGGAAAGAGAGTCTTTGGTTAACAAAAATAAAAAGGTAGGCATTAAAATGCAGTGCATACATGAGCTCAGGAGGAAATGACAAACCTTTAAAGGTCTTTAAAGAGCTCTTCTGGCTTTGTCTGGAGAAGTAAAGCATTATATTGACATAGGGTCTCACTTAGACAAAGGCGGAACAGTTTAGTGCGACTCCTGCTATGTCAACAACAGGGCTGACACTGCATGTTTCCTCTGTGAGGCCCAGAAATAGCAGAGATAACTGGGACAATGAGAAGGAAACTCATCCCGGGAGATTACTTGGATAGAAAGTACTTCATTAACGAAGTCAAGGAGGGACTAAAGGTAGAGAAGTACAGTATCCAACAGACTAAATGAGAACAGAAAATTCACACTGGGAAAAAGCCAGGAAAATGAGCTGAATGCTATAATTGGATATAAAAGAGGAAAAGCACACACAAATTCAGAGAAAGATGCTTTTCCCCATGCCAAAAGAAAGTATTCATGTTTAGCAAGTCTAAATCAATTCTAGTTATCAGCATGAGCAAAACAACAGTTTTGATAAAAAAATACAGAAATTTTTTCTGTGTCTAACCTGTTATCCTATGTGTTTACTTTCAGATTCTTTTTTGGTACCGGGAATCAAACTCAGGACCTTGTGCTTGCCAAGCAGGCACTTATGCCACTGAGCTATATCCCTGGTACTTTCAGATTCAATACCTAAGGGAAAAATGTCTCTAGCTGACTAAAAAGTAGTAACAGAAGACACACTTGGGTATGGAAGTGAAAACAACCTCCTAGTAATGAAAGAGCAGAATTTTCAATTAAGTTTTCACTCCATGTTTCAAGAAACATAGTTTTTAAACCTCTGGCATTAAAAATTAGTCAGTGAGCTGCACAGTATGTTGAAAACGCTGAAGCATTTTCTAATATTGTTTCTTGACAACTTACTTCAAAGAGATGCTGTAAAGGATTGGACTGAAGTTTTTCTTCATAGCCAAACAGCTGGAAGCCAGTCCCCAGAAGACCTACCATGATAACCAGTACATAAAGTATTATAAAATAGAGCAGGAGAACAGATACAGTTCTACACAGAGATTGGCCTCTCATAGTTGTGTATCCTGAGGACAACTGCAAAATACGTTTTTTTTAAACCTTCTGCTATCCTGTGAACTGATACAAGTCAATTTTAACATACTGAGTCATACATTTAGTACTGTACATTGAATAGATCAAGGAAATTAAGGTTCACAGAAGTCAAGACCAAGAGTTCATCAAAGGCAGGATCTAGGATTACTCTAGCTTTGTATTAACAGCATCCAACACTTCCTTAGAAAACAATGAGAAAACAAACATTTATTGAGCAGCTTTCCATGAGGCATTAGATACTCAAAATTTGTGAAAAGCAATTTTTGAGGGGGGTGTAGAGACAAGGGGCTGTATCCAGGGGCTTTACATTGAACTATACACCCTCCCTGGCCAAAATAAAGTACAGTCATCTGTTCAGAGCTGCAGATTCCACACTCACAGACTGAACCAAATTTGGATCAAAACTACTTCCAAAAGAAAATTTTACTCTGAATTATACATGTACAAACCTCTTTTTATGATTATTCTCTGAAATAATATAATAACAGAAACCTAGAATTGGCAGAAAACACGTGTCTCACGGCCTCTCAAATAAACCATCACTCTAAGCAAAACCCTATCAGTTGGAGATCTGGAAGGCAGGCACAGAACAATGTCTTCCACCTCTGTGCCTGGGGAATAAGGACTCCCTAGCAGGGAAGACACACTGAGATTAACGTTAATGAAGTTCTCCAAGACAGGCAATAATGGTCAATTGGTTTTGGAACTAGAAGTCTAATAAACAGTTATATGAAGAGAAACTGTTTTCTCTCCTTTAACTGGAGAAAAATAAATCCCTTAACAAAAGCCCAGTAACACTTCTTACTTTCAGAAAATATTTTTCTTTTTCAATGCTTAGTGATTAAAAACAGAAGACAAATTGCACTTCACTGCTTTTTTTAGTGTGTCTGAACCAAAAGTTTCTATAAAGAATCAATTAAAAAAAATTAATGAAGTTTCTGGAAGAACTGAAACAAAATGTACTTTGAGACAAGGTCTTATAAGTAACTAAGTTGCCCAACTAGGCTCAAACTTGTGATCCTCCTGCCTTAGCCTCCCAGGGTGTTAGCCTCCCATGCCTGATTTGAACCTTTAAAGAAAATGCTACGTGTGATTTTTATGCTAGAAAAGGAAATTCCTAGTATAGACTGAATATTTATACTTTCAAGACGTTTTGCTAAAAGATGATCATAACTGCAATTTGAAAGGGTATATATAGCCTACGCCAAGAGCAGTAATAGATTGTTTATTTTGAAAATTTATTTCTACAACCATGTCAATTACCAAGCTAAAGGGCCTTGTTGAAATACATTTTTCTATGTAAGGCTCAGTAGAAAGTGGAATGCTACTGAACATACGCATATACAATGCTCTGAAATTTAAAGGATGACTGAAGTTCTACTCACTTTCAAACAAGAACAAATGTGATTATTGATTGAGGCTCCTAGGAACAGTGTGTAGTAAGATGCCCAGTGAGTTTTAAAACATAAAATGGAAAAATTTAAGGCCATTCTATTTAACATTCAATCTAGTACATGTTCAGAAACTAATTCTATGCTTCGGAACCATCTGCCAGCTTTCAAATGGGGATAGCTGAAACAGCAAAATTGTAATTCTTCAATAATGATGGCTATAATGGAAATGGTGACAGATCATTAACCACAGTAGTCCTTCAGAGAAAAGTCACGATAATAAAATCCTGCAGCTAAAATTTAATGAATACCATAATCACATATTTGTCAAGGCCTATGAAATGCCTAAATCAGTCAACCTATTAAATCTGACTGCTGAGCCTAGAGCCTAAGCATCAGACTACCAGTTGTGAATTGCAGGTGGTCTTTTAGAATGCAGAACACGTTTTCTGATTTTTCCACAGTGGACAGTAGGGGTACTGTTAACAGGTTCAAGTTCTGGCCTTTCCAGTGTCTGAAAAAAAGTTTTCATTAACTAAAAAGAAAAACATTCATGAGATGTCATGATAAATCCCCTCTAATAAATAAACTGTCCTTTCCTTGAAAATCATAATTTCACTTCACTTGCTGTGGAACACAGAAACATCAATCAACTTCAGAAGTAGCAATGCACACTGCATGCTTACAGAAGTTTTAAAATATTACCTCGCCTTTCTTTTGGATTACTATTAGACACTACTTCCCAAGAAAGTTTCACTCATTCTATGTATCTCTTATGTGAGAAAACAAGAGGCACAAAAGTAAAGAGATAAAAAATAAGACATAGTTCAGGCCTTCAAGGAACATATCACCTAGCAGGGAGAAAAGTACACAAAAAGGCTGCAACACGACAAAAGTCTCTTTGAGTAGAGCTGGGGTCTAGAAGTTTGAAATGAGCAAGTGGGTAAGAGTGTGTCTGCATGTAAGAAAATGCTTTACAGACATGTTAGGGGTGGATCTCAAAAAATATAAGTTCCTATTTCACACACATTAGCCCATCACTACTACAGCAGCTCCACTTACCTTGCTCTTCCATTCCTGGATGACTGGTTTATATGAGGCAGTGACGGTTCTGAGTACACCCAGGACATGAGAATCTGTGGCAGTGTACTTACCTGTTTGCACCTTACGTCTTTCTTCCTTTCTGACCCCATCCACTACCACTGTACAGTTCACGGGAAGTCAAAGTACATTTTATGTTTCCTCTGGGCCACTCATCCATGACAGGATATCAAATCCCATTCCATGTGGGCTGGCCCAGGGAGACCGGGCCTAACTAGATTTAAAAATGGCAAGGTGATATAAAAGAAAATAAAACAGAAATATCTTCTAAAAATTTTTTTTAAAATGGCAAGGTTGTACTTGATAAAGGTGTATACGGCTAGATTTATTTCTTCTCTATATACTACCTTCTTCATTAAAACAACTGTGTGTGTGTTTGTGTGTTTCTAGCATTGTTCGGAATGTGTGATGTTTCCTTTCCAAAACTGTGTGGTGAGAATTACTCTTAATAAATAAAAAAAATTATAAGCTAATGATGTAGCTCAGTGGTACAGTATGTGTTGTGAATATATGAGGTTCTGGATTCAATCTGCGGCAACACAAACAAAATGAAACGAAACGAAACAAAACAAAACTAAAAAACACAGGGCACACTGCTTTACCCAGTGGGATTTTGCCTGTACTTTGTTCAGATGATCCAGTGACACGACATTAAAAAATTAAACTTCATAATGAAATGAAAAAAATCTCAAAGGTACTCACCAAATTGCATGCCCCAATCTCCAAGGTAATTTATTCTTGTAACTTGATGTCCTAAAGCTTCTTTGAGATTCGCTATAAAATTTCCTAGTAATCAATAAAATATACTTTCTTATATTTGTTATTTATTTTGGCTTTAGAATCGTGCTTCTCTAGTAAGAAAACATAACACAGAAAATTCACAAAATTTACAAATTCAATGTTTAAACAGTAAAACATTGGTTTTTCATCGATGTTATGGACAGAATTTTCATTAATATTATAGAACACATGCTATTTCTAGTCAATTCCAAGGACAGAATATAAGTGAATCTTAGTAAATGTATAATTTCGCTGTACCCTAAGATTCTGAGTTACCCTTTTGGTTGTTTTTCTAAAGAGTTCACTTTATCTCCTTTCAATTACTGAAGTCTGTCCTACACATGCCTATTCCCTAAAGCACACAGAAATTCAAGGCTTTCGCCTTCCTGTACTGCTGACATGGGTTTGATAGTCACCTTCCATTCCACTCTCTTTTTTTTTGGCAGGGGTGGGTACCAGGAATCGAACTCAGGACCTCACGCTTGCCAGGCAGGCACTGCACCACTGAGCTAAATCCCTGGCCTCTCCATGAGCCCTCATACTGCAGAGGCCAGAAATCTGAAAAGTCTATTTCCCAGAGCCTCTTGTGGTTACAGTTCCAGAAGTCCTCTCAAGGCTGGGAATCAGATACACTGCATGACGTTGGGAAGAGATGCTACCCCTCATTTTTCTGACAAAAAGTTATGGGGCTTGAGGCTGTGTTGTGTGTGTGTGTGTCTTTGCGTATACACATGCATACACACACATGAGTATGCACTACTAACAGAGCTCCTAGAGTCTTGTCATGACCTCTGAAGGAAATGGCAGGCTATGGGGTCACCTGTTTTACCTGTGTGAATTCTAGAAGACATGAATGACACAGAATAGTGGCAGTTTTTAGACTGAGGCAGTGGCAGTACAATTTCAAGGGAGAGGAAGTGATGGCAGAGACTCCCTTGAGAACCAAGTTCTATGGTGCACTTTTGGAAGTCGTTTAACATAAAACTTCTTCAATCCCCCACCAACTCTGTAAATCATTCAAGGTTCTGTAATAAATTCCTGGTTTATATAAGAATGGATTCAGTTTTCTGCAAACAAACCCTGATACACATACCTGATTTAAATTACAGTTATCTATATTTGGCATGTGTGAGCTTTTGTATTTCTAGAAATTCCAAATCAATACAGTCTGAGCAACAGGAAATGCCTTCAGCTGCTACTCAGACTATACGCCCAGTTTTCTTAGCATCTTGTTACCTCCTAAATCCAATTAAATGTCTGAATTAGCCTTTAGAATTAAGACTAACTTCATACCTTGGCCAGAACACCTACTATTCATGTGATCTTAGCAAAATTACTTTTGATACTTGAATTTCTTCATCTATTCACCAAATTTAATAATACTTAACAATCAGGATTGTTGTGACATTAGGTGAAATAACACATGAAAACAATGCGTAGGTAAGACCTCAATAAATACTCTCTTCCCAGTCCACTTTCCTAAACAACTATCAAAACAACTTTATTGCACCCGACCTACCATTTACTCACTCCTCTACTGACTTACTCATGTAACTTTTCCTATACAATATATTTTATACATTCTTTTACATTGTCTTATCATTTCCTCATAAAATGCTCCCCAAGAACTTTGTAACAATGACAGCTGACCCCATTTCAATAATAATCTATCCTATAAGTGCTCATTTCTCCAATTCTTAAAAAAAGTATTGGAGTATAAACAACTTTGAGCATGAAATAGATTTCTACATTGGAAGACAAATTAAATGAGATAAACTTCAAAGTCCTCTAACTCTAATATTATACAATTATAATTTGGATTTTAAACTGGACTGCTGCAAAATGCAATGTTTTAAATAACTGAAAATCTTAAGTGTATTAAACACAGAAGCATTACAGCTGTGAAGTAGTATAAAGTAATCTCTCTTTACTAGAATAGCCTTGTTTTCATTTCCAGTCTTGAACATTACTGTTACTACTCACATTATTGAGGTTGAGTTTCTTTTTTAATGTAAAATATCTCAATAACAACAACTGAGCCTGAGGTCGGCAAACTCCTTGAGACTAAAGCAAAGCTAGTCCCAAGCACACAGAATGAAAAGGCTGACTGTGTAAACAAGCTGACCTCTAGCTCAGCTGAACATCAACAGGTGTCCGGACCTTGGTGTTCTTCCTTGTTAATTACAGCACAGGTAGCTTTGAAAATGTTTCGCTTTCAGTGTTCTCCGCAAAATACTGAGACCTTGCACTCTCCACTGACCCTGTGGTGCATTTCCCTTTTTTTTTTTTATTACTTTATATAAATAAAGACACTGGGTTTGGGATGTCATTGCCTCTCCATCAGAGAGGTCAGGCCCCACCTGGTCCTAGCTTTTGTTTTATGTGTCTTGTTTCTTTTTAACCTCTCATCACCCCTTCTCAGGACCCCGTTCCCTGTGTAGGTCGAGGCAAAAACCAACACAAAGAGCTGCTTTATCACTCCCCCATGACTTTTTTGGTATGTAACAGTTCTTCTACATATGTATACATACTTTTACAAAGTTAAACTCAAAATATACCAGTTAAAACAGATTTCTGAATTAATATTTGGTTTTGAAATTTCATCTTTAAATTTTTAAAGCAAATTTTCCCACTTCATGTAATACTTACTTAGCATTATGCTCATATCAATGTAAGCCTCTTTGTGAGTGTGTATTTTTTTTTGCCCTTTTGTTATTTTAACATTAAACTATTACAACATATTACCCTATACTACCCCAAAAACATGTTTAAGAATTTTCTGTGAAGGTAAACACTTACCTATGATAGTAGAACGCAAATGTCCAACATGAAATTTTTTGGCAACATTAGGTGAACTGCAAGAAATTGCAAAAATTATTTTTATTCTAAAAACAAGAGTTCTGAGAATGAACTAGGTCATGCCTCCATAGGTTCGCATAATTAGGAACTAAGGCCTGTGACAATTTTGGGCAAAGATAAAAGAAATTTAGAGTAAAGATAAATGAGAATTTAGAGGAATATTTAGATCTCATTTTCATGAGATCGACCTTGTGACTCATGAGGTAGTACCATATACAGAGTTGTCATACAAATGAAGCACATATACTCAAGGACTGATTACAAAGATGAAATTCAGAGATACTATTTTTGACAAAAACATCACAGATCACTGAGAATTAAGTTTTGTGCACTCATTCTCAGTCTTTACCCTCATAAAGAATACTTAAGGAACCCAAAGACATTTTGTTCTTGTGAGTTATATATGTCAGTAAATACGGTATTAGAAATTAAAACTGAGAAATATAAAAATATTTATGCATAAAACCTCCCAGAATAACCAGAGCTCTGATTTACCACTCCAAATTCTCAATCATTGGATTTATCAGCCCAGTATGTGCTCAAGAAGTTGTAATCAAACCATTTAATTGTAGCAAATTATTCTAAAGCACTTTATATGCACTCACTTAATATTCTTAAGTATTCTGTTATGTGTACGCCTGAAAACTTCATTAAGTTTTCAGTATTAAAAAATATAAATCAGGGCTGGGGATTTAGCTCAGTGGCACAGCACCTGCCTGGCAAGCACAAGGTTGTGAGTTTGATTCCTGGTACTGGAAAAAAAACAAAACAAAACAAAAATATATATCAGGGCTGGAGATATAGCTCAGTGGCATAGCGCCTGCCTGACAAATGTGAGGTCCTGAGTTTAATTCCTGGTACATACATACATATATAAATAAATAAATAAATTCTCTCTCTCTCTCTCTCTCTCTCTCTCTCTCTCTGATTATGTGTGTGTGTGTACATGTATAGTACTACGGACTGAACCCAATGTCTCATACATTCTAAACAAACACTACTACTGAACTACAAGCCTAGCCCTTTTTATTTGTGTTTTGAGATGAAGCCTCACTGTGTTACTCAGGCTGGCCTAAAACTTGAGATCCTCTTGCCTCAGCCTCCTGAGCAGCTAGAATTATAGGCATGTACAACCATGCACTGCTTTAGACACTTCCTAACACGCATAAAGGGTGGGGGGCGGTTAGAGGGAACAAAAACGTAAGGGAGAAAAGCCAAAGAAGAAGGAAAGAAGACTGAAGTCCTGATATTTTGAGAGCTCAGTTAGGGAGAAGGGATGGTAAGAGCGAGATAAAAATGTGGAGTGTTTTAAGAACTGAGTACAGGTGGCAACTTTTCCGGTTCTGAGAAACTTAAAATGGCACTATTGCAAGGAAAAAGGGTGGTAGCAGACACTGCACTGCCTCCCCTTAGTTTTCCTCTTCCTGCTGGAAGTGCCTCCCTGGAGAATGAAACTAAGGTCCTTCACCAATTCGAAGACATGAATGAACTACAGACGGCTACCACTTTTGCCAGTTTCACCATTAAGAGATCACCCCTTGAACCTGGGGTGATTTGTGACTTGCTTTGGTCAGAAGAGTGAAAAAAGGAACATTAGACCTGTTCCAAGACTAGATGCTTTCACTATTCTGGAGCCCTGAGCAGCTTGTGGAGAGGTCTGGCTACACTTCTACAGCAGTGACGTGGACAGAGCAAGAAGCACGGCCAGACAAGCCAACGAGCAACTAGATTCCTAGCCTCAGGAAAGGCTTCAGAACACCAGAGTTACATAAGGGGACCCCAGGCCAGCAGAAGAACCAGTAGGCTAGACCTAAACAACCCATCCCCACTCCCATTTCCTGACATTAAAACGGTTGTTTTGTTTTAAAAAAAAATTTATTAGTACATGTTTGTAATACATAATGATTTTTTACCCTATAGTAAAAACTCATAGTTGTTTTAAGGCACTGATCAGGATTTGGCAAACTTTCTCTCAAGCAGATAGGAAATATTTTAATAGGTTTTTGAGCCATCTGGTCCATCTCTACTCAGTTCAATTCAGTTTTACTGTTGTAAAATGCCACTGTAGCATGAGAACTGCTACTGTAGACAATATACAAACAAATGTACATGGCTGTGTTCTATTAAAACTTTATTTACAAAACCAGGTGACAGGCTAGATTTTGCCCATGGGCTGAAGTCTGCTAGTCTTTGTATGAAGCTATGTAATGCTCTCTAGACCAATGGGTCAACAGGCAACTTTCTTAAAAGAATGGGATCAGTGTAGTGCCTCACTGGTATGAGAATGACAACATGAAGTCCCTATACATTTTGTTGTACAACAAATGTTTAAATTTAAAAATCGGGGGCGTGGTACCAGGAATCAAACTCAGGGCCTTATGCTTGCCACTGAGCTAAATCCTCAGCCCCTAAATTTAAATTTTAATATGACTGTGATGTACAGACAGTAAAAGATTCTCTCGTATGTTTCCCTCACAGTACTGGCAGTTCATGCAGCAATCATCCTTATCATAAACTAATGAGTCTGAGTCTCAGTCTGCCCTTTCTAGGAACAAGACCGAGTGGTACAGAATACACATGCGGGATATGAAAAAGCCTCTCTTTCTCTGATCATCCAGTTGATAATCACAACTAAGTTTAAAAGCTGTTATTATAAATGTCAATAATGAGGGAGGAAATATAAAAGATTTCCCATACCAATTTTTAAAAATCCACCATGGAAATAAATATGTAAGAAAGCAAAAGGCTTTACCAAGGTCTATCTTATAATGTAGAAAAGCAGTTCATTGAGACTCTATTTTTGGGGGGGACAAATACAGTATGTAAAAATCTTTTTGCATTGTCAACCTGTCAGCCATACTATGAAGGTATTAGTTCTTAATGTTCTTTATATTTTTAGTTATTTCCAAACCGTCCCAATATTAAAAGGTGCTAGTGACAGCCATTTACAAAGCTATATAGAGACTATTTCGATGCATATTAAAACTTCAGGCTTTTTCTGTTAACTTTTAAAAACATATGCTACAATACCACAAGGCTTTGTTATCTGACAATTATTTAAAATTAACATATAATAGTAACTACATTATTCTGCCTTATGTGTCTTCTAAAATGAATAACTAGTTCTTCAAAAAAGAATACTTAATATTTACTTTAAAAAGAGAAAACAATCACTATACTTTTTTCAAGGAACGAGGGAAGTGATTCAACTCTACTTTTGCCTAATTGCTCTTGAATGTATTGAGTACTGTGGTGAACAGGAGCACTGATAGTGGACATCCTTCTCTTGCTCTTGATTTTTAGAGGGAAAGCTTTCGGGTTTCCCCCATTTAATATGATGCTGGCAAAAAAAAAATGATGCTGGCTGTAGGTTTGGCATAAATGGCTTTTATCAGGTTGATAGGATTCTTCTATACATCTTTTCTTCAGGGTTTTTCATCATAAATGGATGTTGAATTTAGTCAAAGGCTTTTTCTGCATCTATTGAGATTATTATGTGATTTTTGTCCTTGCTTCTATTTATGTGACACATTATATTTATTGATTTGTACATGTTGAACTACCGCTGTATCTCTGAGATGAAACCTACTTGGTGATGGTGTATGATCTTTTTGATAATTTGCTGCATTCTGTTTGCCAGTATTTTCTTTAAAAAAATTTATTTTTCTTCTTGAAAGAGGGTCTCACTCTGTAGTTCAGGCTGGTCTTAAACTCACTGGGTAGCCCAGGCTGGCCTTGAATTTACAGCAATCCTCCTGCCTCAGCTTCTCAAGTGCTGGGATTACAGGTGTGCACCACCATGCCTGGCTGCCAGTACCTTTTTGAGGATTTTTGCATCTAGGTTTATTAGAGAGAAGTCTATGATTCTTTTTTGGTTGGATCTTTGTCTGAATCAACATGATACTAGTTCCAGCTTACCACACAAAGAATGGCCATCATCAAGAAATCAAATAATAACAAATGTTTGCAAGGCTTCAGGGAAAAGGAACACTTCTACATTGTTGGAAGGAATAAACTATTACATCCACTATGAAAATCAGTATGGAGATTTCTTAAAAAACTAAAAACAGAAATGCCATTTGATGCAGCTATTCCTCTTCTAGGTATCTTCCTAGGAGAGTTAAAGGCATCATATATAGCGATACATGCACACCCATGTCTATAGCAGCACAATTTTCTTTTTTGTTGTTGCTTTTGTTTGTTTAGCACAATTTTCCTAACAGCTAAATCTTGGAAGCAACTGCCCATACACCCACAAACAGATGAATGGATATATAAAATGTGGTACTACTCGGCCATAAAGAAAGACTAACTTGAATCATCTGTATGAAAATGGAGGTACTTAAGACCATAATTTGATGAAATAAATCAGACACACAAACTTAAATACTGCACAGTTTCTCTTATATGAGAAACCCAAATTCTACATAGCAAAATAAAAGAGAGGAAATAGAAAGACAGATCTTTCTCAAATGTGAAGGGGATCAAGAGAGGGAGAAAGGTGCCGAGTGTGGTGGTGCACACATGTAATTCCAGCACTCAGGAGGCTAAAGCAGGAGGACTGCTGCGAATTCAAGGCCCACATGGGCTACACAGTGAGCTCAAGGCCAGCCTAGACTACATAGCGAGACCCTGTCTCAAAAACAGAAATCAAAAAACAAAACAAAAGAGATGGAGAAGGGGGAGAGAGACGGGAGGGAAAGTGGATGAGAATTTAGGAAGACCCTAGATGATGAGGGTACCACATTCCCTGCTCTGTCAAATCAATTAACCAACACATACAGTGGGCGGGTACCTGAATTCTACAACGACCTTCCTCCGTGGAAGACCGGAGAAAAGCTCGCTTTTCAATCCATATTTTGAGCCATCTTCAATTACTTGTTGTAGCACTGCCTAGAAAATAAAAGGAATGGGATTTAATGACAAAATACTGTGATGTTCCTGGGAATTTTGCTAATTTGTTCATTCTAATTTATGCAGCCGAGAATTTTGTACCACTGTGTGTAGCACCACCTCTGGCATCATAGCAGGTAATACAGGCCTCCTGAAAATCAGTAAATCTCAACCATTCACTCCTACAGAAACTAACGATGTATATATTTATAGATGAGGAAACTGAAGCTTAGTGAGATGAAGTAACTGCCACAGTTTGCATAGTAAATACTAACAAAACCAGAAGGAGCATCTAACATTTATTGAGTGCATACTATATGCAAAGGATTGTGCTAAGCATTTTACATGTACTAGCTAGTTTAATCCTGACCACAGCCTCAGAGATGAATAGAATTTTTATAAACAAGGAAGGAAAAACATTGAGAGATTAAGGTCACACTGCTATTAAGTTATGTAGAAAAAATTTTTCCCAGTCCATACAGTAAATGTATTAAATAATTAGTGCATGTATGCAGTTGCTGCTTTTGTGATAACCATTCACTAGTAATGGTAGGAAACAAAGACATATAATTAAAAGCCTATTGGCTACCCAAGTAACAAACAAGGAAGTCTTGCAGAAACTTCCAAAATACATTCTAGGTTAATTTTTAGTTACTAACACATAACTATTGTATAGTTCACAGAATTTATACTTGGTTTTCTACTAACAGTAATGACGTGTTTTTCAAAATGTAAAACTACCGTGATAAACTTTTACTTACACTTATATTGGTTTTGCTTCATCAAGTACATTCTGAATACTAAAAATGTATTTCATATGAAGAATTTTATTACAAAAAAGAGATGGCTAGAACGGTCACCAAATGGAGGGAGGGCAACAGCAGGCAGTAAAACAATATATAGTCTATAAGTAAAAAGCAGCATCCACAGAGTGAGTGCTAAATGAGGTGCTTCTGGGGCTGGGGACTTAGCTCAGCGGCAAAAGCACCTGCCTGGCAAGCGCAAGGTCGTGAGTTCGGTTCCCGGTACCGGAAAAAAACCAAAAAAAAAAAAAAAACAAAAACAAAAACAAAAAAAAACAAAAAATAAATGAGGTGCTTCTGTGTGTTATGTTTACACCACATAATTTTAACCATGGGCAACATGTCCCATTTAATGCAAAACTAAGGTTCAGAATATGTACATGTTCAAGGACACAGAAAATAATATTCTGCTTATTCACACTCTACAGCAGGAAACAAAGAGAAAGAATTAATATCTCAACATTAAATTAAATAGTATTAGTCATACAGAAGGGGCCCAAGAAGTTTAAGAAGACTGTACGTGGAGAGGTAAACACTAATGAGAAGGAATCCATATTCAGATTATTCTAAATTTAAGGGTATAGCTTTTTTCACTTCTCATCCCTTTGTATGAAATAAACGGTACACTCCATTATAGTTAATAACAATGTCAGAGTTCTTCTTAATAAATTACCCTCTCTTCACTGATTGCTCTGGCACAAACAAAATAAACAGAGCACTTCAATAAAAGATTCCTGTTCACCTGTCCTTATTGTATTTTTTTCCTTCCATCCCCAGGGGGAACCACTTTTGCTTCTCAGTGTCTGCTGTTGCTTTCTCTTCCACCACTTACACTTTCCTCCCGCACTCCATGTTCTTGTTCTAGCTTCTTACTTTACTGGGTTTTCTGGTATCAGAAATAAAACTCAGGACCTTGCACTTGCACTTGCCAGGCAGGTGCTTATGCCGCTGAGCTATACTTCTGGTCCTAGCTTATCATTTTACACTTTTAGTGATTTAAACTACTTCCCTACAACTTCAACTACAACTTACCTTAGCAATCTCTCTTTTGTTACATACTGAGATATATATACATGTATATATATTTTTTCAACTGAGGATTAGCCATGTTTGTCAGGTACTTCAAATGGAAAATACTTGCTCTTCCTTCTACACTCTATTTCCACAAACTTTCCTCCCACTCAGCCAACTAAGCAAGTCAGACAGGAGTTCCTAATACATACTCTTTCCCTCAGCCTCCAAAACCAATCCCCGAGCCCTGTGCATGCACTCTCCCAAATACCATCTCGGATATTCCCCCTCAGCTCCTTTTAGATACTTATCTGTCAACTATACCACTGCAAAAATAATCACAACAAAAATATTACCTCTTTTCTTAAATTACTTTGGGGGAGGGTGCCGGGACTGAACTTAGAGCTTCACACACATTCTACCACTGTACTACACCTGCAGTTCCTTATAAAAGCACACATTTAATCAAGTATAGGCTCTAGTTAATGCTTCTGTGATTCTCCACAATTGAAAAGATTTAACTGGTCAGGTGGTGCATGCCTGTAATCCCAGCACGCTGGGAGACTGAGGCAGGCAGATTTCAAGATCAAAGCCAGCCAGGGATACTTAGTGAGACCTTAATTTTTTTTTAAAAAAGGATGCAGCTCAGTGTGAAGACTCTAGGTTCAATCTCTACCATGACTGAAGAAGGAGAGAGGGAGAAAAGGAGAGGGAGGGAGAGAGGGAGGAAGAAAGACAGACAAAGAGAATATGAAGGAAGAAAGGGAGGGAGGGAAGGAGGGAAGGATGAAAGGGAAGGAGGAAAAGAGAAAGAGAAAGGAAGGGCTGAGGATTTAGCTCAGTGACACAGTGCCTGTCTGGCAAGCGGGAGATCATGAGTTGGATTCCCGGTACTGGAAAAAAACCAAAAAAAAAAAAAAAAGAAAGGAAGAAAGAAGAAAAGAGAAAAATTACATGCATGCAATTTTTTTTTTCCTGAAATTTACTTGTTGAAAGGTGTAATT
>NW_004955411.1:14507105-14573034 GCF_000276665.1 Chinchilla lanigera
GCGCTTTTGCCGCTGAGCTAAATCCCCAGCCCCAAGGCCCTTCAAATGATGTAATTTCACATCCTCCTCCGCGCCACCCTGTGTGGAAACCACGCTTGGCCCTGCGAACCTCCAGACAACGCCACGTCCTTCACTGACTGTACCTTGGCCCAAGCTGTACCTTCTGCCTCGAATGCCTACTCTGCACCTTCCAGGTACATGCTTCTCCTCGTCCAATTCAAGGTCACGTCCTCATGCCTCAGGATAGACTTACACATACCTTTCTTTACACTAGGACTGCATTCTATATATTACAATACAATTATGTTATTTATCACATTATCACACTCATATTTTCACTATAATTTTTTCATGCTTTTATTTGATTCTACGTTCCTTGAGGCTAGCATCCACACCATTTAATCTTTATTTATTAATTTTTTTTGTGGTACCGGGAATCGAACTCATGACCTCGCCCTTGCCAGGCAGGTGCTGTGCTGCTGAGCGATATCACCGGCCCCCATTTAATCTTTAGCTCTCAGTAATATAATCCCTGCCAAATAATAAGGAGATTAGTGGGCACAGAGATGAAAGCTTTTAACCACAGAATGTCAGGGAGCAACTGAAGTTTCCTGATATGCCAATAGATGAATAAGCTAGAAGCTCACCTATTTATCAATATGTATGTTTAGAGGCTCAGGATTTAGCTCAATGGCACACTGCCTGCGCGGCAAGTGCGAGGTCGTGAGTTCGGTTCCTGGTACCGGAAAAAAAAACAAAAACAAAAAAAATATGTGTATTTAAATGTAAGCTGTACTCAGTGATGGACATACTAATACAGAAAGGGTTTTAATCAGAAATGAAATCTCTCATAAAATATGTTTTGGAATACTTTAGTAAATTAATGAATATTCCAACTTACTGGTACTTTCTATACCACCATCATCTTTCTACATGCATGATTTCTGTCATTTCATCTAACTCTGCCATTATTTTCCTATGACTCTTACCAGGACTTTTGGGAAGCTACAGCTGCCTACTTGCCTCAGCACTTTTGGGCAACAGCTGTGTTTAAAACCACTCACCCTTTCCATGTGCTCAAAGGAACCACCCATGACTTGAATGCACCCATAGTCTACAGCTGCCTAAGAACAAAAACTCAATTCATGAATGAGAGAAATGGAACAATCTAAATTAGTACCTCTTGCTGTTTTCCCCGCCTTTTGGTAGTGTATACAAAAGTGAACTTATCAAATAAAAAATGTACATAAAATAGGATACTACCCGTCATACAGGGTAATTGCAAAATACACCTAAGGAAATAGGAGTTCATCTGCATTTTTCTCTATCCAATTAAACCATATTTTCTTTTCTTCCTCTTAACTGAACTGAATACAGTATTACTCAGTTGTAATTTTTCTGGCAAGTCATCTGTACACTACTGACAGATGGAAACCTGGTACCAAAGTGACAGTTCTTTACAATGCCACACGGCTACTCTCTTTTTCTTTTTTTTTTTTTTGCTTTTTTTCCGGTACCAGGAATCGAACTCACAACCTTGCGCTTGCCAGGCAGGCGCTGGTGTCGCTGAGCTAAACCCCCAGCCCCACAAGGCTACTCTCCAAGCAGAGAATGATTGGTTTGTTGTTGGGCCTAAGAAGGGATGAATTTTTTTCTTGATTTGATATGAAAAATTCACTGAACTTGCAGGGTTACCTGTTCTCTAAGATCTTACTGGAGCAACTTAAGATTTCTCCAACTCTCTAGGGCAGTAGTGGTGAACCTATGGCACACATGTTATTTGCTTTTCTTTTAACACAAAAGATGTTAATTATGAGGTTTTTTTTCTAAACCAAAACCTCAGTATTCACGTTTAACTGCACTGTCGGCATTTTGTGATAAATAAGTGGGTTGTGGGTTGCAGTCTGGGCACTCTAAAAAGTTTGCCATCACTACTCTAGGTCTTCCTGATTTCTCCATCTCTAAACTTTTTTATGCTTATTGTATCAAGCACTTTTTTTGTTTTGATATTTATTGTCTATTGAAAGAAAATCTGTTTCTTGGTTTCTTATGTATAAATTGTATGCTTCCAACAGACTGTAGGAAGTAGAAATCAATATACTTTTCTTGTATTAAATACACAGCCTACTTACTCACCCATCGAATAGTTGTCCAGCATCTACTACAGGCCAGGCTCTGTGCTATAAATTGGAGAGCCAACCGTGAGAAAAACAGATGCTATAACCCTAATGGGAATCGGAGTTTAAAGGGCATGTGACATTAACAAAATAAAAGGAAAGTAAAATAGCAACCACAACAAGTTCTGTAAATGAGAGGTACACAGTGCTGTGAGAGTATATAAATGAAAAGATCAAAAAACTGTTGCCCAGAAAATATCAAGAGCTAAAGGGTAAGGAGCTGTTAACTCAGAGTATGCTCTGGGCAGGAGGGTCAATATGTACGAACATTGTGAGGCAAGAGGAGGCATGATGAATTTCAGAGTTGAAGGACCATCAGCCTGGCTAAAGCACGAAGAGTGAAAGCACAATGGCTCAACAATAACTCATTCTTACCTTTGTTAATAGCTCTCTGTTTATTTTGAAATTTATAGTCCCTGGGCCGGCGCTGATCTCACTCACCACTGTGTCGCACTTAAGCTGAAAAAATAACAAATAATGTGAAACAGGTATGCCACATCATGGACCTAATAGTATACAGAATTCTAACACTGTAAAACCGACTTATAATGGCAACAGAGAAGTCATCCCCAGTCACTGCGGCTGGGCCTCTCCCTTAGCCAATCTCTTCAGTCCCATCATTCTATGTAGGTATAAATATTTTCTTGTTTTCCTGACTAGAATGCCATTTTGTATTCAGAATCTTTTCTCACCTCAAATTTTGTACCTGTCACACAATGACCATTTTATTTCACCTATCTTTCACAAGAGCCTTTGGGTCATGACATTCTGTCAGAGGCTACAGTAAGCACTTGGACTAAATGGATAGAAACGGGCTGTTTCCCTACTGGTGCCTTCACTGCTTCCCCTGCCACGCGCTCACACTCCCAATATAAACCTATGAGCCAAAGAGGTACGTGTTGTCACTGAAGAGCCCCTAGTGCGTATGTTTAAGAATTTAGAAGAAATGGGAGGATAGGGGTTAAATACTGTCATTGCACTAATTCCACCTCGGGTGTACCTCTTGACAAAAATTTGAGGTGATTTTTTTGCCTCAAGACCATAATGTTAAGTGAAATAAATTGGACACACAAGTTTAAATATGTCATGGTTTCTCTTAGAAATCTAAAATATGAATAAAGAGCAAAATAAAGGACCGATAATAGGAAGTAGGGAAACTTTTTTCAAAAGGGAAGCAGAACAAGGGATGGGGAAGGGGAGGAAGGAAAAAGAATTTAAAAAGAACTGAAGGAAAAAATGGAAATACAGCTTTTTCAAATGGGAAGGGGATCAAAAGTGGGAAGGAATAGGGAGAGATGGCAGGGGACAGGGACAAAAAAGAATTAAGATGTGGTGAGTACATGTACAAAATCCCTATGATAAATGTAGTCATTATGTATTGCAAACATACTAATAAACAAAATTGAAAAGTATCTACTAAACAACCAAAGCTCCTTTATCAGACTCATTCTTAAACTTTTTTCTATGATAGTGACTTTCATTGTTCAAATTCTTTCACTGTTCAAATTCTGTGTAACATATGTAATAACACTATTAATAAAATTTTTAAGAAAACCAAAAAGACTTGTCCAATGTCTGCCTTTTATGAGGATATTACAGTAAAAATTTTGGTCATTTCTTGCATTTAATTCCTCTTTTAGATACCAAACCCATCAAAAAAAAATACAGAAAGTTTGTTAAATCATCTAAACACTTATTCTTTGTAATGATTCTATTTACATCTAATAATTTCTTATCATACTTTAACACTGTTATCAGAAACTCATTTAAAAATTTAAGCCCACTACTCTATCAAGCTTGTTCTTCTAAATTCTAAAATCCACCCAGCTTCAATCTGTAAATTTAATTAACACTTCTCCCGTGAATACTTAATCAAAAAACTGAACAATGTCAGCTCTAGAGAAATATTTTACAACTAATATGAAAAATCTCTATAGCCCTCTAGTGTGTACATGGGTAAAATGGATTTAAAAGATTTTTTCCAAGATGCCTTGAATAAGGAGAGATTATTAAACTCATTACTGTAGCTGAGATAGCCTGCAGAGCACTTTTTTCTTTAAAATGCTAAGCTTATTGTAATGTAAAATGAAGATTATAGTGTTAAAATACCTTCTCTGCCAGTCTCTTGGCTTGAACTTGATTATCTCGTCTTGAATAGTCATTTCTGTTTTTCAATAAGGAATCCACAGAAAGCTGAAAATCAGCTACCCCTCTAAAGAAATAGAAAAGTGTTATTGCTACAAAGATTACTAGTGTAACAAAGACTAACTGTGGGTTCTCCACAGCAACACAATTTTATCAGAAGATAATATGCTTCAAAACTAAAAGACAATCTTTAATAAATGGTGCGGGAAAAACTAGCTCTCTAGATGCCAAAGACTAAAACTAGACCCATGTTATCACCATGCACTAAACTAAAGTCAAAATGGATCAAAGATCTAAATATTAAAACAGAAACACTAAATCTACTGGACGAGAAAATAGGTAGAAATATTGAAGACATAGGTGTAGGCAGAGCATTCATGAAAGAAACCCAGACTGCACAGGAAACACTTCAAGAATCAACAATTGGGTCCTCATTTTATTAAAAAGCTTTTGCACATCAAAAGAAATCACTAACAGAGTGAAAAGACAACCTACAGAGTGGGAAAAAACTTCAGCCAATTGTCCTTCGACAAAGGACTTCTATCTAGAACATATAAAGAATGGAAAAAAAATCAGACCACCCAAATCAAAGACCCAGTCCACAAATGGGCATCTGAGATGAATACATACTTCTCAGATGAAGAAATACAAATGGCAAGTAAATATATGCAAAAATGTTCAACATCATTAGTCATTTGAGAAATGCAAATTAAAATAGTATAATACTGAGATTCTATCTCACCCAGAAAGAATGGCTACCATCAAGAAATCAACCAATAACAAATGCTAGAGAGGCTGTAGGGGAAAAAGGAACCCTTCTCCGCTGCAGGTGGGAGTGTAAACTGGTACAACTACTGTGGAAATCTGTATGGAGATTGCTCAAAAAGCCAGGAATAGAGGTCCCATATGGCCTAGCTATTCCCCTTCTGGGCATCTTCCCAGAAGAATGAAAAACATCATATCACAGCAATATATGTGCACCCATGTTCACAGCAGCACAATTTGTAATAACTAGATCTTAGAAACAACCCAAATGCCCACTAACCAAGGAATGGATAAAATAATGTGGTATTTTTGTACAATGGAGTACTACTCAGCCATAAAGTATTACTTGAAATTTTCATAGGTAAATGGGTGCAACTTGAGACCATACTCATAAGTGAAATCAAGCAATAATTCACAACTGCATAAAACAATTAAATACTTAGAAAATAATCTAACTAAAAAAGTGAAAGACCTCTACAACAAAAACCACAGTATGTTGAAAAAAGAGATCAAAGAAGACATCAGGAAATGGAAAGATATGCCCTGTTCCTGGATAGGGAGAACCAATATAGTAAGAATGAGCACACTTCTAAAATTGACATACAGATTTAATGCAATCCCGATAAATAATATCAACAGCATTCTTCACAGAACTTGAGAAAACAATCCTAAAATTCACACTGAACTAGAACCTAGAATAGTAAAAACAATCCTAAGTGACAAGACTAAAGCAGGAGGTATCACAATCCCGGATTTGAAGTTGTATTACAAAGCTACAGAAATAGAAAGAGCATGGTACTGGGGCAAAAACAGACATAAGGATCAAAGGAACAGAAGAGAGCATGCAGGAACAACCCCAAGTATATGCAACTATTTGGTCTTTGACAAGAGGGACAAAAACATACATTAAAGAAACGTAACTTCTTTGATAAATGATGTTGGGAAAACTGGTTATCTACATGCACAACATTGAATCTAGACTATATCTCTCACCATGTAATAAACTAAAATCAAAGAACTAAATGTTAAAATAGAAACACAACCTGCTGGAAGGTAAAATTAGTAAAACTCGTATTAAAGACATAGGTATAGGCAAAGACTTATGGGACAGAATCCCAGGTGCACAAGCAATAATACCAAGAATCAACAAATGGGATATCAAATTAAAAAGCTTCTACACAGCAAAAGAAATAATCAACAGAACGAAAAGATAACTTTCAGAGGGGAAAAATTTTTGCCAGCTATTCCTTAGAGGACTAATATCTAGACTATATAAAGAGATCAAATAAATTAGACCCTCCTAAAATAAAAGGCCCAATAAAAAAATGGATAAATGAAATGACAGACACTTTACACAAGTATCAATGGCCACTAAATACATGAAGGGTGCTCAACATCATTGGCCATTAGAGAAATGCAAATTAAAATGACACTGAAATTCCATCTTACGTCAGAATGAACACCATTCTCAAGAACTCAAGTAATAACAAATGCTGGCAAGGCTGCAAAAGGAGGTTTTTCTGCATTGTTGGTGGGAATATAAACTGGTTCAATTACTAAGGAAATCAGTATGGAGATTCCTCAAAAAGCTATAAACAAATTCCATTTGATGCAGGTATTCCCCTTCTAGGTATCTTCTCAGAAGAGTTAAAGACATTGTACTACAGTGACACATGCCTACCTATGTTTACAGCAACACAGTTCATAACAGCTAAATCTTGGAAATAACCTATATGTCCATGAACAGATGAATGGATAAATAAAATGTTGTATTTACACAGAGTACTACTCTGCCATACAGAAAGATAAACCTGATACATCTGTAGGAAAATTGGTACATCCTGAGACCATAATATTAAATGAAATAAATCAGACACACAAGCTTAAATATCACATAATTTCTCTCATATGAGAACCACAAATTTATAGCAAAGGGAAATAGGGAGAGAGATCTTTCTCAAATGGGAGGGGATCAAGAGATAGAGGCAGAGGGGAGGGGGAGAAAGAGATAAAAAGGAATTAAGATGTGTTATGTACATATACCAACTCCACACAAGGAATGTAAACATTATGCCAAACATGTGCCAAAAAAAAGAAAAAGACAATTGAAAAAAGGTAAATTCTGTATTTTCCTGAATTTCCTTAAGGTTATCTGTTTTGCTTTTTTAATAGGAAAACGAATTAGGGAAAATTTTTAAAAAACTAACCTTTAAAAGGTATAATATAAAAAATGGAAACAAAGTTTTTGTAAAAAAAAGAGGGGAAGAGGGCTCATAGGAAGGAGGAGAATGGGCAAAAAAGAAGCAAGATGTAATATGCACAGGTGCAAACTCCCTATGATGAGTGTGTGTGCATGTGTGTGTGTGTGTGTAAAACCAATAAAATAAAAACATGAAAAAAATTAAAAGGAGGGAAGAAAGACCTAACATCTAGATTCTGAAACACAGCAAATATTAAAATATTCCAATGTGTAGGATAAAAATGGGTTCTTGGATAGATGAAACAGCTGGTCCTATGCAGGTGATAGTAGGTGACAGAGCCATAGGGTTTATTAAATTAGTCCCTCCCCTTTCATTTTTTAAAAACAATACTCTCATTTCTCTTCAGATCATGTAAATTTTTCTCACCTTTTAAAAATTAAAAACAAGTTTAAAAGGCAATAGCTATTTCCCTAGTACTTCTCAGAAACTGTAGTGTTGGTTAGTGTGAAATCCAGACTGGGGTGCTAATGGCTGATAACACAGTTCTTAATTCTAATACAGTAGCACTGGTATTATACAGGAAAGTTATCATAGTTGAAAATATAATTGAGAGAACCTTTTAATTTTGCTGGCACTTAGGACTATAAGGGAACCTGGGCTTATTATAGCAAGGCCATAGAGATTACCTCTGTTTTGACTAAACTTTTTTTTTTCAGGGCTGGGACCGAACCCAAGGACTTCACACTGAGTTATATCCTCAGCCTTTTCATTCCTTATTCTGAGATAGCATCTTACGAAGTCACTAAATTCCCCAGGCTAGGTTGAAACTTGTGATCTTCCTGCCTTAGCCTCCAGAGTGCTGGGATTACAAGCACTACAGTTGTGCCCAGCTTGACTAAATTTAATATACAGAATTTTAGACTTGTAGCCCAGAAAAGTTTTGAAGCCATGCTTAACATTTATTTCCTATTAATCAAACTTTTAGCAGGTTAAACTATTAAAGTAGAGGTAAGTAGAAGAAATCCTATTCAGAAGATGCGCAGAGATAATTCAGTTTATTAAATGTCCTTGAAATAAGATTAAAATTCAGATATTCCCCTTGTAAAAGGGATCTAAAGGCTGGACCTCCACATTTCTGACAGTAAATAAAAGCAGGATAAAGTCTGGTAATCTGCCTTAATTTTCTATGCCTCCTTCATTACCTTAACACTCTGGGTCACATCCTAACTCAGCTCTGAATACAGATACACTAATCATTTAAGGAGTATTTGTATTATGAAGTTTATTAGCCCCAAATTTACTGAGCCTATCTCATCCCCCTTCACGACCAAGGACACTATGATAAGAGTTACCAAACTAGTTTTCAGGGTGTATAGGAATATCTAGTTACCAAGTCTTTATAACGTCAAGTTCCAGAACCCCTGGAGTGATACCTAGAAGTTCTGAATCACTGTCCTAAACCTGTAGTCACTTTGGATTCCAGGAAAAGCACATTCTCAGACCACCCCATGAGGTTATGCCTCGTACCAGGGCAATTACTCTATGACAAGAACCAAGGCTCTCCCTCAAGCAGAAGCTGCTATCTCAAGATTGGAACCAAACTGCCTCCTCAAGGAATGATGGCTTTCCCAGAACCTCACAGAACCAGCCTTGAAATACCAATCACCAGACTGACCAGGATTACCTACGCCGCCAGCTGCGCAGACCCCCAACCCACGCCTTCGTTCACCTTTCCATAAAACCCAAAGCTTCTGACAACACAGATACTGAACCTCTTTATCTGTGCTTCTGAGGATGGCAATGCTGATTACAACTCCTTTCCTGCTCTTCACCACTGCTCATCTTTTATTTGGTTTTGTTTTGTTTCTTGAGACAGGGTTTCGCTGTATTGTTCAAGCTGGCTTTAAACTCACTATGTGACCCAGGCTGGCCTTGCGCTGACGGTGATTCGAGTACAGGGATTACAGGCGTGCAGCACCACGACAGGAACCACTGCTCACCCTCATTAGTGTTAAGGGACACATGGCTGATCCCAGTTTGTTAGAATCCGCAGAGCTGGGGTTTTTCCCCTGAAACTCTAGTAACATCCTTATTACGTAGAATGTAACTAACAGACTTTAGGAAAAAGGTAACTGATTTTGAAGTTGTTACCACAATTTTAGTTCATTTGTTTATTGTTACATAACTAAATTTGGACCTCATTCCAAAAGATTGATATAATTATCATTACTAGCATAAGAAAACATCAGAATAACATATGAATAATATCACCTGTCAAGAGTATTTAAAATATATATTTTAATTTTACTAAGTCAACTGCAATAATAGGATAACAGGTTGAATATGATAAGTAATATCTATGGTTAATTTAAAGGTCCATTCTATAAATTGACAAGTAACAATTTTTTGAATTATCAACAAATTTAGCAACATTTTAGACTATTACAAATACATTATACTTAACTCTTTTTTGGAAATTGGAATTGCAGATATTGACTTGATCAAGTTTTCTGGTGGAAGATCCAGCACTCTGGAAAGCTAGACATCAAAAAGAACAAAACGGGACAATAGTGTTGATATGTTTGTTATAGATTCAATGCAATACTACTTTGCCTCTAAAAGAATAAACTGATACATTTACAACATGTATGAACCTTAAATGCATCATGCATTTTGAATCTGACATTCTGAAAAACCCAAGTCGTAAGGATAAGGGCTACATCTGTGGTTGTTGGGGGTTGACGGTGAGGGGAGGCTTTGATCATAAAGCAGCACACTGTTCACCTTTTAGAATGAATTTTATCTTTATAAATTTAAAAATAGGGGCCGGGGATTTAGCTCAGCGGCAAAGCACCTGCCTGGAAAGTGCAAGGTCGTGAGTTCGGTTCCCGGTACCGGAGAAAAACCAAAAAAACAAAACAAAAAAAATAAATTTAAAAATAAAAATTTTTAAATGGTGTAGAAAGAGAACAGATGAAGCAATGAGAATCCAAAGATAATTTTTTTCATTTAAAAATATTTACGGAGTGGCTACTATTGGCTAAGCATTGTTCTAAGTGTTGGGGATATAGCAGTGAATAAAATGGAAAAAGAATCTCAGCACTATGGAAGGCTGAGGAAGGGTAAGTGCAAATTCAAGCCCAGCCTGGGCAACTCAGTGACTTATTAAGACCCTGTCACAAAAGAAAAAACAATTAGAAAGAGGGAAGAGCTAAGGATGCAGCTCAGTGTGAAGGCCCTGGGATCAATTTCTAGCACCACGAGAAACACACAAAACCAGACAAAAATCCTGTGGCACTTATAAATAAACAATATTAGAGAAAATCTTATCCCAGGCCTTATCAAAGTGTTACTTATCAGAACAGAAGGGGTTCAACAAAAGGGCTAGGTGTGCAGCCAAATGGTGGAGCACCTGCCTAGCATGTACGGCTGAGGGCATGATCCCCAGCACCACACACACACACACACACACACACGCACGCACAGTAGTGCATTTGTATTTTTTTTTAAAAAAGCTTCTTTCATGATTATAATACATAGCCAAAATTGTGAACCAATGCAAAATTGTGAACCAATGCCCTAGCCAGACACTTATAAGTTGGATGGCAGAGACATTCTCCCATGTCCTGAATAATTCCTACATGACAAATATGTCTTTCTTACTCCATGGAACAGTCAAATG
This sequence comes from Chinchilla lanigera, assembly GCF_000276665.1. Classification (NCBI taxonomy): domain Eukaryota; kingdom Metazoa; phylum Chordata; class Mammalia; order Rodentia; family Chinchillidae; genus Chinchilla; species Chinchilla lanigera. The sequence continues at coordinate 14,518,076 of NW_004955411.1, forward strand.
ACTTTCGTATTATTACAGCTTTCATTTCACAAATAATGAAAATAAAGTACAGAGAATTAATGTAACTTGCCTGAGTGGAAAAGCGGCAATGTGGACATAGGCCACACCCCCAGCCCATCAAAACCACCATTAAATTAATACAGCAACCATTAAATTAAAAGACACATCACCATTAATCCTCCTCAATATATTCCCCCTTCCTTCAAACATTCTATCGTCATTTTGTGAATCAGTTTGAGAAGCTCTCTTTTGTGTCTTTACAAGGTGTGATTAAAAAATACAGTGGAATGCTGCTAACCGCAGTCCAACAGAAAGCAGGCTCATAAAAAGATTACAGTGTATCCTCATCCACCTTATTCCCCGGATCCGGCACCATATGACTTCTGGATCTTCCACAAGTGAAAAGGATCATGAAAGGCAAATCTTTTGAATTGATTCGGGACACTGAGGCAGCCACAAGAGCACAACTAAAACACAAAAAAGGACTCCCAGAACTGCTTCAGGAAGTGGCAACAATGACGGCATGTGTTCAGCGAGGGGGAGAGTACGCCTTCAGTGAAAAAGGTATACCCCCTCCAAAAAAGTGAAAGAGCAATCCAGCCATAATCAAATTGAAGCAGTCTTCATCTTCTCCCCTACTTCCTCTATTCTGATGCAGCCTCTGCAGTGGACAAGCCACGGCTGTAGGTCTGGGAGTCAGACAAACCTGTCCTCAAACTGTGTTTCTGCCACCTACGAGGCATGTGAACCTTGAGCACCCACTGCATTGTTAAGTCACACAAAGTCTTTTTCTATACAGAAAGGGACTGATTAGGAGAAGTCAAGAAATCTTCAGGTGTCTATTAAATGACTAGGAGACCAGTAAATCACTGTCACCTGATGAATAATACTATTTACTCCTGATCACCAACAAAAGCAGTTTGTTGAACTTCACATACATATTAAGAAGTGCCCCCCAATCAGACCTAGAGCTATCGTTTATCTTGAAGATGTTTTAAACATTTGTGCTCTGGTTTAGTGTATGCTGATTTTTAAGCTGAAGTATTAAGGTAAAATCTTTTTATTTTAAATTGCCTGTCTTTAGGAAATGAATTACTCTATCCCCTACATAGAGATTATTTCCTTCACATGTGTTCTCACAAGTGGATAAATATCTCCAAAGCATCTACAGAACAAAGGTTGTAACAGTTCATGTTTATCCCGCAAAATGTTCCCACCAATAAAAACACATCAGTAATAAAGGTTCTATTATCATCTCTTGGAAAAAAAAAGATGAAAATTCCAGTTTCACTTTCATTAGCTATGAGGCCTTGCGAAAGGAATTTTACATTAGTGAACTTTAGTTTTCATAACTGAAATATGGAGCAATAAATCTATTAAATAATAAACTAGGACTCTTATGAGGATTAAAGAATGTATGTCATAAAAAAGCATGCAATAAATATTTCCTTTTCCATTTAAAAGGTTTTAATTTATTTTGGATACAACTTCTCTCAAACTTACTCATAACAACTAAGATTTTCTGCTATCTTAAATATGCTTAACTCTACTGAAAGAGAGAACTCACTGATACAGACCAATTTGAAACATTTCAGCTGACAAGTAGTGAATTTAGGTAGAAATAAAATGTTTCCCTTCAAATAAATACCTCAAAAATTTCATTCTAAAATAAACTAAAAAAACTCGAAGTCATTTATTTACTATATTTCATATTTTCCCAAAAAGTTCTAAGGGAGCTTAAACATTCAAAGCCAAAAAAGTACATATAAAATTACACCATACAACCTAAGCTCATGACAGCTCATCACTGTTTCTTGGCAACCAAAGTACAAAGAGAATCTTATACAGTGCTTGCTTTCCTAGCAAAGGATCCACTAAGTCAGCAAGAGCAAAGTTTTCCTAAAAGTGATTGTCAGAAGAGGCCACCCTCTTTAAATGAAGAAATGAGTATCAGAGTAATTGTTTCAATGGCAATTTTACAAAAGTCACAGAAACATTCTTACTGATGTAAATTAAAAAATGAAAGAGAAAGGGGTTGATGGATAGGAAATTGGTGTTTAATGGGGATAGAGTTCGAATTTTGCAAGATGAAGAGTTCCGCAAATGGTTTTAATGGACCCAGAACAATGTATACTGCATGAGCCACTGAACTATACTGTACTTGAAAATGCTTAAGATGGTAAATTCTGTTCTATGTATTTACCTACAATTTTAACAAAGGGAAAGAATTCTGCGATGAAGCTCATGAATAAAGGCTTCCTCACATTATCTCCCACCTGTGCCACCCAACCACAAAAAGAAACAGAAGGACAAAAGGCAGATAGTAAGTAGGGAAGATTGGTTTTCCAGCAGCAAATACACATGACAGTCACAATGCAAAGTCTTAACTTCAAAAAGGATAACCAAGGAAAGGCAGAAGCCCTGTTTGGTAAAGCTCCTACCTTGGTAATCAAGTATCAGAAATCATACAATAACAATTCTTATTCATACCCCAATTTGGGGAGGAACAAACTGAATGAATTCCATCATTTTTTCCTCTTATGACTGGTAGATGCTGCCAAGCTACAGGAGAGAATGAGTAAAGCAAGAGAAATCTGGTACTTTCTAGCACAAGTAAAGTTTCTAGGGTAACACAGCAAGGTCTTCCCAATTACAGGGTGCAAACCTTGATACAACAGTGTATGAGCAATAAAAGTCCCAGAGATCGGAGTCTTATAGGAAGATGAAAAAATATCACGGTTTTTCAACAAAAATTCGACAGGCCAAGTCAGTTCCAGACTGCTCTGCAGGTCACCATGACTTACTGTAGAGTGAAACAAGTAGCAAGTTCAGAGTTTGTATTTTTGCAATCACTCAGCTGCAGTGAGCAAAGAACAAAGCCAACAGGGAATGAAGCCACCCACACAACATGCAAACAAAAAGTCTAAGCAGAGCTGTCAAGCACAAACAAGAGAAAAAAGAATAAGCATCACAGAAAAGGCAAACATATTGAAAGTGGTGGCGGGGAGAGAAACAGGAGGAAAAGGAGGAAGAGATACACTGAAAGACAATGGAAAGAATGTGACATACAAAAAATCAAAGACCTGTCCAGAGGAAAAATATAATTCAAGGAATAGAAAAGATTAGCCACAGAGACGTATCTTCACAAATGCTTCAGGATTTGAAACTTACTGAGATGTGAATACAGTAAACAAGAACTAAAAGACAAGACAAAAAGGAATATTAAAATGAGGCTAAAAATGATCAGATTTTTACAACAACTACAAAACATAAAGGAATATTCATAATTGAGAAGAAGTATGATACAGAGGGCTACAATAATCACAGAAAATATTTTAATGACTGGAAATGGAAGCAGTCAGAGAAAACTAAAATTTGGGACAAGATAAATCTAATTTTAGGAATATACAAAAGAAGGAAGACATACCCAAAAAGAAGGAATGGCCCTGGACAGGGTTTGAGGAGGTTCCCCAAAGAGACAGGAATCTCAACTCACTGCACCCCCATAGGTTCTTCCACTCTCATCACAGAAAAGCATTTCAGGACTTGTCAGTGTGAGGCATAGGCAACTTTACTAGACAGAGTTAAAAAGTAAGAAAAAACAGGGAAGGGACTTCAGCTTGAGGAGCTGAAGAGGGCACGGGTCTGATGAAGAGGATCACGCTTCCTCATTAACAAAAGAACAAGACCACATTTCACGGATTTGCTGGAGCGGCCTAGAGTATGGCTTATCATGGTCTTAGCTCTGTTTTGCAAGATGGCTCCAGGAGAAGTCGTTATTGGTTGAGGGGGCAAGTCAATCTCCATGTGATGACTGTTCCTGCTTGGGACGGTCTCAGTCCTGTGGAAACTTTAAAACCATAGTGATTGTTGGTTTAGGGCAATAACTGAAGATTTCTGGGTGTTCCAATCATAGCTAAATGTCTCTGTAAATCTCTTATTCTCATGTCCTCAGTCTTGAAGAGGGATAAGTTATGTATATTTAGGGCTAACCAACCTTGCCCACTTTTAGAAGGATAATCCCTAAGTGATTAACATGCCTTTGCACAGAGCTAAGAAGGGATCTGACCCAAACTTCTAAGGTACAAAGATTTGTTCTGTTTTTATTCCCAGGAGGAGTTCCCCCTCCTTTTTAAAGCAAGCCCCAAACAGGTCTCCCCCACCTTTTAAAGCAAAAACAGCCCCTGACTGTCTTCATGCTCTTTATCATTCCCTGACTGCTTCATGAGTAAGGAGTTTGTCCTACAAAGTTCTCTGCCTATGTCAGGAAGATTGGCAAACAAGCAAACACACAGGAAAGTAGGTAGACTTTTCTAGTAAATAGATAACAATAGAGGGACGAAGCCCAAAGCCACAGACTTTGAAAGTGACTGCCAAGAAGAGATACAAAAGATTTGGAAGCAGAATGGTGCATTATTATTTGGCAGGATTTCTAACGTGGTCTTAGAAGTAACAAAAATCAATCAACAGAAGCCAAGAAAAATTAAAAGTAGTCACAGATTATCTTGACCCTATTCTACACCTCCACTGCCTCAAAAGCAGAGGCTGAGAAAAGATTATGTAAGCAGGCAATTTATCTGGGAGATGATTCTGGAGAGCAGAAGAATGAGACAGCTAGTGTCAAAGAGTCTCATCAAGGTGACTGCCACAGACAACAGGGGCTTAATTTCTATCATATCTCCTAAAAATCATATACATGTGAAGCAGATGGGCCTATCCAAAATATCACAATGGAACTAAGTTTGTGCTAGAAACAGCAAACTTCAGGGAATATAAGGGACTATAAACAGTAACTGAACAGAAGCACACATGAGTTCGCCCAAGTGGCAGCTGTAATCACAGGTATGACCAAGGTCATGAGAGACAAAGCACAATAGTCAATAAAAGGGAAAGCTTCCCTCAAGAACATCTACATCTCAATACACTTCCGCATAGTGTACCATTGTGCAGTAAAATCAACGTAAATCCCATGCATTTCTACAGATCAATTTTCTAACAAACTGAGCCATACCAAAAAAAAAAAAAAAAAAAAAATATGCTGCAGGAAGATAGTTTTCTATTATATCATATTTAGTAACTTGCAAAATAATACTATTTAGAGATGCATTTGTAGGTAGTTGTTATGTATAGGTCTCATAAACACAAATTTCAGGTTAGATATTACCACACTACCTCTTAGGTAAGGAAGGAGTTGACAACCAGGGATGGCTAGCCAAAGGATTTATTTTGTTTGTTTGTTTGTTTTCCAGTACCGGGAATTGAATGCACGACCTTGCGCTTGCCAGGCAGACGCTGTGCCGCTGAGCTAAATCCCCAGCCCCCAAAGGATTTTAATAATACCTGTAATGTTTTACTTTTCAAGCTAAGTGGTGGGTACAGAGAAATCAAGTATATTCTTCCCTACAACTGAATATTGCATTAAAAAAGAAACTGCATCTAACATCAAAATAAATTATCATCTCAGGAAAATATAATAAAGAAAGTTCAACAATGAAATACATCCTGGTTAAATTACTAAATTTAAAAAACCAAGCACTCAATGAAGAAAAGTCCATGGGAAATGAAGTGTACTTTATTTCGGAGCCAGGTTACCTAATCACAAAGATCGTGAAGCATTTAGTTTCAGAAAAATTCAAAACAAGAGCTAAATGATTTAACGTTATTCTTTTCTTCCTAAAATGAAGGTTTTCCCATTCCTAAATCTATTTTAACATTTCCAAACATGGTAATTTTATAAAGTTAAGCTTCCCTTTGATATTTGCAATATTATTCTATCTGAGAAGACAAGATTTCTTTCTGTAAAAAAAAAAAAGTAACATTTTTTTAAAAGCCTTGTAAGTCTCTCTTAAAACTCAGCTTACAAAAAATTCCAGCCAATTAAGCTATACATTGGGAAACAGATGGGCAGCAAGTATTTTACTCAATTTGATATAAAATAGGAGGCAAGTAGTGCATATACGGTTAGTAAACAGACTATAAATATAAATTCTGAGGAAGTTACTCAATGCAAAGATAAAAGAAAGTCATACGTATTGGCCTCATCTCTCATGGCATAGGTTAATACTAAATTTGAAATATCAAGTTTTAAAAAACATTCCAAATTGCAATGTCTTTCACAATCCTTTTTCTAAGCTATATGGACTTCATTTAGGAAATACATCAATAATTCCTGAAACTGTACTAAAGGTTTCTTTTTCTTTTGTTAAAATCAAACAAAAATAAGTTTAGTGGCTGGGGATATAGCTCAGCGGCACAGCACCTGCCTGGCAAGTGCAAGGTCGTGAGTTTAATTCCCTGTACCAGAAAAAAAACAAAAAGAAAAAATAAAATAAGGTTAATACTTGAATGTCTTCCATGATAAAACTTAAGGAAAAAAACCTTAAAAATAAAAATTACAACACAGCCCAGTTTTTATAAAAAGCTTATCTTGTCTTGCCACCTTATCTTCCTGCCTGTACATCTGCATAGAAATACATCTTAAAAAAAAAATCAACCAATGTTAGTAACAGTGATTGTTGATGGAGATGTTGCTTTAAAAATTCTTTGCACTTATTTGTATTGTTTAAATCTTTATAATGAGGTCATTATGTTTGCAAAACTGATACTTTTTTCTTTACCAAGCCACAATCATTAAAAGTACTTCTAAGAAATTCCTATTGAAGCTGAGTGTGGTAGCACATGCCCGTAAAAGCATTCTGGGGGGTTGAAGCAGGAGGATTACAAATTTAAGCTCAACCTGGGCAATTTAGTGATTTAACAAAACTGTTCAAAATTAAAACTTGGGGAAAAAAACCCCAAAGGCTTGGATGTAGCTCAGAGTGAAAGCTATAGGTTCAATCTCTAGTACTGGGGGAGAGGAAAAGAGAAAAAGGAAAATAGGAAGAGAATGTGAGAATGGCGGGAAGTACATGAGTGCCTGAGCTGGGCAGGTAGGAGGCTTGAAATCAGACGAAAGAATGGTTATTGTCATGAAATCAACGCACAACAAATACTGGCGAGGCTGAGGGGAGAAAGGAACCCTTCTCCACTGGTGGCAGGACTGTAGACTGGTACAACCACTGTGGAAATCAGTGAAGATTCCTCAAAATAACTAGCATTTGAGGTTCTATTCGACCCAGCTATTCCCCTTCTGGGTATTTCTGCAGAACTGAAAACATCACACCATAGTGATATATATGTGCATCCATGTTTATAGCTAAATCTTGGAAACAACCCAAATGTCCATCAGCTGAGGAATGGATAAAAAAAGATGTAGTATTTTTATACAATGGAGTATTACTCAGGTATAAAGGAAGATAAACTCAAGGCTTTTATAGGTAAATGGATACAACTAGAGACCATATCCATAAATGAAATAAATCAGACCCGCATGTGTAAGCATCATATTGTCTCCCTAGTGTAAGAAACTGAAAGAGTAAGCAAAATCCAAAAAGTACAATAGATATTGTGAAAGGGAAAGAAACTGCTCAAAAGGAAACAACAACTGGGATGAGGAAAAGGAGAAAAGGGAGAAAAAAAGAGATATGCATACACACACAAGATAGCTAAGATAACTGTACTACTAATTTTTATTAATTTATCGAAAGGGACAGTTAAGGCTTAATTTTTTTTGACCAATTTTGCAGGCTTATATCTGGTAATCTGAACAACTACTTTGAAGATAACAACATGCAATATAGCAACCACTGTTGATTTCCTATCTTGTTTTGAAATTCTGTATCTTTTTAATTTTATTCTCTGTAAAATTAAAAAAATAAAAAAAACTACCAAGACATAGAATGATGAAGCAAATGTGGCAAAATGTCAGCACTTCATGTATTTCGATAAAAGAGGATATGGAGTTCTCAGTACCATTATACAACTTTTCTCTAACTTTAAATTCCTTCAAAATTAAAACTAAAAAAAAAAAATTAAATGAACTGGCCAAATTTACTTTATGTCAGGGTCTCACTCTATAATTCAGGCTGGCCTTGAACTCATTATGTAGCGCAGACTGGCCTCAAACTCTTAGGGCTCTTCCTGCCTCAGCCTCATGAGTGCTAAGATTACAGGCATGTGCCACCCAGGACAATATTTAGAAAACTATAGATTCAAAGTTTGCTGAATCCATGTGCTATTGCATGTAATATAATCCTTCATTCCTAACAAAGCTATCCTCATTTATAAAGATACTAAGCATTGTACGTATTTCTATTTATCTTCAAGTGTTAGGTAATCACGTAATGCTTCCATATTCAAAGACATATATATTTATGTTGCTACATAAATTCATAATGTTCTTTACCAGTCAGACTGTGCATCTTGCCTTCACAAACTAAAGAGCATAGTGAACAGGAAAGAGCTTATTTTTTTCATAAAAACTCTTCAAATTATTGATCACATGGCTAGGTTAGGTTAAACTCTCTAGATTGCAATTTGTTTAATTACATTATTATGTGAACTATATTCAAGGGTTGCCATGGGGCCAAGTGTGAATGTAAAGTAAGTGGCACAGATATATGCCCAATAAATATATACTCGACTTACATTCTGCACAAAAAGAATACAGCCTTTGCAAAACTAAACATAGTATGTTTCTGATTAAGGCATTACCTTGACCTAAAGACTCAAAAAAGGAAACCACCTACGGCCACTGAGGCCCAAAACTATCTACCTCACACACATTTACTGTCTATAGTAACATGAGGCTATTACTGCTTTGTCCTCATTAGCACAATTTCACAAACCTTGGGAAATCCTGCCCAGACGAATAACCTGACCATTATAGCAGCCTCATCAAAAATCTATTCTTTAATAGAAAGCATCAGAGTTTATGCCTTAAAACTCCTTCCACTCCCTTCCTTTCTCTACCCATCAATAAACTGTTACATCAAGAAAGGGGTTCAATCCTAGTCAAGCACCCACCCCCAGTCCTCTCTCCCTATGTGCCAGGAAACGATTAGCCTTACAGCCTATTTCAAATTCTCTGTGACCTAACTCACCTGTCCAACCTGAAACACTACCAAAACTCTAATGTGGTGGCGCTTTCCCTTACCCTAGGAAGCAATAAAATCAGCTTTATCTTACTAAAATGTGATGTTGGTGTACCTGGGGAGTTATCCCTGGCCATAGCGGTACACCTGTAGGCATAAAGACAAGGCAGAGGGATTCTCCAACGAAGGCTAGAAACAATAAAAATGAACGAATGTACATTATATGCCAGGCAAAATATGTCCACTAATAAGTTTCACTAAGAAGGAAATCGGCTTGTCAAGACCATAACGCACTGTCCTTGTAAAAATTCCACAGGTGGCCGGCGAATTTTAAAAATTCTTTTTGACCAGTTCCAGATTTATTCTGCAGTTTTTACCGGCTGCCGACAACTCTCTGCAAGAGCTTTCAAGCTGGATCGTTTCCGATGGCAATTTAGGTTCACTATCAACTTCACGAATGTTAGGAACGCTGATTTCTCAGGGTCCAAAGTACAGTGAAGAACCCAAAACTGTGGGCGGAGGAATGAAGGAAGCAACAAGCGCCGTGCAAGGTTTACATCTTACCCTGAGAACGCGATCTCCACCCCACTATCTCACCCTCCACAGGCTTCCCTACGCCGGAGAGCCAGAAGACCGCAGAAGGCAAACTGGGTTCCGCGGAACGCGCTCCCACGCTGAGGAGGGCCCGCAGAGGCCAAGCGGGGCTTGGGGTCTGTGACTTTTGGGGAGTCTTCCTTCCACCCACTCTGGTATCCATACCTGACTGGCAATGGACCTGCGAAAGCCGCACGCCATAGCTCACTCTAAACGCCGCGGGTACCGGGCCTGGCTCCGCCCACCTCTGCAGCCCCGCCTCTGCACACCGGAAGTCCACCCGAGAGGGCGACGACAGCCAATCAAGGAGCCGTACGGCTCGCCACTAACCTTTGCCCTCTTGGCGCGAGGGCGCGCGGGAAATCCCAAGTGCATCCGGAGCCTTCCCGGCTGCTGGGACTATGGCCAGCTCTTCGGTGTCCAAGGTACGTGGATTGGCACTTGCCGGGGCTCCACCGTGCCCTCGTTCCCCTTTGAAGACTGGGTGAAGCCAGTTACGTCGGTCTCGATTTCCTGGCTCGAAGGGCAGGAGAAGTGGGCAGACCTCGGGCTTCTTTGCTCCAGGTCCAACTGAGACCAGTTTTACTTGGGAATGGAGGTCGCGGACCTGTCTTGTGGTCCTGCTAGGATTTTTTCATTCCAATTTATGGAGGTCAGATGCTACCAGGATGTGCCCCCAGTCGCCCCTACTTTTCCTCTCTTAAGTATTTACTGTGTGCCAAGCACTCCGTTAGGTACCCAGATAGAGACTTTATGTAAGAAAGGCGTTAATAAGCAGATGTTCATACATTATGACAAGTGTGAACAAGGAAGAAAGATAGAAGTATATAAAAAGAAGAGGAAAAAAAAAGAGAGGGAGGAACCTAATATACATTACTGGGGATCCGCGAAGGCTTTATGGAGAAAGTGACCTTTTGCCTGAGACCTGAAAAATGAAAATAAGTTTTTCAGGCACAGGGAAAGGAGAACAGAAAGAATAACATGTTCTTTGCCTTAAAAGATGGAAATGAAATGGCATATTAAAGAAATTGGGAAGTTAGTATAACCAGGGGGTAGAGACGGTAGGAGCGATAGGACAAATTAGTGTAAAAATGAAACGCAGATATGTATATGTTGGGGTGGGTCGAATCATATATGAGCCCTCTTTATACGGGCTGCTTAAATGGCAAAGGATTGCAAGTCAGAGTATAATTGGTAAGGAAATTGCTCGATATGGTGGCTAATGCCTGTAATCCCAGCACTTGGGAGGCTGAGGCAGGAGGATTGCCATACATTTGAGTCCAGCCTGGGGTACATGGTGAGTTCAGAGCCAGCTTGAACTACATAGTGAAACTGTAAGAAAATAAATCCTTAAGTTGCATTGCCAGTGTAGTATCCACTAGCCACACATGGCTATTTAAATTTGAATTACAAAAAAAAATTTTTTTGAATTACAATAAAATTAAATAAAATCCAGTTTCTTGGTTGCACTAGCCACGTTTGAAACACTTAAATACATAAAACCATCACTGCTGTACCAGGCTGAACAGATAGGTGACCTTTCCCTCAAATTCTTTTGGACAGTGCTCCTCTGGGTTGAGTAGAGTAAGGCCTTTAGTTGTCTTTTAAAGCAATAGGAGCTGGGCATGCTGGCGCCTGTAATCCCAGCACTGGGAAGGCTGAGGCAGGAGGATCGTTAAGAATTCAAGACCAGCCTGGGCTACAAAGTGAACTCAAGGCCTGCCTGAACTGCATAGTGAGAGCCTGTCTCAAAAAAAAAAAAGACTGAAATAAATAAACAAACAAAACAATAGGATGCCCTAGAAGTTAAGTTGTCTGATGAAACTGAAAATGCAGAATTGGTAAAGACTTTTTTCTTCCTGTGTTCCAGCAATGGATTGATGAAAGCTAAACTCAGGATTTAATTTTTAATTTTGATTAAAATGGTCTGTGAGAAGCAGCGTTTTCCAAAACTACCTCTCAGGGAGTCAGTATAATCCTAGGGTTTAAGGGTTTGAAGCACTGAAGACTTCGATGCTTGATGAAAAAGCCAGGGGAGGTTTAACTGTACTTGTGTTTTTGTTGGTTTTATTACTGTTTTTGTTTTTTGGTTATGAAGTTCCGCAAGTTTTGAGTGGTGTGTGTCCTTATCCTTTTGTTGCATAACACCTCTTACTTTTGTGGATCTTGCAGAGTATTAGATTTCTTTTCCTGAGGAAAGTATTTTTGATGTTAAAACATAAATGCCTGTTTTGGTAGGTATATGAATTCTCATATACTGTACAAAAGTAAGAACCTTTAAGAACCATTCTTAAGTATTTTTATTTCTCTTTTCTCATGAAATTTTCTGTTGGCCGTCCTCCTAAATGTCATCCTTCATCTCAAGCACCATCACTTGATGAACAGTTCAAAATGGTTATACTCATATTGCTGTCACTGCCTTATATTAGGGTCCATTCTGGGTTCCTTTTCTTTACTGAATTTCAGGTTTATATGGAAAAGATTCAATGAAAAGTTTGTCATGGTACTACGTGGTTTTTATAAATAGGTATGTGTATTTCACATAGTTTCACTAGTTGTACATGTAAAAATAGACAGAATTCTTAATTTGGAAATTATAATCTGAATGGATTCTTTATATTTTGCATAACTGCCTTGTTTAAGACTATCCTGAGATGACTTTTTATGTTTATATTTCTGATTTTTTTTTGATCTTCTTTATGAATGGAAATCTTTCAGAAGCTATCCATAAAGCGTAGCTTTAGGTTTGGTAGAATGCACTATGATGAGTAACTTAGGGAGCTATGTACCATAGTCCAATATAATATAAAAGTAAATGTGGCCACAAATTACCAAGAAAATTACTTGATCAGCATTCATTCATTCTGCATGCTGATTGCCAAATGTATATGTTAGTATTATCCTAAACATTGGGTCAACATTTATAAATAAAATATAGTGTGTACACTGAAGTTGCCCACAATGTACTTGGGAAGACGAACAATGATAATACCATGAAAGTGATTTAAAACAAAGGGAAATAAAGAGATCTCAAGGAAAGGAGTATTGGGAAGGTTTCCCCCAAAATTTGAATTTTCAGTCCAATTTTATTGGGTAAAAGAGAGCTTATCAGTTGAAGGAAAATGTAGGGTGAAACCATAGCCAAAATTATGTTTCCTGTCAAGATTCCACAAGGTGCTTAGAGTGTAATTAATTAATACTTTTTTTGGAATTGAAGAATGTCACTATTATCACCCTTCTTGATCTTCATATTTTTAATATGTAGTATTAATGATATTTCTCCTGAGTTTTATAAAAATGGAATCATTAATGAAATTAATTTGCATCAGCTTTTATTTTCTTTGCCTATACCAGCTGGTCCTACAATAAAATCAAAGGTCTATAAGAGCATCTTATGGGAAGAAAGGGAAAGAAATAGATTGTAGTTTAAGATTTTGTGATGTGATTTCTTAGGACCTGAAAGAAACATCTCTCCCACTTCTCCCTTTTTAAAAAAAATCTATTTATTTACAAAATATTTGGTTAATCATCTTTGTCTGCTTAGTACATGTCTATTTTGACTTTATGCTTTTTTATTTAATAGGGCTGTTTTGTGTTTAAACCAAACTTCAAGAAGAGAAAGATCTCTGTGCCAATAGGTAAGGTGTCTCAACATCAGATTTGTTACTTTTTCTTCCTCTGTGTCTTCTTAAACTTTAAAAACTAATTCTAACCTGGCTTGTTTATAATGTTGATGTAAAAGTTGCGTTCCAAAGCGCTGGTCAAAAGAGTGAACATATACCCAAGACTGTGTTCTCAGAGGAAATATAGACATATCTTCAGAAGGCAATTGGAAAGTAAGTTTATTTTGGTGATTTCTCTGCCTTTTTTATCTACAGCTTTAGAAATAAAAATAAAAGTCATTTTGTACTAGAAAAGTATATTGATGCCTGATCAAAGAATCAAAGCAATGCTGTTTTGTTAAAATGCTGTTTAGTAACACAGATTTCTACCAATAGTAGTAATATAGAGAAAAAATGAAATATCTAATAATACATGGAAAAATTATAAAACATAAGACTACAAATGTATATATATCTTTAGTGAAAATGGTGTAAAAATTATTTGTGAAATAAATACACAGTGTTTATGGGGAAATTTGAACATGCTTAAAATTTTGATGTAACTTTCCATTTTATGAATAAACTTGGCAAGATAAAGAAAAATCACCATATGAAACATATAATAATGGTTTTAGTAACTACATGAATGTTAAATAGGATGTCGCATGTTCCAATTTAGGCGCCAGTACTCTGTACACAGTACATGTTGAGAAAAAAAGCCCAAAGTCATGGGTCTCTATTTTTTTTTCCTTTCTTTAGTGCTAGTGAGCAATCTCAGGGCCTTGTGCATGCTAGGCAAGCACTCTACCACTGAGCTACAGCCGTAGCCCTTTTTATTTTATTTTGAGACAAAATCTCGCTAACTTGCCCAGGCTGGGTTCAAATTTGGGATCCTCCTTCCTCAGCCTCCTATATGGCTGGGATTACAGGTATATATTACCTACCACACCTTACTCTGAATCTTTTATAGTAATTCTCGCAGGTTGTGGAAGCACATAGCTATGGAATCATCTGGACTAGAACTAATTGAACAGGAGTATGATCCTGACCCTAACTAGCTCTATGGCCTTAGCCCTACTGTTCAACCTTTCCCTAGGTCTCTTCATCAATAAAATGAGAGGTCAGACTGTCTTATTAAAATCTTATTCTCATTCCGTGCCTCTAAAAACTAACATGCAGAACTTTGTGAGTCTAATAAATACCTTGTGCTATGATTGACTGCCTCGACCCTGTAGCTCTTAATAGCCTGAGGGAAAGGAATAAAAGCCAAAAATGAGCAGTAAAACACATTCTCCTCTCAGATCTGCTAAATATTTTCCAGTGGCCTGGATTTACTGCTTTTAATCTTCATATCCTTTCTACCAGCTTGCTCTTTTTATCCTTTCATGCACGCAGGGCTTTAGCACTGTTCTCACTGTTTATCACAGCTAAAAGAAACTTATAAATTATAAGGGGAATGGGTTTTAGTCACTCACTGATCCACATAATCATTAAGGGAGTGAATTTAATCATTCAGTCAGATACCCAGATGGGTAAGAGCAGACACTGATTCAACAGATTTTCAGCAGATTTTCTTAAAAGTCTCAGGAGTTTCGTGGGATGAGGTTGGGGGAGTTGATTACACAAGGGTGAAAGGAACCTTCTCGTAGGGATAGAAATGTTCTGTATCTTGAGGGGGTCATTATGTGAGGATTTACTTATATCAGAACATATCAAGCTGTTAAAATGGGTATATTTTATTTGTAAATTATATATCAATAAAATTAAATTATTAAAAACTGCTGTCTTTTTTCATTTATCTGTAGATACATGTTTAGTGATTCAGTTAAGATGACTTCGTTTCTTCAAAAAAATCATATTAATGTTAGTGACGAAAGTGTTTATTACACTGGTTTCAATTGTCATTGTACATTTAATCGCTTTGGGAACTTTTAAAAAACTCTTCATCTTGATATAATTGTAGATTTACATGCAGTTGAAAGAGATTACATTCTCCTGTTCCCCTCACTCAGTTATTTTACCAGTGGTAGAATCTTATATAATTACAGTACCATTTTACAACCAGGGTACTGACATTGATGCAATCATTCCAACAGAAAAATTAGGATGTAGAATTAAGCATATTTATATACTGCTTTTGAATACTGCAGTTTTACTAAGGAAGTAAACAATTTGGATACATAGAATAGGATTTTTCTAAATAATCACATAATATGATCTTATACCTTTTGTTTTTTTGTTTTGTTTTGTTTTTCTCCGGTACCAGGAACCGAACTCACGACCTTGTGCTTGCCAGGCAGGCACTTTGCCGCTGAGCTAAATCCCTAGCCCAATCACATAATATGATCTTAATTCTTCAGTCTAATACTGTCCTAGCTAGACAAGAGACAATAATAAAATGGTCCAATTGTGAGAGAAATGGAAGATAGAAAGTACGGTTTATAGTAAGAATATTGTTTTCCACCAACAGAGAAGTGAACAATGATCTAGAGCTTTATACCCTTATAGACTTATTCTGAAAGAAACTTGAGGCCAGATGTGGTGCATGCCTGTGATCCCAGCACTCGGGAGACTGAGGCAAGAGGAGCAACTTGAGTTTAAGACTAGCCTACGGTACATAGCGAGACCCTGTCTCAAGAAAGAAAAAAAACAAATGACATTTTCTCAGTTCCTTACTCTCCTCTCTAAAAAAAAGTAAGGTGATATTAATAGGCTTGGAAAAGTGAACAAAAAATAACTGTTACAAATTATTTTTATGTGATTGACCTATAAACAAATTCCTGTAGTGTTGGAGATTGCCAGGTTTATCAGAAATAGTTCAGAGAGAGCTGGACATGGTGGCAAACACCTGTAATCCCAGCACTCAGGAGGCTGAGGCAGTTGGATCACTGAGAGTTTGAACTACATAACAAGTCTCTCAAAAAACCCAAAAAAGTGGGGGTGGCCCTCAACAGAAATAATTCAGAGAAAATTTTAAGTCTTATTCCTCCATTATTTGTAGAGTCACATAACATGCAGTGGCATCTGATATAGCAGCAATATAATTATAATGAATATTGGTAGCATTTTTTAACATTATATACTAGACTGTTCCGGTAAAGGACTGAGAAAAGTCGCAGGAATAGGTACAGTGTCTTATGCTATTTTTCTCACTTTCTAAGAGCTTTTCAGTAGTATTTTGATACAGCATTATTCAGCACATAAAAGATACATCTTGATTGGCATTTAACATTTTAGATACGATTCTGCACATTATCAATATAAAGTGACATTCTGTTCTGTTTAAGCCTACCTTGTTATTTTGCTTTGTCTCTTAGTTTGTCTCCTTGCTTTTTTGTTTGTTTGCATTTCAGTTCTGTAACTTTGCTATTTTACCACTTGAAGACTGGCATATTCTAAGATATGTGGTACAATTAAAAATCAATATTTGTTAAAAAATTGAATTGACTGGTTAAAATGAAAATTCCTTAACACAAAAGAGACTTCTTACTTTAAACTATAAATTAACCTAAAATTTGATGATAGAATTCTAATAGAAGAAACGTAACACCTTGAAAGCTCTAGCTTTTACAATATCTAGCACTATACCATAAAAAATATGAAGGAAAGTAGAAAACTATAAAGAATGTAAAATATTTGATTGAAAGGAGAGACCTGTAATATTTTTGGATGTGACTTTTTAAAAACATCTTACAGATGTTATTTTTCTCCTAGTCTATAAGCTTGATTTTATATCATCAGGAGAGTATTTTGAAAAAGTGACAAAATTACTATAAAATTAACTTGATAGGGTAGTCAATTTTTTTTTAGTAAGAAAAACATTGGTAGCAGGGGAAGACCTGGATCTTGTCTGTATTAAATGCATTAATGTCTGTAGTATGATCAAAACATGGTGAATGTTTAAATTTTGAAAAGGTTATTACAGTAAGACACATTGTCATTCATCTCTCTCAAAATATTCCCCTTCGTTTCTTTTTTGTTGTTGTTACCAGGAATCGAACTCAGGACCTTGAGCTTGCCAGGCAGGCACTTGTGCCGCTGAGCTACATCCCCAGTTCCCCTTCATTTCAAACACACTTACTCCACCATTCTTGCCACTTTAAGAAGCAGTTCTGGAATTCCTCTTCATGAGTATCTGTAGTTGCATTGTTGTAACTGCTTGATGCCCTGAATCAATTAAAAATGTTTACCTTTCATGGTTATTTTGACTTTGGGGAAGAACTAGGAGTAGCATAGGGAATAAGAGGGATGGAAACAAACAGTAGTGTTTTTATTTGACAAAAATTGCCATAATTGGTTGATCCTCAGGGGTGATCAAAAAAATACTTAGAATGTTTAAATTTTTAAAAATTCATTGAAGTAAAAGACATTGCCATTAATTCTCTTCATATGCCAAATAGCTTCAAACATACTTACCCATTGTTCTTGACAGTGCATCTTTTCCTGCGATAAACTTGGAAGTTTTGATCACTCCTTGTACAAAAGCTACAGTAATTTAAACAGTTCAGGATTGAAATGGGCATAGAATTGAGTTTAGTAGAACAGAAGTTACAGATGAAAAATAGTTCCAAGTTGGCCGAGGGTAGTGGTGCATACTTGTAATCCCAGCACTCAGAGGCTGAGGCAAGAGATCGCTATGAGTTTGAGCATCATTGTGAACCTGGGCTTTATAGTGAGTTCAAGGCCAGCCTGAACTAAAAAGTGAGACAGTGTCTCAAAAAAACACAAATAGTTCCAAGTATATTTAAGTATTTAGCCTGAAAAGGCATCTCCAGTCCGTTGGGGAGAGTGCAGATTACTCTGTAATGAGTGTTTTTCCAGTGGGAGGTCATAACCTACATGTGAGTTAACAAATCAATTTGGTGGGCCGTGAAATAAAACATTTGCTATCACTTAAGGATAGGATTATCCTATGTAACTTTTTTGTTTTTATTATGTGTATGTAAGATCATGATGTAAAATGCGTTCTTTAATGTGAATCATTTAAAAGTTTGCCAACCATTGTAAGTAAAAGGTATGTTATCAAAGGATATTTGGAGAAAACATTCAAAATAGTTTCAAAAATAATACGGGCTAACTAAAAGACAGTTATGGCAATGGAACAAAAATGTAAGTACAAAGAATCATTTAATCAAGAAGAGATGAAAGCAAATATATAAAACAGCATATATGAAGCCATAGGATAAAGCAAATAATGAAAAATATGTGCATACTTAAACCCCCAAACCATTAAACTGCTAGAAATTCAAAAGTGAAGGATTCAAATGCAGTCTACAACTTAAATCATTTTAGCAGGGCGTGGTAGTGCATGCCTGTAATCCTGCCACTCTGAAGGCTGAGGCGGGAGGTTGAGGCGGGAGGCGTTGGGAGTTCGAGAACAGCCTGGGCTACATAGTGAGCTCAAGGCCAGCCTGAACTGCATAGCAAGACCCTGTCTCAAAAAGACAAAAAAAATAAAATAAAATTTAAGACATTTTAAATCTTGATATGTTTAATATGGTAAAAACTAACATATAAAATCAAACATAAAGAATGTGGAATATTATGTTTACTATGTAAAAAAACCTGATTTCTTTCTGTGTTTTTAGAGGAATATTTTAAAAAAGGGAAAAATGAGTCTGAAGATAGTAAGCTTCGATTTGAAACTTATCACTTAATATGGCAACAGATGAAATCAGAAACTGAGGTGAATATTCTTTTGTTAACCTTGCTCTAATTCTGTAAATCTTGTATCTGTTAATTTCCATCAATCTACAGGAATATTGTTAAAATATGGGAAATACTGGTCAAGCACAATCTGTAATATCCTAAAAAACAGGAAGCTAAAGCAAGGAGTATTTATTTCACTGGTGGCACTTTAAAATTATCTATTCAGTTAACAAGTTAGACGACTATGAAATAAAAGCTATTTCTAAATTCTTTCACTCCCTCATCCTCATATCTAGTTATAGTCTTCTTTCTGTTCCAGCTCTGAAAAATTTCTTCAGTATAGCTGGTTGGTGGATCTAGGACCAAAATCTTGAGCTGACATTTTGTTTGACCAATACATTATTAATAGTTTTGGTTTTGAATGCTTTGGGAGAGTTATCTATGTTCCCATTTATTATTGCTTCCTACCAGTTTCACAGCTTTACACCTAGCAGCTTTGTTGATTCATGTATTCCATGGGATCCTTGAAAGGATTTGAGTTTGTGGTTTCCAGTTTATTCCCTCTTGATATGAGTTGTTTCCAAGATTTAGCTATTAATAATGCTGCTATAAAAACGGTTTTGCAAGTATCACTGTAGTATAATGCTTTTAACACTTTCTGGAAGATACCTAGAAGGGGAACAGCTAGGTCAAATGGAACCTCTAGTTGTAGGTATTAGTCCTTTGTCTGAGGATTCGCTAGCAAAACTCTTACTCATTCTGTGGCTGTTTCTTCTCTGTATTGGTGCTTTCCTTTGCCGTGTGGAAGCTTTTTAAATGGTATGATCCCATTGATTCTTAGTATTAGTTTTTGTGCAGCTGTGGTTCTTTGCCTACACCAGGGTCTTCAAGAGTTTTACCTGTTTTGTTTTGCAAAAGATTTCATGTCTCCGTTTGAATATTTAGATTTTTGAGCCATTTTGACTGTAGTCTAGTGCATGGTAAGAGATAATGGGGTCTAGGTTCAATTTTTGTCATGCAGATAGCCAGTTTTCCCAGCACCATTTGTTAATGAGGCTATCTTTCCTTCAGAAAAAGTATTTGTCCCCTTTGTCGAAGATAAGGAAGCTGAGTGTGCCTGGAGTTGTTTCTGTTCTGTTCCATTGTTCCACAGTGTAGGTTGTTTCAACTGAAAAGTTTTTGGTTTTGCCAATATCATCCTGTTTTTATCACTATAGCTTTGTAGTACAGTATAACTTGAGGTACAGGATTGTGATAGCCCCCCTGCCTTGCCCTTGTTGCCCAGAATCACTTTTGCTGTTCTAGATCTCTCTGGGTTCCATATGAATTTTAGGATTGCCTTCACTAGTTCTGTGAGGAATGCTATTGCTGTTTTGATTGGGATTGCCTTAGCTCTGTATAACAGTTTTGGAACTACTATATAGCATTTTGACTATATTGGTTCTGCCTATCGAGGAATAGGGGATATCATTCTGTTTCCTACTATCCTGTTTGATAGCCCTTTTTCAGAGTGTTATAGTTTTCATTTAGAGGTCTTTTGCTTCCTTGGTTAAGTTAATTCCTAAGTATTTCATTTTTCTTACTGGTATTGTGAAAGGTGTTGTTTCCCTAATTTCTCTCTCCGTTAGTTTGTTATTGGTGTATAGGAAGGCTCTTGATTTTTGAGTGTTGACTTTGTATTCCAACTGTGCTTCTAAATTTGGTTATTAATTTTAGGAGTTTGTTGGTGGAGTTTTGGGGGTCTTCTATGAAGATCATGTCATCCACAAATGATAATTTAATCTCTTCTTTCCATATTTCTTTTATTTCTTTCTCTTGTCTAATTGCTCTGGCTAATGTTTTGAGAACTTTATTGAGGATAGCTGACATCCATGTGTTGCTGTTGATTTTAGAAGAAAAGCTTTCAGCTTCTTTCCATTTGTATGATGTTGGCCATTGGTTTATCATAGATGGCTTTGATCAGACTGAGATAAAAATCTTCTATGTATTCTTTAGTGGTTTTATCATGAATAGATGTTGCATTTTGTCAAATGCTTTTGTCCTTCTATTGAAATAATCATATGGTTTTTGTCCTTGGTTCTGTTTCTGTGATGTCTTGCATTAATTGATTTGTGTGTGTTGAATCATCCCTTCATCTCTAGGATGAATCCTACTTGGTGGTGGTATATGATGTTTTTGATGACATGCTGCATTTCTTAAGCCAGTATCTTATTAACAATTTTTGTATCTGTGTTCATTAAAGAGGTTGGCCTATAGTTCTTGTTTTTGGTTGGATCCTTCTCTGGTTTTGGGGTCAAGCTAATGCTTGCTTCCAGGAATGACTTTGGGAGTACTCCTTGTCTTTCAATCTCATTAGAGAATTTGAGTATTAGCATTAGTTCTCTAGTTCTTTGAGAATTCAGCTTTGAATCCATCAGGGCCTAGACTTTTCTTAGTTGATAGTTTTTTGTTTTGTTTTGTTTTGTTTTGTTTTGTTTTGTTTTGTTTCTTCTTAATTTCTTCAACTTAATTGATGCTGAATTGTTCAGGGTTTTTATATCTTCTTGGTTTAGCTTTGATAGTTTACAAGTATCTAGGAATTTATCCATTTTTCTCACTGTTCCATTTTATTAGGGTACAGGTTCTCAGGTGGTTACCAATCATCGTTTGCTTTCAGCAGACTCCATTGTGATTTCACCTTGTACATTTCTAATTGCATGATTTTATGTCTTGTCTTTATTTTGGTAAGATTGACTCAAGGGTTATCTATTTTGTTTAATCTGTCAAAGAACCAACTGTTTGATTTATCCATTTTTTGTATTTTTTTAGTTTCAGTTTCATTGATTTCTGATCAGTTTCATTGATTTGATCTTCCTTCTTTGTAGTAGCTTTGTCTGTTTTGTTTAATCTTTCAAAGAACCAACTCTTTGATTTATTGAGTTTTTGTATTTCCTTTTTAGTTGCAATTTAATTGATTTCTGATCTTCCTTCCTTGTAATAGCTTGCAGTTTGGATTGTTCTTGTTTTACTAGGACCTTGAGGTGTATCATTAGGACATTTATTTAGCTCACTGGTTTTTGATGTGGAATATCACAGCTATAAACTTCCCTCTTAGGACGGCCTGCATTGTGTCCCATAAGTTTTTCTATATCCCTTTGCCCATAAAGCCTTGCTGATCCTCTAATCTGGCCTTCACAGCACTGCGAGATTAACCCTTCTTAACCCCAATTTAATCATGTCTCCTTCACATGCCTTCAGTGGCTCTCCCCACAAGAAAAAATCCACACTCTAGCACCATCTGTATTTTTTTCTTGGTCTAAAGTTTTACATATTTGTCTAGCCTCATTCCTACCATTTCTCAGGTTTTCTTAACCTTACCTGTACCTGTAGTTCTGCAGATGTGTGGTGCTTTTGTTCTTCCTTGCCTCCCCAACTCCTCATTTCTTCTACCTTTGCTTCCTGTCACATTCTTACCACTTTAATGCCTTGGTTCAGATACATTATCTGCTTAGTTTAGATGGTCCTGCTCTTGGCTTCTTTGCTACCTTGTATTTTAATCAGAAGTCTTGTCTGATTACTTTTTTAGGGTAGAGTCTGGCATTCCTAAGGTGATTAGTAAAGGTTAAATGGATAAATGAGAGGAATTTTAATTAGGGCACATTAGTAATACAGAATAATGGGTTTCAGTTGGGAATACTGGCACATGCACATTACATACTTTGATTGCGTTCAGCCCCGTTGTGCCTTCCCTGTTTCACTTTTCTCCCTGGTGCTCTTCCTTACCTCGTCAGTCTTATCTAATGAGAGGACTTTTTAATGGGGAAGTATGAAGCACTAATTGCTAGAGATTTAAGGAAAAAACTTGTTCTGAGTTTTATCCATCTTTTAATCATTTTACATGTAATCTTTGAGTTAAATCCGTAACAGTTTTTTCTTCCAAAACTGATCAGAGAGATCAAAAAGGTCACCCTAAAACATACTTCCAGATGGCTATTCCAAGATATTATATATACAGAATGTCTCTGAAAAACTGTTTGCCAAAAGAAATATACATCTTTCCATATTAGTACATAGTGGGTGAAGGCAAAAGCTTCTCTCTCTCATGTCCCCTATTGCCTAGGAATGAACTTTGGATAAGAAAAAGAGGAAGGGTAGCACAAAAAAGAGATTGCTGTAGATGGCTGCCTTTTTCTTCCCCTCCTGTTGTGCTGGGCCAGGGCCTTGCCCAGGCTAGGCAGGCACTCTTAACACAGAGCAACATCCCTGATCCTCTTTAAAGTTACTTTTAGACAGGGTCTTGCTGAGCTGTCCGTGCTGGCTTCCTTTGTCTGGTACATGTTCCTCCCGCCCTTCTGTACTGTGTGTTGTTGCCACTGCCCTGCCTATCCTCCCCAAACCCCTGTTTCTTTCTGTAACCCAAAACGCAATGAAGGCTTTACCCATCTTGCCCTTTCTTTGACTCATATTTTGTGTGTGACTCATTTGATGTTAATAAATATGTATGCTTTCTTCCCCCTAATATCTTGCCAATTTACTTCATAAATTAAACTTATTGAGTGTTCAAAGGAAAAGAAAAATTTTTAACTTCCTTACACCAGGAAAGACACATCAGAATGCTACTGATGATAGTAATTCATAAAATGGTGTGTTTTGCAGCAACTACAAGAGGATTTAAATAAAAACCTGTTCAATAATCTGATTGAATTTCTGCAAAAGTCTCATGCTGGATTCCAGAAGAGTTCAGGGGACTGGGCCTGTCAAATAAAACTTAAAGAAATTCCAACAGCTGCTCTTGTTCTTGGTATGTATTTTGGTGTTTATTCATGCATGCATTTTTAATTGGTTTTTATTGTTGAGAATAGTAGGAATAACTTGTTCAGATAAACCTCTTTTTTTGTATCTTTTATTTATAGAATTAAACTATAGTTTACTTGCTTTAAAACCAGTAAAAGTTCATTAAACTGATCATACAAATGTAAATTAAAACAAAGTGATCCAGCAAGTGTTCTGTTCAACATATTGTCAGAAGAGGAGTTATAGTTGTTTTATTCATTCTTCCTTGTATATGATATGACAGTATATGAGATTTGGATTGGGCAGTAAAGAAATCACCAATATGTTAGTAGATTTGAGTTTTGTACCTTTTCAAAAAAATTGTATCTGTAATGGAATTAATCTATAACAGTAATTTTATTTCTCTGTGCTTTGTTTTTTAAGTTTCAGATTGTTTTCTTTTATTAATATTGCTAGGAAGGGGTTTAGATGAATTGTATACAAAAAAGTCTCTAGAATATTAGCAAATTTCTTTTCTTTTTTATTCCCTTCACCTTTTTTGGAGGTGGGGGCACGGTGATAGAGATGAACTCAAAACAGTAAGCAGGCTGAACGTGTTTTCTGTCACTGAGCTACATGCCCTTATCCCTGTAAATTTCTTTCATTCCTTTTAAAAAACATAACAATTTATTTGGATTCTAGACACACGTATCATTTCACTTCCAATTTGTTATTTATTTAGAGTTTGTTTTCCTAGTAGACTCTGCGATAAGAAATTTTCTTGCTTGATACCATTTCTAATTCTGTTCATTACCTCTTATTCCTTATATTCAGGATACTACTTCTCCAACTTTAATGTGTATACAAATAACAAGAGAGGGTTTATTAAAAGTGCAGAATTTTGGTAGTGGGTATAGGGTGAAGCCTGACTCTTGCAGTCCTGATAGCCTTCCAGCTGAGGGCCAGAATCGCCTTGAGTAACAAGACGCAGTGGAGTGATTTTTATGTTTTGGACCAATTTCCAAGCCAGCCTGCTATATAATTTTCCATTTATGGATACCCGCCCCCCTTACACTGTTGGGTGCTTTTTGTCTCAGATGCCAGGTTACAGCAGTTAGAGGCAGGTTAAGGAGGCACAATGAAGAAGGGGCTTAAGGCTCTGCTCTACCTATTGCCAAAAAGGAAAACAGAAGTTAATGGAAATCACATTTTTCAAAATTGTGACCTGAGAATTTTTGTTCCAGCAAAGGACCTTGTTGATTATCCTGTTTGCATTAGATGTATTGTTTTAAGAAATATAATGTTGTGGAGGGGTGGGGGTGATGCATAGATGTAATCCCAGCACTTGGGAGGCTGAGGCAGGAGGAATACCACAAGTTCAAGGGCAACCTGGGCTGCATAGTGAGACCCTGTCTCAGTAAAAAAGAAAGAAAGGAAGGAAGGAAGAAAAAAAGAAAGAAAGAAAGTTAAATAACCTTTATGAAGTCAGATTGTGAAAGACAAGATAAGTCAGTGTTCTACTGAGCTCAAAGTTTTTCAAAGATTAATTACTGCAATCATAGATTATGATGCATGCTAGAAATAATATGACCCCATAAAAGTATTTTTTACAGGGTGTAAGCACAGTTGCATGTCTTCTCCTTTCAAAAAGGCCCATGAACGTTTAAAAATTAGTGTGCTGATAATAAAAAGAAATTTAAAAACACAATAAAGAAAAAAGATCTGATAATTTTTAGGTTTTGGCTTTCCTGGGAGAAGGGGAAAGTCATAGCTGGCATGAATGATTCTTAAATCCTTTATTCCAAGTAATGGAAATTTTACAATGAAAAGCCTAAAGCAGTTTGAGGTCATGTATGTACTGCTGATCCACTCTAAGTGCCAGAGGAGTTTCCAGAAAGCATAGATTGTCCTGCAAGGAAAAGTATCAGTTAACAGCATCATTCCCACAGTAGTGGGGAAATTTCTACCCAGCTCAGCTTAACTGTATGCACAGTAGTACTAAAACTGATTTGTGGGAGTGAAAATGAGTACTTTGATAAATACCAGAACTTGGTAATTTCAAATTTGCTCTTCTTGCAGAAATCAGCTTAGTATACATTTTACCTACTTCATACTAAAATTGTTAAAAATAACATTATGGTTGGATTCTCCTCAGTTATAAATCAGGGTAAGAATTATGCTGTAGTCCATAGAAAACCCTTACATCTCAATGACTAAAGAACTCTGAATTTGACAAAGTTATGAAATTACTCCTAATTTTCAAAGGTTAGCTTCACATCTTTCGTAATTTTTTTAAAGAAAGAATTATGCTAAATATCTTTCTGGACACATCAATTTTGTTAGCTTTTTGATACTGTGAAGAATGCTTACAATACTCAGTTTCTAAGGAGAAAACATGTATTTGTTTGGAAGTTTCAGTTCTTGGTCAGTTGACTCGTTGCTTTGGGGCCCGTCCGGAAGCAGTATATCCGGGCAGAGTGTATAGTGGAGCAAAACTACTTGCCTTGTGGCAGCCAGGGAGCAAAGAAAGACATGAAGGACCCAGGGTCCCCGCCTCCCCTTGGAGAGTGTCCTCCCAATGCCTGACTTCCATTAGGTCCCACCCGACGCATTTGTACCTTCAGGAAGCGCCGCAAGCGATGGACTGAGCCTTTACCACAGAGCCCTTCGCAGGGCACACAGGGTCCAAACCATAGAATCAGTATAGCTTGTACCTTTAGATAATCTATTACTAATGGAGATCTCTTCATTTATGCAGTGTATTATCTTGATTTCTGCTACAAATCGTATTTTTTTAAATATTTTTATTTAGTAGTTTACTTGCTATGTCAAATATCTTTTGTTAAAGTCTTCATGAAAATAATGATGTAATGTTGATGTATTATCCCATAGGTGTGAATGTCACAGATCATGATTTAATATTCAGAAGTCTAACAGAGGCCCTTCACAGTAACATCACACCATATGTAGTCTCTTTGCAAGCTAAAGATTGTCCAGGTAAAATATAAATGCTGTAATTACGTTGGTAAAACATTGCAGAATAATTCTGATCCTTAATCTCTGTTTGTCTGTCTGTCTGTCTCTGTCTGTCTCTCTCTCAGCTTCTTAGTCCCTTTTTATTTGTGGCCAGAGCACAGTGCTACATATTTGGCAGGCTGAGGTTTAGCGGCCCCCAGAATAATCTTGACTATTGCTAAATTTTGCTTCCTTTACTCCGGGCGCATGCCTGCCACATCAGTGCCAGGAATAGTCCATGCGTTTTGTAAGATGTGTCCCTAACCCAATGAAAAGAGTGCATGCAAAGATTTGATGTATATATTATCCCATACATACAAGATCTGAAATAGGAAGCTCGGAATGGGAGAATGGTGAGCTCTTACTTAACCAAACAGAAGTTATACCTTGTGGGTTCATATCTACGGCCATAAGCCATCTTATTTATTTTCTTACTTAGAAAGTCTGCTGTGGAAAAAATAGTTGGCAGAGGCAATCTTGAATGTCTGAAGACTTCAAATCATAAAAAATGTGTAACTAATGTTAGTAAAATTTGTTTGGATTTGGACTGATACCGGGCTTTTATGTGTTTATATTACTTTCATATTCATAAACTGATTAGAATTAAGTAAAAGCCCTAAGACATCTTTAAAAATGATAATGAAGATTTGTGATCGGTAAGATAATTGATGCAAATAACATTTTTGATGCTTTTTTTAGAGACCTAGAAATCCTTTTGTTGTCTACTGTAATTTAAGTACATATTTCTTAAAAAATTGCTAGGCATAGTGGCACATGCCTATAATCCCAGCACTTGGGAAGCTGAGGCAGGAGGTTCACTGTGAGTTAGAAGTGCCTGGGCTACCCTGTCTGAAAAAAACAAAAACAAGGAAATGTATGTATAGTTTCCGTGTTTATATTTCCTTTAACACTTTCATTATAGATAATACTTAGTCTAGTCAGTATGAGCAAATGGAATTTAAATATTAAGGAGAAGTGATTAATGAGCCTTACTAGTATGTTAAATGTGACTTTAATTATATTGATGATAAATAATAGAAAAATACATTCTACCCAACTACTGTAATATAAACTGTTCAAGAAGTTTCGAAGACTTTAATTTTGTCTTAAGAGGAGACAAGACTTTCTTTTTATGTTCTGCAGATATGAAACATTTTTTACAAAAGTTGGTCTCACAGTTAATGGACTGCTCTGTAGATACAAAACCCAAAGAAGGGGAAAATGTTGAGGTTGCCCAGAAAAAGACACACTGTTCAATGGAGTCGCTTTCCAGTTGGTATATGACTGTCACACAGGTAAACTGGGGATTTTCTTCTAGAAAATTGGCATATGGGACTAGGAATTATATTAAATAGTTTACTTTTTTTGTTCTGATATCAATTTAATGATACTTTTTTCTAAGGCTACTAGAATCTAAAAATGTTGTTTTATTAGTATGCATTCTAATTCCTGATAAGGGCCTAGGTTCTTACAGAGACCTTGCATTTGTGGGAGAGTGTCATCTAGTGACAGAAGGAATCAGAGTTCTGTTTTAGATTCTGTCTCTGGCAACAACTATAATATAGTATCTCTTAAGTTCTTCAGCATTTGCTTGTTGTCTACTGTCAGACAACTGTCAGCTTAGTCTTGTGGTGTTCCATTCTTAGAGTTCTTGTGGAATCAGCTCTTTAAGTAAAATATGTCTGACAAATAAATGCCTAGAGTTAAATTTTACTCTGACAATTTGATGAAAATGGATGATTCCTATGTAACTGCACTGTAAAACTACAACCTTAATTTATAGTGTTGTGTAAATGGATAGTATGGGCAAAAAATGCTGTGGTGACTTCCAATCAGCATTTTCTGGTGTGAGATAAAGAATTTTATGTACTTCATAGGCAGTGTTTTTAAAAATTAAAAATTAGATGGAAGATGGTGGACATGTTGGTTCTGAGGATATAGTTTGAATTGCTTCTTTTTGTTGTTACTGTAGAATAAATTCAGGACTGACAGAAGTCAACATGGGGAAGTTTTGTTTTCCTTTATATAGAGACCAAACTAGATGTAATGCTTACTAAAATACCTTTGTTTGGTCAACAATTTCAGAGTTTAGAAATCAAGCACTCCTTCTAGTTCTCTATATTGAACCAGATGATATTTAGGGCCCTTTCCAAGCTTGAATGTCACTGTAGCAGAGTAGCAAGTAGCATGTTTGTTACACTTTTTCATTAAAAATACTATTTACCAACAGAAAATTCAGTTTTGTAGAAAATTTTCTCTTCCTATGTTTTTCTTGTCATTTTCTCAGAAGAAAATATAAAATATAAATTATATCATAAGTTATAGATTTTACTGATCTTTTCTTTATTGTTATTATTCCCATATCTGATACAGAAAGATTCCACTAATAACTGTTGGAGTAGATTTCTCTTACTATGCAGAAAAATAGAAAAACTGTCATTGTGAAATATAAAGGGAAATAAATCAATATGTATAGCATTATAGTCGTATTTGGTGGTGAGGCTTACTTTTAACTCCTTCTTTCCACAATGACTTAAAAGAAGACAGATCCAAAAATGGCAAGCAAAATGAGGACTACTTCTAGTCAATGGCAGTCTCCTCCTGTTGTGCTTATATTGAAGGATATGGAAAGCTTCACCACAAAAGTACTTCAGGACTTCATAACTATCACCAGGTATATGGTGTGTCACTTGGCTTTTATGCAAAATTCTCTCTTTGTGTTAAGAAAACAGTACTTTTCACTTAAAAAGTATAAACATTTTAAGGCCAATTTTATGGGATTCAAACTGCTTTAAGTACTTCATATTGAATGTTCAAAGACCTCCTATCAGATTTTTCATTTGCTTTTGGACTCACGGGTAGGAAAGACACTTAGCCTGTTCCTCACTGCCACCCCCACCCCCAGCTCCCCACCACCCAGGAGCAGAGATGGAGCTCAGGGCCTTCACACAGAGCTACCTTCCCGGCCCCTTTCTTCTATTTTGGGACAAGGTCTCACTGAGTTCCATGGACTTCCTGGATTTGAACTTGGAGTCCTTTTACTCAAGCTTCCCAGAATGTTAGTCTGTTTTTAATTTACAATAGCATTGGATCTTCCAGGATAGGGATCCTGGAAGAAATCAAAGTTAAAGTAACCGTATTTTAAAATTATATGAAATGCATTTCCTGTGTGTTTTCCTTTGGAATGTAATGAATGTATTTTGGCATCTTCTATATGTCAACTTGCCTTCTTAGTAATGGCTACAGTTGCTTTCAGCTGTGTTGAATTATAATTTACTAATGCACTAAAAATTCTTATTTTGACAGTGTAGGTTGTTTTCCCGCATCAACTCCCTCACAGTTCTACATCCTAAGAGTTTTTAAGTGTTTTTTTTGAAGGGGGTCCATGCTGGGGATGGAACCCAAGGCCTGGTGAACAATAGGCAAGCCCTCAGACTGAGCCACATCCCCAGGCCCTGCCTGTCCTAGGGCTTGTCTTAATGCTAATGCTGAAGTACTTACTGTATTGGGAAAGTGTAAGTGACAGAAAAAAGAAAAAACAAAAAACCCTGTAGTTTTAGGAACTAAGACTTGAGACTCCTTTAACTTTCAAAAATTAAATAGCACTTAAAACGGTAAGAGAACTCTTGTGCTTTATACCTGTGAAGGTAGAACTGCAAACAGCTGGAACACTAAAGAACAGTCACTAATAGGAAAGAACAGAAAAAAGATCACCTACCAAGATAGATGACTCCGACTTGCAACAGCCCTCAGAAATAATACTGTTTTATTCTATAATAGAAATCCTTTGTGTTAAATATGTTTGGGATAAGAATGCCGGAAGGCATGTAACATCTTTTAATGATGTACAGTAAAAAGACATAACTGGATACAGTGGCGCATGCTTGTAATCCCACTATGATGGGAAGCCAAAGTAGGAGAGTCACAGTTGGATGCCCAGCCTTGATAATTTAAGCAGTTTAGAGACCCTGTCTGTCTGTCTCTGTCTGTCTGTCTGCCTGTCTCTGTCTCTGTCTCTGCCTCTGTCACACACACATGAATGTTTTACATATGTGAAAGAAGTTTTCTAATTCTTGGCTGTTATGGCTGGATAACAGTGTCTATCACAAAAGACTATAAATAGAACGCATTCCTTTGAAAATTAATGAGCTTCATATCGCCAAACTCTGGAAGCATAGACTGGATGGCCAATTATGAGGAATACTGTGGGTCAGACTTGGGATGAGAAGTTAACTGACAGTCTAACACATTTTAGAACAGTTAAGATTGAATGCTCTTAAGGAATGCACTTGATCTTTCAGAATCACAATGAAAGGATACAGCTGGACACGACACACAGTGTAATCCAGCACTCTGGGAGGCTGAGGCAGGATCCCAAGTTTGAACCTAGTATGGGCAACCTACTGACAGGCAGACACTGTCTCAAAATAAAAACTGAAAAAGGGCTGGAGACACTGTCTCAAAATAAAAACTAAATAAGGGCTGGTATTGCAAACATAATAAAGAAACATACCTTGGAAGTATCTTGGCAAGGCTTTACTTCTGCAGAAGGGTGCATGACTGAGCTACACAAAACCAGCCAGCACACCAGTAGTCTTCTGGGTTTTTACTTCCTGCTCTGTTGCACTGTCGTCACTGCCATGCTGCCTTGGTAGGGGTGTGGCCTCACAGTCGGCTAGTTCTTAAATTGTCCTAGTTGCTGGGTTGAACAGATCCTGTGGCTCAGGAATCTCTTTGTTACACACAAAATTTAAGACAGGTAGCCTGGTGTGTGGCCCTTTGTCTTACGTTGTCTTTCTAAGGAATGGTGAAACCTTGAGTACATTTTATAAAAATAGGATTTTACAGAAAAATAGAGATTCGTATAAAATCGATTTACCCTAAATATCCCCTTTGACAGAAAAGACTGCTGTACCTTTCTCACGAGATATAGCTCAGTGCAGAAGGCCTGTGTTCAATCCATACTGCTGTAAATAAAATTTTTTTAAGGATACATTATTAAAATTAAAGCCATGTGTGGTGGCGCACGCCTGTAATCCCAGCATTTGAGAGGCTGAGGCAGGAGGATCATTGCAAGTTCGAAACCAGCCTGGGTTATAAAGTGAGCTCAAGACCAGCTTGAACAACATAGCAAGTCCCTCTCTCAAAAAGACAAAAAAAAATTAAATTGAATTAAATTAAATTAAAAATCTGTGATTAAGTAAAATTGGGGAAAACGACACATTAATAAATTGATTTCAAAACTAGAATAAGAAATAACAAGGTTTGAATTACTTTACCAAGAAAATGAATGACTTAGTGCTGCGTTTTGGAATGGTGTTCATGAGCAGTCTTATACAGTAGACGTTAAAATAAAGCTGGTCATATCTTGAATTATGTATTGAAATATATTTGCTAGAGAATTTCACCTTTTGTATCTTTCTTTTGAAAACTAGTCAACATCTCCATGAATTTCCACTAATACTGATTTTTGGAATCGCCACATCTCCTATCATCATCCACCGACTGCTTCCTCATGCAGTCTCATCTCTGTTGTGCATAGAGCTGTTCCAGTCCTTGTCTTGCAAAGAGCACCTGACCACAGTCCTTGACAAGGTAAAAAGAAAAGGTGCTGCCAGTGACCTAGGGTGAAAGTAAAACCGCCAGGAACAGAGTGTACATAGAAATGTCAATAATGAACCGCTACTTCTCAGAGTAGTGTAACTGCATTCCTTTACATATTTTAATATTTTTATGTAACGATTATAGTCTTAGGGTGATTTTGTATAGAATTGTCTCTTCAGATAAAATGCAAGCTTCATAAAAAGAAGTTTGGTTTTTCTCCAGTACCGGGAACCGAACTCACAACCTTGCGCTTGCCAGGCAGGTGCTTTGCCGCTGAGCTAAACCCCAGCCCCAAAAGAAGTATTATATCTATGTATTTGTATCTTTTATTACTCAGTGGAAAATTAGAGGCTTTTAAAGTAAATTTTTACAGAATTTATACACTTCCTAGTAACAATATCCGTATATTTTGATCTTAAATTTTAAAATGTATCAAATGATTTGAAGTATAAAATGATTTGAAGTTTGTAATGAAATCTTTCTTAACTGACTGTCCTGCTGCTCTTGACAAATACTAAACATTTCTCAGATCTTAGTCACTATAATGTTTCCATCTAAAAGGAAATACAATTCTTTTTTTGTGGGGCTGGTATTGGGAATTGAACTTAAGGGATGCTGTACCACTAAGCTACATCCCCAGTCCACCTGTCCATCTGTCCATCTATCCTGCCTTCATTTCATTTTGAGAACAGGAATTCATGAAGTTGCCCAAATTGACCTCAAAGTTGTAATCCTCCCACCTCAGCCTCCCAAGTACCTGGGATTACAGGTATGAGCCACCTTGCCTGGCAAAATATGTTGAACTTCCACAAATTTAGTGTTGAATCTCCACATATTTTTGCTATCTCTTTAAACTGTTGTGTTTTGTTTTGTTTTCGGTACCGGCAGTCAAACTCTGGGCCTTGCACTTACCAGGCAGGTGCTGTGTCACTGAGCTATATCCCTGGCCCTAGACTGTATTTATGTTGCTTGTATAAGGTGAACTATGGCAACCTATTTACTTATTTATTGACCATTTGTACACTTTTTCCGTAAGCAATATTCATCTACTGTATTGACCCTTTAGAGAAAATTATTTCACCTATAATATTTAATTTTTTATGGTCATAGTCAAATTTAATTGCCTTCTGTTGTTTTTTTTCTAAGAACCCTAGTGTGAGCCAGGTACGGTACCACACGCCTGTAACATCAACCTCTAGACAGGCGGATGCAGGAGAATCACAAGTTCAAGGACAAGCTGGGCAACTTAATGAGGCCCTCTCTCAAAATAGAATTTTTTTAAAATGTGTTCAAGATAGTTCAGTGCTGTCTGGGTTTCATTACCCCTTCCTTGAGGGCATTGTGTGACTTTCATTTTCAGGTGTAGAACATTACTGTAAACCATGGAAAATTGACCAAATAATTTAAATTTAGTTATTCTAAATTTTTAAAACAAAAATTATTTTGTGTTTCTCTTTCAACTATGTACATAATCTGTTATTCTTCATTAATTTGACTCAGGGGATGTACAAGAAATCTTATTATAAGAATTATCAAAAGCTGCACCTTCGTTAGTGACTTCTGGTGTGAGAAAAAGAATTTTATATACTTGATAGGCAGTGTTTTTCAAAATTAAAAATTAGATGGAAGACGGTGGACATGTTTGGTTCTGAGGATATAGTTTGAATTGCTTCTTTTTGTTGTTACTGTAGAATAAATTCAGTTAAAATTTTGGTTGATATTTGACCTATGAAAAACTAGCTATTACTTTCATATTTACCATGTCATAGTTCCATTCTTCATCTCATTATTTATACTTAATATTTATGAATAGTCAAGAGTAACAAAGACTGTCTACCTCCCCTCCCTTAATCTGTTTCAGCTACTTCTTACAACTCAGTTTCCCTTTAAAATAAGTGAGAAAGTGTTACAAGTGCTCACCAACATCTTTTTATATCATGATTTCTCAATTCAAAACTTTGTAAAAGGACTTCAGGTAAGAAGACATTAATGTGTTTGAAAATTCACAAACTGATTCTAAACAATTTCATTTTCTTTTCAGACTGTTAACTGTGCTAAGTCATTTTAAGTGACAAAATCTAGAATAAGCTCAAAGAATTCTAGTTATTTTATTCAAGGTTCTACCATTACTTTGCAGCAAAATGTAGGGAATACATTAATTAGAATAACAATATTAGAAAAGAGCTCTCTGGTAGTGATTCTTAAACATTTTGGGAGTGGGCTGGAAGGACTTTTTAAGAACTTGAGGAGAGCTTATGATCTTTCTACCTGAGAAACACCGTATGTAAGTGGTCAGGAAACTTCTGTCACGCACTAGAAGTAAAAGTTTTAGTTTTACATGCCGGTGTGATCACTGTTACTGTTGCTTTTCCTTTAATATCCTTTTAAAGATGTAAAATAGAAACCATTCTTAGTTCCTGGGACATACAAAAATAAGTTGTATGCTAGAATTCGATGACTCCTGCACATATATATGTTTATGTGTGTGCGTGTGTGTTTACATTTATTCTGATATCAGGAATCATTTTCCTTACGGTTTCATGAATTATCAGAAGCTCATTCTTAAATTTAACTTAAGCATTTGCTCTAACACAAAAGAAAACCCCCATTCTCTAGATGTTTAAAGGTTAATATTGTTGCCCGTTTTTGTCAGCTACTTAAATTATCTCAGCAAAGGTTTAGTCATTGTGAACATGTGCTTTTTGTCAAGTTTACTAAGACCTGTATTTTGGTAACCTTTAGTTCAAAAGTGTAATAGGATAATACTCAGCTTTGTATAGTGCTTTTAAGATTATAAATTATTTCTTTTAGGTATTTTTCCTCTGTATAAAACACTATAATGTTTTTATTAATGGGTAATGTGTATTCTGTTTTTCAACATTGACTTTAAAAAAATATTTCAAATCAAAACTGTAAAAATATATTAAATAATACCAACATTTCTTCATTTAGTCATAAATATTAGTCAAGAGTCTACATTGGGCCAAGTACTATGCTGAGCTGTAGATGGACAGAAGAAGAAATCCCTGCTTTGAATTGCTCATTACCTAGTGAAAGAGGCAAGAGAATAAACCTAATTATAGGTCTAAGTAGTCAGTTCTAAGGAAGAGACATGCCTTGAAGTTCCACAGCAGGATGGACTCATAGCCTAATAGGAGCTAAACAGGTCAACATGAGAAGACCATTCCATGCAAAGGCAGCAGTAGAAGGGAAATCTGTAATGGTAGAAAGCTATTGACTAATCTAGACAAGGTATGACAAGGACCTAAACTGAGATTGTAAGAGTGGAACTAGAGAAGAGGAACAAATTTGAGGAGATAAAATCAACAGAGCCCAGTGACTAAGAAGACAACAGGATGTATAAGAGAGGAGCAAGGTAACACACAGGCTCTAGTTTAGCAGATGAATTAGGTTAGTACCATTTATTGTACATGTTAAGACAGAGTAAATGGCAACGTTGTTATGAGAAAAATGTTAAGTTTTTTGTGCATGTGATTGATTTAAGAGTACTGTATATGGAGAAGTTTGATGCTCAGGAAAAAGATTGGGAATAGAAATATTTAGTGTTTATCATTAGATAAAGTCCTGTGGTGAGAGTGAAGTGTCACTCAGAGGGGGTAAGGAAAGGGTAACATAAAACCCTAGGAAGCTGACCTCTGAGACCCAGCAATAGAAAAGGTAACTGAAATCAAGGAAACCCAAAGTGGAGTAGCACTAAAGTCAAGGGAAAAAGAGTTTCAGGAAATACAAACCGTAGCTTCTGATACTGTACCTCAAGGAAGTGAGTAAAGAAAAGAATGTTAATCAAGTTAATCTCTCTGTGTGTCAGTTTTCTCATCTATAAAATACGGGGATCAAATTAGATGACTTTAGGGATCCTGATAATTCCGTAAGCAATTGTTTTGTGCTAGGCCTTTTATTAAGTGTTTACATTGTCTTATTAATGTGTTTTTTTTTATTAGCATGTCTGTAATTATGTAATGTTTACATTCCTTGTGCGAAGTTGGTACACGAACGTGACACATCTTAATTCCTTCTCTCGTCCCCTTTCCCTTCTCTTCCTTCCCCTCCACCCGTCTCTTGACCCCCCCTTTTATATATGTTTGCAGTACATAATGTTTACATTTTCCTTACATCAGTTTTTTGTTTCAGTTATTTTTTTTCTAACAAGCCCATATTTGCCATATATAATGATCACATTCATCATAGGGAATTTAGACCTGTACATAATGTATCTTAATTCTATTTTTCCCATTCCCCTCCCTTTCACCCCTCTTCCCCTCCACATTTAAAAAGCTTTATTTCCATATTTTTCACTCCATTGTTTTTTCTCTTTTTCCTTCCCTTCTCCCCCTTCCCTTCTTCCACTTTGAGCATGTTCTTCCTAGTTCCATTCCTATTCTCCATTTTGCTCCATATTAACCTTTTGGTTTCTCACACAAGAGAAATGATGTGATATTTATTTCACTAAATGATGCCTGATTAATTTCACTTAAAATTATCTTCTCATGGTACATCCATTTGCCTACAAATGATTCAGATTTATCTTTATGATGGAGTAGTGCTCCATTGTATATAAATACCACATTTTCTTTATCCATTCTTCTGTTAATGGGCATATGGGCTGTTTCCAGGATTTAGCTATTATAATGCTGTTATAAAAATGGGTATACAGCTGTGTGTGGTGGCTCATGCCTATAATCCCAGCCCTCAGGATGCTGAGGCAGGAGGATCATTGTGAGTTCAAGACCAGCCTGGGCTACAAAGTGAGCTCAAGGCCAGCCTGAACTGCATAGTGAGACCTTGTCTCAAAAAGAGAAAAAATAAAAATGGGTATGCAAACATCACTGTGATGTGATGCTTTTAACTCTTTCCAGAAGATACCTAGAAGGGGTACAGCTAGGTCAAATGGAACCTCTAGTTTTAGTCTTTTGAGTAATCTCCATACTGATTTCCATAGTGGTTGTACCAATTTCTATTCCCACCAACCATGGAGAAGGGTTCCTTTTTCCCCACAGTGTCACCAGTGTTTGTTATTGATTTCTTGGTGGTAGGCATACTTTCTGGAGTGTGATGGAATCTCAGTGTTCTTTTAATTTGCATTTGGCAAAAGACCAGTGATATTGAATATTTTTTCATGTATTTATTTGCTATTTGTACTTATTCATTTGAGAACTGTCTTTTTATTTCAGATGTCATTTTTGGATTGAGTTTTTAAATTTGGGGGGCCTCAGGTTTTTTTTTTAAGTTCTTTATGTATTCTAGATATTAGTCCTTTAGGAATAGCTGATAAAAATTTTGTGGGTTCTCTTAACTCTGTTGGTGGTTTCTTTTGCTGTGCAAATGCTTTTCAATACGATGTGATGCCAGTTGTTGATTCTTTGCAATATTTCCCCAGGCAATCAAGGTTTTATCCATAAAGTTTTTGCCTACAACTATGTCTTTAAGAGTTTTGCCTCTTCTGTCATCCAGCAGATTGTTTCTGTTATTATATTTAGATCTTTGATCCATTTCAATTTTAGCTTAGTGTGTGGTGAGAGATATGGGTCTAAGTTTAATCTTTGCTATATGGAAAGCCAGTTTTCCCAGCATAATGTATTAAAAGAGGCTATCTTTCTTTCAGTGAAGGGGTTTGGCCCCTTTGTGAAAGATAAGGTAGCTGAATGTGTTTGGAGTTATTTCT
Source organism: Chinchilla lanigera (assembly GCF_000276665.1). Taxonomy (NCBI): domain Eukaryota; kingdom Metazoa; phylum Chordata; class Mammalia; order Rodentia; family Chinchillidae; genus Chinchilla; species Chinchilla lanigera. The sequence goes on from NW_004955411.1 coordinate 14,555,947, forward strand.
GGATCTTGTATTCTGTTGCATTGATCTTCAGGTCTGGTTTTTGCTGTGGTATGATATTTTTAATTCTTCTGAGAAAATATTCAGAAGGGGAATAGCTGAGTTAAGTGGGACTTCCAGTCCTAGTTTTGTGAGGAATCTCCAAATTGAGTAACTTATTGAGGATTGGACAGTGTAGCAAAATCAGTATGTTACTGAATGTGTTTTTGGTTGTGGCTGTTTCTTCCAGTCTGTTCCACTGATCCTCAGGTCTGTTTTTTAGCCAGTACCATACTGATTTTATCACAGTAGCTTTGTAGTATAATTTCAAGTCAGGAATTGTGATGCCTCCTGCCTTTCCTTTGTTTCCCAGGATTACTTTTGCTATTCTAGGCCTCTTCTGGTTCCAGATAAATTTTAGGAATGTTTTCTGTAGATCTGTGGGGTATACTAATGGTATTTTAATTGGGATTGCATTGAATCTCTACAACAATTTTGGGAGTATGACTATTTTCACAATGTTAGTTACAGGAATGCTATTTATTTTTGAGTGCTGACTTTGTTTCTTGCTACACTGTCCAATTTGGTTATTAATTCTAGAAGTCTTTTGGTGGAGTTTTTGGGGTCTTCTGTATAGAATATTATGCCATCTGTAAATAATGATAATTTAACTTCCTTTCCTATCTTTATTCCTTCTATTTCTTTCTCTGGTCTAATTACTCTAGCTAATGTTTCCAGAACTGTATTGAACAGGAGTGGTGATAGTGGACATCCTTTTCTTATTCCTGATTTTAGAGAAAAAGTTTTCAATTTTGTTTGTTTAGTATAATGTTGGTTGTTAGTTTGTCATAGGTGGCTTTTGTCAGATTGAGATTGAAGACCTTCTGTTCCACTTCTCTTTAGGATTTTGATTACAAATGGATATTGGACTTTGTTAAAAGCTTTTTCTGCAACTATTGAGGTGATGTGTAGTTTTTGTCTTTAGGACTGTTAACATATATTGATTTGTGTATGTTGAACCATCCCTGCTTCCCTGGGATTCATCCTGCTTGGTCATGGTATATAATCTTTTTGATAATTTACTGCATTCTCCTGTGAGTAACTTATTGAGGATTTTACCATCTATGTTCATTAAGGAGATTGGTCTGTAGCTCTCTTATTTAGTTGGCCCATTCTTTGGTTTTGGTAGCAGGGTAACGGTTGCTTCCAGGAATATGTTTGGGAGTATTGCTTCCATTTCAATTTCATTAAGCAGTTTGAGGAATAGTGGCATTAGATCTCCTTTAAAGTTCTAGTAGAATTTAGTAGTGAATCCATCAGGACCTGGGCTTTTCTTTGTTGGTACTTTTTTTATTATTACTTCTTTAATTTCATTTACTACTATCAGATTTTTCAGCGTTATCTTCTTGGTTCAGTTTTGGTAATTCATGTATGTCTAGATATCTGTCCATTTCTTCTGAGTTTTCTATCTCATTAGAGTACAGACTCTGAAAGTACGTACTGATAATTTTTGAATTTCTGCAGGATATGTTGTGATTTCACCCTTTTCATTTCTAACTCCATGGCTTTGTATCTTTTCCTTCTTTTTTTGATAAGTTTGGCCAAAGGTTTCCTTGTTTTATTTAATCTTTCAAAGAATCAGCTCAGTCCTTATGAGTTGCTTCTGCGAATAGCTAATCTTGTCCATTCTTGTTAGTTTCTTTTAGTTTGTTTCTCTGAGATTGCCATTTTGACTTTGTCATCAAAATTGGAGCCTTAGAAATACTAGAGATATATAGCCATTTATGTGTTGCTTACAGTATTATTGTGACATTAAATACATTATTAATGCCATAAATACTTTTGCTCTTTTAAAAATGCCTTAAAATTGAGCAAATATGGGGCGAAAAATTATTGCCAAAATATAACAAATATATTTAATATCACTTTTCTTGCAGCTTTCTCTATTAGAGCATTTTTATTCCCAGCCCTTAAGTGTTCTGTGCTGCAGTCTTCCAGAAGCCAAGAGAAGAATAAATTTTTTATCAGTTAACCAATGTGAAAACATCCGACGTCTTCCATCATTTAGGAGGTAACAAAAAAAACAAGTACATAATTAACACATACTAGCATTTGCAGAATAAAAGACTTTAGATCCAGTTGTGTTTGAAATGAAGGATGGGATAATTTTTTAAATTTTATTTATGGCAATATAAAACATTTATTTTTAATAGTGCAGTTTTGTTTAAAATTTGCTGTAAAGAAAATATTTTTACAAAGGGACATAATTTGCAAGTTCTCCAGTTATTTTAGAAATAACATTTTTTTTTCTGGGATATATGACCTTTGTTTAAATAAAAGTATTAAGTATAGATGATATTAGAAGTTGAAAATTACCATTAATCCAGGTCTATACCTTGAGTTTATTTTTGAGAAAGAAATGAAAAAAAACGTGGCCATCAATCTAGGTAGTAATTTTTCCCAATATATGCAAATACATAGCATGCTTAATATTCTTTTTTTGTGTGTCTGGAATGGAAAACTTTCAGGTACGTGGAAAAACAAGCTTCAGAGAAGCAAATTGCACTACTGACCAATGACAGATTTTTGAAGGTAGGAATGTGAATTTTTTGTTAGTTTGATTGTTGTTTTTCTCTTCATGAGAAAGGATATACTCATATGCATTCTGTTAAATACAAAATATATCTGTATATCCAAACATTTGTATTGTGAAGTACTAAGCCTTAATAGACATTTAGAATATGAATATTAAAGATGATTCAAAACCTTAACTCTAAAAGATAAGGCTCTCTTCATTTTTTTTATTAGTACATGTTTGTGATACATAATGATTACATTTGTCATAGGAAGTTAGTACGTGTACAAGCACATTAAAGACAATAAAATGCTCACTTTAGCAGCATATGTGCTAAAGACTTCGTAAGAAAAAATATTAGCAAGAACCCTAGATTTCTTTTTTGGTCTCTTTTGGAAGCACTTTTAAATCTTTATAGATCTGCTCTATGGATTTCTTTCCATTTAACAGTTCTGGAATCTTCAGGCAATCTCATTTTAATGTTCCTTTAAAGGCGGTCATAAATAAAAGCAGAGAAGTCAGGCAGCTTCGGCACCTATTTCTAAATGAGCATTGATCTGATTTGAAGATACGTTATTATATATTTATAATATAATGCCAGGATAGAAGTATCAAGTTTAGAAAGTTATAAGTTAGCCATACAACACAGAGAATATCAAAAGAAGATCTTTTTTTCTTTCTTGAATAGATAATACTTGGACATAGTACATAATTCAGAAAGCAAAGATAATGTTCAGAGAAAAGCTTCCCTTTTACCTCTCTTCTAAGTACCAGCTTCTCTTCCCTGGACACAGTCAGTATACCTAGATTTTAAGTATCACTCTAGAGTTTGTCTCAATATATGCAAGCAATTGCATATATTTTGGGGCTCTCTCCTTACAGAAGGTAAATGTGCTATCCTGCATCTTGTTTTGTCTTGTGCTTAAATCTTAACAGTTATCCATATTAGTACTAAAGAGTAGCATAATATGTATTCTGTTGAATGAGTGTATCTTCATTTTTATTCAGTGAATCTTTTGCTGATGGACATTTAGAAACATGTCTCATTTTTTTTTTATTCCTCTTGCCTAAGAAAAAAGCTATTAGAACATTGTAATAAAATTAGGAAGTGCTTGAAGGTAAGCCCTACTGCTTTGTGTAAATTTTGCTGATACATACAGCTTTCTTATTTATTTATTTACTTGGTAATGATGGGACTTAAGCCCAAGGCCTTACGTATGTTAGGCAAATACTTTACCCCTGATCATATCCTCAGCCATGTTTTCAAATTTTGAACAAAAAATATATTCTATGTAGTTCTAAATACCCATTAACCTACATTGTAAACATCTCAAAAAATTTTGCAAAAGGCCTCTGTTAAACACTATTTCCATTGCAATATCCACAGTGGGCCATAATAAAAAAGTCAACTTTAGATTGGGTTCAGTAATCATTTTAATAATCTCTAGCACCTTTACAGAGCAAAATAGAAAAAAACTAAGCAGGTTATTTCTGGGAGAAGAAATTTAAGAATCAGTGAGAATGGATATATTACTGTGTCTTTTTTTAAAGATTAACTAGATTAGTTCTCTTGAGTCAGCTAGTTGCCAAGTGTGTTTCTTGCTAGACCTTTCTATCATAGTATATTTTCAAAAACTACAATTTTAAAGCATTGAGATAATAATGGAACAGAATGTCTAATGTATTACAGAAATAGCCTGACATTTATACCTATTTTTCAGTGACTCTGTATATTTCCAAAGCATTTATTTATACTGTACTTGTTTTTTTGGACCATCATCCTGTTTGTTATTTCTTTGTTGTATTTAAAATATACAATGAAGGAATATGGAGATTTGTACTCTTGCCCAAAAATAATTATCCATAGGCAACCTGGTAAATTCAAAGGCCAGATGTTTATGGAAAAAATTAATAATGTGTGTCTGTTGATTTTGTAGTTTAGAATAAAAATATCTTTGAATATTTTATTGTCATTATAATGCTTCTTTTATAATTCTGTAAAAATTAATGATAATAATATGATACTATGTGATATAGGGCAAAACCTTGCTCTTGACCTTAGAAATCTTGCATTTGAACTCCAGCTACTTATTAGCTAGGTGCACTTTTAAAAAACACTTACCTCAATTAAGCCTCAATTTTCTTATCTATAAAGTAGGATAATTCCTAGCATGATTTCTTCATAGTGTTAGTGATAAAGTTTATTCAGAAAGTGAAAGTGAGCTGAAAACATGTAGCTATAAAATTTTTACGTGTGTAACTAATGCCACTATTACATATTTTTAACTACCATAAAAAGATGTCAATATGAATACATAATTTTCTGTACTTTATATTATACATATACTATATATAACATAATCTACCCAATACTCTATTATATAAATGTGCCTATGACTAGAATGTTTTATTTTGTATCCTTTTTTTTTTTTTTGTCTGTGCAGTTCAGGCTGGCCTTGAGCTTTGTAGTCTAGGCTGGTCTCGAACTCGAGGTGATCCTCCTACCTCAGCCTCCCGAGTGCTGGGATTATAGGCATGTGCCACCACGCCCAGCACCTGTATCCATTTTCTATGTGCACATTTCTAAGAGCTAAATCTCAAAAGATATATTCCAGAGAAATTTATACTTCTGTCTTGACTGTTCCTGTCCAAATAATCTGCTTTGCTTCCTTCCCTGGTGAGCTAAACCAGTAGTCCTCAAATTTAGTTTACATCAGGATCACACAGAGGTCTAGTTAAGACACAAGACTTTTGGGCTTCACACTCGAGTGTCTGCTTTCGTTGCCCTGGACTAGGGCCCAGCAATCTGCTTTTCTACACGGTTTCGGGTGATGGTGCTGCTCATCTGAAGACCATTCCTTGAGAATCACTGTGTAACTGGATTCAAGATGATAAGTCCTCCAACACCTCAAGATTATAGAACCATAAGTTTCATAAATAACTGCTTCAAAGCGTCATGGCAGATTTGTACGTGGTGAACTTCGTGTACTTTTCATTTTAAAAATTCAGTTGACTGAACCATGTATATTTATAGAAGATGCACTAGAAATTTTATACTGTATGGGGCTTTCAAAGGCCATGCATAACTGATGAAAATCACTAAAGATTCTGTGCAGTTTTGCATTTCTGAGTTATGCAGTGTAGCTGGGCAGAGTGGTCAGAAGGTATACGCTGACAAGTGATAACCAAGTTTTCCTAATTTAGACAGAATTGTTTGTACAAGCTTGCATTAATTTAAGCTCTTGATGAATCTGTAGCTTTCAAAGCCTATTGTAGGACGTTAACCATATAGTCCTTAAAGTTCCTGTTGGCTCTAACTTTGATGGTTTCATTTATTTGTCATTAAACAAAGTAGTAATTGTTTCTAACTGATTAAATCATTTTGATTCCCTAGTAAAAATTTACTTCAGTGCCGAATTAGGTTTGACACCAAATTTTGTGTAGTTGACGTTAAATTAGTTACTATTTAGACAAGTAAAGTTTTAGATGAAACAGGATGGGAGACTGTGTATATTTTTACCATGTTTCGCCCCATGGTGTTGCTTCGGTAATCCTTGCTTGTTTGCCTTATTTTTTTCTTAGAGTACTAAAACCTCTCATTTGTGAAAATAAATTTCGTGAAAAATAAGCTATCAGAAGTGTCTTATACAGAGCTTTCAAATTCACTATGATTTAAAAGATGCAATTTTACTACTGTTAGTGCCTGCAGTTTTATTTCAAGTCAGATATTAAAGAGAGCTTTGAAGAAGATTATATGGCCTCACATCATATTTGCATAATTGCCATCATTATCTGATAATAAAGAAAAACATTCTGCCTTGACACTGGGAAGGTTTTTTAAATTGTGAGAAACTCTTTTATACCTTATGTGGAAATGTTTTGTTGGGGGAGAGGCTGTTAACAGCTTTTCCCAATTAGTAGGTAGTTTTTATTCATTGTATCATTAGAAAACCTAGCCACCACATCTTTTTTTAAATCCCTAGATGAGAGTAACTTGCATGTCTAAAAGTGTCACAATTAGTATATGTAAATGGTATCTGGCATTAATATCCAGGCCTGACATTAAAACCCCATATACTTTGTAAAACACTTCATGGAGAATTAGTGCCAGCTGTCAAGAGGTGCCTGAGGTTCTTTATTAGTATTTGAGAAATCAGAAATAGGGTTTTCAAATATCATGGCAAGTTAAAAGCAAACACAAATTATGGAAAGCTTTTAGGAAACCACTTGGTATGAGGCAACTTCATCCTTTATACTCAGGCAGCTGTGTCGTGCCACCCTGTATGCTGCTGCTGCAGTCAAAGAAGAAAAGAGAAACAGCTCCTTCCTTCCCACAAAAATATATATGGTTTTGTCATTATATATTTACATGTACACACACACACACACACACACGAATATTTCTGAGCTGCTTAGAAAAGGAAATGAAGTCCTAGCACCATAGCTAATGCTGTGCTCTGCTAGCTCAGTTGTCTGCTTGACTAGTAATGATGTGTTATTCATGCTGATCCTGTTCTGTCAGAAGAAATTACATTATGTTCAGCATATTTAATGAATGAATAATTCCATATACTTTAAGGAAATCAGTTTTTATAATTATATTCAAATCTTCCTTATACTGTAGCTCTTTGGCATAGTTCCAACCCTTAAAGGATTAAACTTTTGCTAAGCAGCAAATGTATTCAATCCTTCGTTTATGACATAGGAAGTTTTATTATTCTGACTGGTTAATGTTTCAGTGTTTCTATGCCTGTTTGCCTAACCAGAGTTTAAATCCATACAAAATGGAAAATAAATCTTCAACTTCTTAGAACTGTAATAGATTACTATTAGATAACCTCTATCAGCACCCTCATTTTACAAATGAGCTGTAGCCAAGAGAAACAAGTGAGGTAGCTGAGATCACAGAGCAATTTAAAAGTAGAGAAAGGACTTCTTTTCACTATTTAGCATATCTGTCGTGGTGATTTGCGAACATAAGGCACAAAATTAGTTTAGGAATCTGGTGGGGTCGCCTTTCCCTTTTGCTAGCTGCTCTTACTTCTTTTGATAGACCTACAAGGCAGAAAGAGGAGAAAAAGTAGGAAGTACAAGAAAGAAAGAAGACGCAGTGTACCACACATGACTAAATGAGCTACCTGTTGGAAAGCGTTTAAAAATAAATAAATGAACTAGGAGACAGCTACTGTGTCAGGAATTGGCAGTTTAAACCCGAACATGTCATCACACTCTCTTCTGATCTAAACTACCCGGGGAGGCGTGCAGGGAGCGAAAGGCAGACAGGAGAAAACTAGCGCTCACCCCATCTAAGAGGGCGAAGAAGGCCGTGGCTTAGCGCCCTCAGATATCTGTGATAGACTAAGTCAGGTCTGGCAAACATGCCCAGCCAACATTTCTCAGTAAGAAAAGTAAGGCTTACTTACAGCAAGATGATAAATGAGAAAATGTATTTTTAGCTCTTATCTCTTAATTCCAAAATTCAGCATAATGTGTTCTACCAGCTTTTAAAGATCAGTGAATTGACTGAAGAGATACAAAAATTTTAAGAATTTTGCAGTTGTCTTCACATGCTTTCTTTAAATCTTCTTGAGGTTACTCTTTACCCCAGCCATATCATTCCAGACACAAAAGTGGCAAATGCTTGAAAATTAGAGAAGTAAATGCAAAAACGAAGTATCACAGCAAATGTAATTCTCTCTAATTGTTTTTTCTATCCATGGGTACTTAAGTTTTATGTACATCTTGGCTTCTCCAAAGAAAGTGATAAGGGCCCTATCAAAAGTTCCAAGTAGTGATCAGAAAGGATCATGATGTTAAAAAAATTGATTTAAATGTGTCACAAAAACACATGGCTGTTAATCCCACTCAGAATACGCTTTACTTTGAATGTGCTTATCTCATAGTTCTTGATACTTTCTGAAGCAATTCTCAAAGTTCTCTTTCATGAGTAGTTCTACAGAGTGTGATAAAAAATGCAGTGAATGCTGCTGCTGCATGATATCCAGTGGGAAAATTCATAAAAATATTACCGTGTGTTCTCATCTACCTAATTCACCAGATCTGTGAACACGTGACTCCTGGCTCTTTCCCAGTCAGAATAACCTGGAAAGTAAACATTTTCAATAGATTCAGGACATCAAGGCAGCTATGACAGTGCAACTAAAGATTCAATACAGGACTTCTAAAACTGGTTCAGAAAGTGGCAAGAATAAAGCCGGGCATGGTGGCCCATGCCTGTAATCCCAGCACTCAGGAGGCTGAGGCAGGAGGACTGTTTTGTGTTCAAGGCTAGCCTGGGCTACAAAGTGAGCTCAAGGCCATCCTGCAATGCACAGTGCATAGCAAGACCCTGTCTCAAAAAGATTTTTAAAAAAGCACAGGGTGCAGGGGGGAGACAAGAATAATGGGATAAGTGTTCCCGAATCAAGGTGAAGTGCTTTGAGGAAGATTAATGGCAATATATCTTTTACTGTAGCATTCAGCTCATAAATGACTTAATGTAGGAATCATTTTTGAGTGACAGGATTGATGAGGATAGAGTTGACAGACTTAAGAGCGCATTTTACACTTAAGTGGCAATTCACAGCCTCGTGTGTTTTCTAGCTCAATATCACTTTTTTAAAAAGTCAACTTTTCCAAGCTGAGGAATGTTACATTATAAATTCAGATTCTTGTCTTTATTTGAAAAGTCAGAAGTGTTCAAATGTAGGTCACATCCAGCAAGACAAGTGGTTGCTGTCCTGTAGACTGAATAAATAGTGGCTGTCATTCATGAATATACTTCTTCATGCAGCAGATATTTTTTGAGAACCTATTCTGTGTCCATTATTAATTTAGGTGCTACAGTAAGAAAACAGAGATAAAACAGATAGAGTACCAGCTTCGTGCAGTTTGCGTTCTACCAAGAAGACAGACAAGATAAATAAGTAAAACCTCTACTCTAGTGTACATGCCAACGGTGAAATAGAGACAGGGAATATGAAGTTATTGTGCATAGGGAGCAAAATTGAAATTTTGGATAAAGGCCGCACTGTGGTGAATTATGAGTTAAGATCTAAAAGAGTAGAGCTTGTCTTGCAAGAATTTGGAGGATAAAAACTCTTAAGACATTCAAACGGAAAGGATCTGAAGTTGGAGTGCCATATGCGAGGTAAAGGAAGAAGGCTATTGTGTATTCACTGTTTCTTACAGCAGAGAGACCTGTGTAACTCCTATAACTGTGTCAAAAGTCAGTGAAGACCAAGTAGTCTTCATGTTTCAGTAATAGAGAAAAGTGAACAGGTATGGTGATGCATACCTGTAATTCAAGCATTTGGGAAGCTGGAGCAGGAGGATCACTGCAAGTTTGAGGCCAGCCTGTGCCGCATAATGACTTCAAGGCCAACCTGAACTACATAGTGAGACCTTGTCTCAAAACCACCCCCTCCCAAAAAAGTGTATCTATGTTAACAAGAATCACCTCATAGTTATGAAATGAAGCAGCAGCCACTATGACTAGTATACAGAAAAGATGACCGAGAAAAAATTTAATGAATAGAAAGCAAGATTAATGTCTTAACAGGCTTTGTGTTTGCATGTGTATAGTGTAGTGCTGCTATAGCACATTTAATGAAAAATTTTTCTTGTATTAAAACTTGTAAAGTAAGGGGCTGGAGATTTAGCTCAGAGGCAGAGCACCTGCCTGGCAAGCGTGAGGTCATGAGGTTGATTCCTGGTACCGGAAAATAAAACAAAACAAAAAAAAACTTGTAAAAGAATATGCATAAAATGCATTAGAAATTGCCCTGGCTTTGGTAGGTGTATATCCATTATTAACATAGGTGCTAATGTAAAAATAAACAAAACAGACAAAACCGTAAGACAGAGAACTTAGAGGACTAGTTCCATGAAAAAGTTCATCATTTCTAATGTTTTCTGTTACAGCCAATAAGAGCCAAGCTATAACAGGAATATTTGTCAGGTTATGAAGTCAGTACATCAGACAAACTGGGATGGTAACGGTTACTTTGAAAAATCTACTATTAGAAAGGTGCAACAGACTTTCCCTCAGTAGTCCAGCAGAGTTAGGTTTTTCCTCCAATACTGCAAACAGGCTTCCCTTTTCTATTTGAGCATTAGACGAAACATAGTCTGCTCTGTTTTACGGGGAAAAAAAACCGGAAATATTTTTTAAACACTTGAGCTTCATTCAACACAGAGTGCTATCACACAAAGGAATAAAAATACCTGAGAAAAGCATGTTCAGGTCCTCATCTCACTCTCCCCAGGTCATATTTCCTTGCGTATACAACATTGCCTTGTACCTTTTTTTGTTCACCTCATCCAAGTAAATTCAATGACCGTATTCAAGTCTGTTGCATCGTCCAAGTACTTGTACATATATTTACTCCGCAAAGCAAGAGAAAGGAGGTAGAACAAAAATAGTGTAAGGAATGATTATCAGTCAGTAATAGAGCCTTTTCCTTCAGAATGCTCCCTACCTTACTTAAAATTTATTTTAGCGTACAATAATACACAGCATACAATTAATAGCTTTTTAGAATTTCGTGTTTTAGTTTACAGTAAAAAATAGGATAAAAGTACTCTGTGATTATGGCTGCTTTTGTTGAATCCTAGACTTTTATTTTGTTGTTGTTGTTGTTGTGTGTTTTTGGTTTTTGGGTTGTTTTTTTTTTTTTTTCTGGTACCGGGAATCAAACTCATGACCTCATGCTTGCCAGGCAGGAGCTGTGCGGCTGAGCTAAATCCCCAGCCCTGAAACCTAGACTTTTAAGAAATAATAATTAACTTGAACAATGGGAGGAAAGTCATCGGGGTCCCAAGAGCTTTTCTTTCATTTGTGCTTTCAATAATGACCCAAACTTTGTTGACCAAAGCATTTATTTCTAAGTGAGTTAGTATTTAGAAAAAATATATCAGATTTGCTTTAGTTTATTGATAAATGAAGTGTTATTTTCTGCATGGTTGGTCACTAAAAATAATCTGCAAGAAAGACACAGCTTAGTGCAGTGATGGTGCACTTCCAGAGGTGTCAGTGATAACAAACAGCCTGCGGCAGCATGCATACCATACTACCTCTTCCACTGGCCTGGTAATTAAAGTCCATATTTGACTTCTTAGAGGAGAAAACAACGTGAGGACCATGTTACAGATCATAATCCTCTGAAGATGTTACAGGAGTAAGCAGTTATAAAAGAACTGAGTCCTGGAAAATGCTTTATTTTCTAAACAATTTCAGAACACTATATAAAGCGTACTCCCCTCCCCACTGGCCTTTTGAAACTGATTTGCAAGATTAGTTAACCAAGGTTTTTTTAAGACACTATGCCTCATACTTACTGGATTATACATTATTGTTTGTTGTCCATAGATTTCTCCTTTTCCTATTTCTTTCCCAAGTAGTAAACTGAGTAAAACCAGTATCAGAGAGTCTCAGTGAGAGGTAGGGATTTATGAGCATCAGCTGTGTTTCTTCCAGTTTCCTTTTCCCCCTCCAGACACACTCATGCAGTACTTTGGGAAATCATAAGCAGACCTTCAGCAACTGTTGATTATATTGGTACAGTTCGCTCTGGGAGCTCCTCTCCCCTCTGATGCCAGTAAGGCGGAGGACAGTGGGCCTTCCCTCCCTGGGGCGTACATCAGGTGATCAACACAGGCAGGCACATGATGAGCTACTCTCTTGCACACTTGTAGTTTTGGGGTCAAGATATTATAGCAGTGCTAGAGGTATCGAAGGAGATTAAATTACAGTAAAAATACCAGTGCATACAAAATATCACGAGACTTGATACTAAATTTAAAATATAGCCAGTCTTTATGCTGGTATATTTCAAATTCTTATGAATTAAGGAGATTAGCTGATAGCAGTGAATCCTTTTGTCAGTTTCTTAGAAATTAGGCATAGATCAGTAAAGTAGATTTTATTATATTCCTTTACTGTCTTGCACACTAACAGAACAGTCTGTCGTTTTTAGGAGGAAACACAATCACTACTAGAGGACCTATATATCTACCATGTGAATTACTTCCTGGTTTTGAGATGTCTTCATAATTTCACCTCTTCTCTTCCCAAATACCCACTGGGCCGACAGGTAAATAAAACGTTCTCATTTGGAATCTACAAATTAGTAAGGAGAGTAGTACTTTCTGGCTTTGATTTCTGCAACAGTCAGGCATTAGAATTTGAAATGGATCCAGTTGTTACAATAAGAGAACAATCCATTCCAGCTAGATACAGTACTGGTAATTGAAACAGTCTATTTTGTTCTGATGGTCACAGCTAGAAATAGCTACATGAATTCCAGTGCTGTTTTCCCCCCTACGATGTATTTATACTAAGGCACTTAAGCCTTTCTTGTTAAGAGAGCCAGTTTCCTATTCTTAGTGATCTGGAAAAAGGAATCTGCTTGAGAATGCTTAATGGTTAAGTTTGCATCACACCGAGAATTAAAGGAGTCATGCTCAGCTCACTTCAGGAACCATCTGTAGAGTAAATGATAATGGAAAAATCCCTAATTTTCAGATCCTTACCTGAGAGTCTTAGAGAACAGATATATGTAACAACTATTTCTGAGGTGATATCTGCCATTGAATATTCAATGAGCACTTCCACCATGTTTAGCATTTTCTTGTTACAGAGTGGCTGGTGATACCAGTTAATCTATCAGTTAATCCCACTATAGTTTCATTTTACTTTTATGTAAGTCATATACTTCCAGCATCTGATCTGTGTGATACATTTCAAGCCCGCTGTCATCTAAAGAAAATGGTACTGATCTTTTTTTTGTTTTGCTTTTATTATTATTGTTGTTTTGTTTCTGGAGAGTCTCACTGTGTAGTTCAGGCTGACCTTAAACTCACTATGCAGCCCCGCTGCCCTCGAACTTTCAGTGCTCCTCCTGCCTCAGCCTCCGGAGTGCTGGGATTACAGGTGTGCACCACCACGGACAGCTGGTTGTTTTTAATAGCATTGAATTTGCAGGTGTTGACCATACATGGTTTTGCCAATTTAGTGTTTCATTTTTGTTTCTCACAAGTGTTGTTCATTTACAGATCAGAGAGTTGTACTGCACATGTTTAGAAAAGAACATATGGGAGTCAGAGGAGTATGCATCAGCCTTGCAGCTGCTGAGGTAATTTTTTCATTTTGTTTTCCTTTTTTGTGCGCTCTCAGTCTGCCAATAACACCTTCCTCCAGAACTCTACTTGCCAAAAAGTTTCATAAGTAGCCATATTGTGTCTTAATAATATTGTGTATATCTTGAATTTATGCCTATAGCTTATTGTGTTTTTAATGTAGCAGCCATCCATTCCTTTGCTGCTCTTACCTTGTTTTGAACTTAGGGTTCTTAAAGGAAAGTCTGTGATTATTTGGTCAAATATTGATACTATAAGAAGAGAGCTTAGATACAGATCATTTGAATCCAGTCAGTTTGACATAATGTCAGGGGAAGTAAGTCAGGGAGGGCAGGTTTACCACATCCCAAATTTGATTGGGTCCAGGCTTACATTTCCTTGGAAGGCAATAACTAACTCTGATCAGAAGCAGTAGGAAATCAGCAGTGGCCTTGTTACCTTACTCCACCTAAGTCAGCTCTGTGCACATTAATAGTGAATAATTCAGGGGCTGGGGATTTAGCTCAGCGGCACAGCGCCTGCCTGGCAAGCACGAGGTTGTGAGTTCGATTCCCGGTACCGGAAAAAAACAAAACAAAACAAAAAAACAATGGATACTTCATAAATTATTTATCTCATAGAAATACCTTCTGTTATTATAAAACATTAAAAATTACTATGCCTGAGAATCTTTTGAAGTTATAATCATTTATGCCCTTGGCTTTACTTTTTATTTAGGTGTATGATAACTTTTTAGTCTTCCATGAAAACAATGACCACTGGAATAGTGAGAAAGAAAAATCAAGTGTGAGCTAAGTTTTCACATTCAGTCTTATAATTTTCCTTGGTGGATATAAATGCTTATGTGAAAATATAACAACTGAAAACGGGTTACTTTTTAGGTCCTGCTTCTTCTGGGTCCACAAGGAAAGAACAGATGGCCACAGTAGGAGGCAATTCACACTGAAAGCACTGAAAGTCCAAAATTAACAGTACAACTATTAGTGCTCTGTCAGGTGCACTGTAAGACAAGAAACTAATTTCATGCTATCTGGGAAACAACTTCCATGGAAAGTCAAATGCCACTAAAAAACTGTGTTTTATTCTTTTTTTCTTAAACTCAATGAAGGATTTCTATATATTTATAAACTGGAGCTAGAATAGTTCTCTTTTGCCTTTTATTCAAGTAAAACTCCCCATCTTAAATACCCATTTGATTTTTCCTGGGGTTTTCTGTTTTAATTTCACGATGTGATTATCTTCCTTCTTCAGTTATGTATTCCCAGATTCCTAGATTCTTTGTCCTGGAGGAACCTGTTTCCTCTGAACCTCTCTGTCACTGCTGTTCTTGGAGTACAGTCAAGGTCAAGAATGCCAATTCCAAACTAGGAGGAAGAAACATAGACGATAATAGTAATGGTGCCAGCAGTTACCACCACTGATTGAAGAATAGTGGATTTTTTGTTTTGTTCTGTTTTAATTTTAAAGAGTAAAAGAAGGACAGGGGCCAGGGATATAGCGCAGTGGCACAAGCACCTGCCTGGCAAGCGCAAGTCCCAAGTTCAATTCCTGGTACAAAAAAAAAAAAAAGAGTAAAAGAAGGGTAACATAATAATGGGGGGGGGCTTACCAAATTACAGACAAAGTGGTAGGAAATTATCAATGGTTATTGTTTTACATATTGTTATCTATAAGATAGTTTCTTAGGAAAACATATAGACAAATAATAGTGAGTTACAGACAAAAGAGGTAGGAGATTATCAATAGTTGTACTATACTTTGGTATCTTCAAAGTGGCTTCTAAAGAAAATAAATAGAGCTATACATGAGTGGCCTATTGAATAATCATTATTCTCAATAGTTGTTGTAGGAAACCCATAATAATAAACATACATCCATTTACGAAATAGGATAGGAACAATACAAACATTACAGAGTTATGATAGATTAGTAGGAAAGTAACAATGACTGCTGTAATACATGGTGGTATCTTCAAAGTGGTTTCTCAGGAAGACAGAGATACACAAGAAGGATCTAACAAGTAGTTACACCCTAAGGGTTGTCAAAAATAGCATATTACCTCCTCACCAGTGACTCCTGTCACTGAGGTGTGACAGCTGGAAGGAAGGCCAGGATTGAAAAGAAGGACCGAGAGACTTGCACCTGTGTCTAGCAACAGGCTGCTTTCTTTTTCCTCCATAGTCATAATTACCCAGGGTTCCTCCATGGAGATGACAGTCTGGCCAGAGGGAGAAGGCAGAGTATGCCCCAGGCCCCCTCATTCCTGTTGGACTCACTGATAAGATGGATCTGAGCTCTGGGGCCTCCACTTCAGAGGGCAGACCGATCTCCAGTGGTCACCTTTGCATTCAGGGCATGGCTCAGGGGGCCTCTTAGGGTGGTTCCTTTTGAAGTGGCCTGGCTTTTGACAGCGGTAGCAGATGAATGCAGTCATTGAGTTCTTCTTGAGGCCCCAGGAATCAGACTTGGGGTCTGTTTCTCTTAGTGCTACAGCAAAAGCAGCTGCTTATTCTCGGTCTCTTTGTTTTCTCTCCTTGGCCTCCTCCTCATCAAGGCTATAGAATACTGAGGAGGCAATTCTTACTAACATCTCAAGTGAGCCATCTGGGGCGAAAGCCATTCTTTGTAGCGTTTTCTCTCCAGCCTCCCATCACACTGGGATCCCACACCCAGTTAGTGTTCTCTCCCCAACTGTCAGCACAGGCAGCAGGAATCTTGCTGCAGACCTCTCTGGCGCTCCATGCGCTCCTCCTCAGCCTGTACTGTCAAGGGAAGAGTGGCTTCCAGGGGATCTCCCCAGATATTGTGCAAGGTCCTCCTGGTTTCCAGCTTCTGAACGGTTCTCCTGACCCTAGTCCACAGGACCTCTGACTCCTCGGGCTTAGTCTGCATTCTCATGTTCTCCGAGTCCTTGTTCAGCAGCTGCTCCTCCGCTGGCTCTGGACCTTTCTGGCTCTCAACGGCAGGAGCAAGAGTGACCCGTTGTTGGCATATATTCTCAGGGGTTTCTCCATGTTTGAATGATTCACACACGTCCTTGGGTGGGCCTTCGCAGCTGGTGCATGGTGGGCCAATTGTGTCATTGTTTCTCTGTGCCATGGTAGTTCTCAATTGAGCGGCAGCGGCTGTCTTGAGGGCCGGCGTGTGCCAGCGCCCACTGCTGCACAGCTTCCCGCGCCGGGGGCCCTCCTCCCAGGCGCCTGTGAGGCAGGGAGCCAGTGTGAAGGCCAGTGCTCCCCGCCGCACAGCTTTTCGGGCACCGGGGGCCCTCTTTCCGGGTGCCTGCGAGGCTGGGGGCCGGCCCGAGGGGTGGTGCTACCAGCTGCGCAGCTTCCTGGATGCTGGGAGCCTTCCTCCCGGGCGCCTGCAAGGCACTCCCCACCACGCGGATTCCCAGG
>NW_004955411.1:14573134-14619069 GCF_000276665.1 Chinchilla lanigera
CCCCCCCGCACAGCTTCCCAGGTGCCAGGAGCCCTCCTTCCAGGCGTCTGCGAGGCAGGGGGCCCGAAGAGTAGTTATGTGCCTTGCACTGTTAAGCATAATAAGAATATTTTCCCACTTAATGTAGTACATCTTTATGGTAAAACTGTTATCCTTCCTACAGTCCTGGAAAACAGATAAGAGATTGACTTGCCTAATATTACTTAGCTGCTGCTGAAATCCACATTCTAAGTATGACTTCAAGCTGCTTGTATCATCTGTTGTTCATTGCAAATATCTAAAATACTTAAAAAAGGAGATATAGTAAAGGTTCTGGGTTCAACCCCTAGTACTGTGCAAAAAAGAAAAAACAACAAAAAAAGCATATATATTACTTTTCCTGAAAAATTATTTTTTTCTAAAAACTACTATGTTTATATAGCCATTGGTCTATTTGATGACCATTAAACAACATTTATAAGGAGCTGGGCATGTTAGTACCTATCTTAGTCTTAGCTACTCAGAAGGCTGAGATTGGAGGATCAATTCAGCCCAGGAGTTAGGGACCATCCTGGACAATATAGCAAGGCTCTGTTTAAAAAATTAGTGATAGTACTGGCAAATATTTATGTCATATATGCATGAGTAAAAAAAGAGAGAATTTTATATCACATATTTTTTAAATGTATGCAGTGATCATTAACATGCTCCCCCCAACTTAAATCACCAGTGGTACATGTAGGACCGTCCCATCAGGTGCTATGCAGACCCGAGAGACGTATGAATTCTGGCCCCTTTGTGAACATTTTAGTGGGCTGGGGAGGGTGAGTGAGTGTGCACTTGGCATGTGTGTTATAGTTTGGCTTGTGTGCAGTGGTTCTACAGGTTGTCTTCTACATCCTTTATATAGGATGTGGGTTAATTTATATATAGGATATATGGGTTAATTTATATAGGATGTGGGTTAATTTTTTACTCAATTCTATCATTATATAAAAATATGTATTTTTTAAAAAGAATAAGTTAAAAAAACTTTGGGAACAGAAAATAATAAAAATGATGCTGACCCATCAGTGAACTAGATAAATATTCCTGCTTTTCTAGGTCAGCTATAAAGGACTTTCAGAGGAAAAATTTATCCTTCTATTGGAGAGAACTTCTGAATACCCATCTAGAAATAAAACACCAGACTAGGAGTTTTTCAGACTTCTAAAATACAGATATTTGCATAATTTGATAGTTTCAAGGTCAATATAAATCAGAATCCTTCTTTTAAATTTTGTTTTTTTGTGTTGATGCTTGCCAGTTTCTTATGGTAGATAACTTTATCACTAGAATTGAGGCTTCCCTAGGAAATGTTTGTTCCTCAGGGATGTCTTCTAGATGTAGTTGGCTCTTGGTGTTTATGTCTATCCCAAGAACCTACCTTCCCAGTTTATTAAGGATGAGAAGTTGCTATCTGTTTGGCTCAGCACTCAGTCCTTTTGTACTGGACTGTGTTGATGATTATGACCCCATACAATCACAGTGTTATCATATAAGGAAGAAAAACTGATTATAACATGTGAGGCATCCTGGTTAAAGTAGTACAGTTAGCAATAACAATAGTATCAAGTATAGCCTAGCTACTAACAAACTGTGGTAACTATTAACCTGATACCTTTAACCATAGGAACAAGTTCCACAGTTACATAACAAAGCCCAACATGTACCAGGATTGTATGCAGTGATTTTCCCCTTGCAGAGTGATTTTACCCTGATGGCGGTGGGTAGAGCAGGATAGGAGACAAGAGAGATAAATGAGGTCAAATATAGTAGAAGCAAGACTGGAGGACAAAGGATGTTCACCTAAGTTTTGGGAAACTGGATGACACAGGAGAGAAAGAATGAAAAAAAAGCGAAGAAGTATTGATATGAACCAGAAATAGAAGAGACAGTGTTTGCTCACATTAAGATACCAGAACTTCAAGAGGTAGTTGAGGAAAGAGAGAAAGAAGATGAGTAGAAGAAAAAGAAGGGTAAAAAACCTAAACAGTGAAAAAAGAAAGAAGAAAAAATTTAAAAGTAAAATAGAAAAAACAAAAATAAAAAGAACCACAAAAAACCAAAAACCCAACCGTATAGAAAAAGGATAACCAAACAAAGAAAAAGTAGTAAAATTCATCCAGTGTCCACAGTTTTGTGGTAGTGTCCATGTCAGATCCCAGAAAGGTGCTGTGTACTCCGGCCAAGTTTGCCATGGCATTTGGGCTGGGTGTGGCGCTAATGCTGGCCTCTGATGTGGGGGCTGGGACTGGTCTTCTGTTGCTTCAGTTCTCCCAGACCCTTTACAGAATAGTGGCCCCAGCTGCTTCTGTTCTGTGTGTCTGTGTGCCGGCGCACAACCCTAGCTCACCTAACTTACCACCTCCTGGTTCGTATTCTCGCTGCTGCTTCGGACGTTTCCTGTCTGCTTGCCCCACCTGCCAGCCAGTGCACCTGCACCAGGACCTATTTTCGCTGGCCCCCCAGAACCCTTAACTGGTAGGAACATAATGGATTGGCTGGACCTGAGAGGTACTGCACTTACACTAGTAGCAGGGGATTCTTGGCTTGGAGATAGAGTAATGCAAAATTTGCTTTGCTTCTTAGGGAAATTTACTCTGTCCCTTTGCCCCATCAGTTGAGAATTACTCATCTGGAGTGATCCCATTTGCTTTCAAAGAAGGAAAGCAACGGCAGAAACATTGACTATGTTTTTCTAACTGATAGATCAGAACTAAATCTGAATCCTCAAAGTCTAGCCCAGTTTCTATCCCTATTTCAGTCATTTGAGAAGTGATAATACAGTGGTACCTTGGTTCATGAACTTAATGCTTGCCATGATTCTGGTTGCAAACCAAATTGGAGAAGAGCCAAATCAAATTTCCCCCATAAAGTCAACATTAAACCTAACCATTGGATTTGATTTTGTTCTCAGCCAATTAACTCTGGAAAGAATTAAGTTTGTGAATTAAAGTACCAATGTGAAAGGAAATTTATAAGCTTTTTAGCTGGTAATCCATGTTTGGAGGATATGTATAATTTTCAAATGAGCCAGCAGGGTGCATGAGCTTCTATGAACCCAAAACACCCTACCCGCATCGTGACACCAATCATCTGTAGTTAGCTTTCCCATTGCTGGGACACAGTGCCAAACACCCACTACTTAAAAGAGGAGATGTTTAATTTTGTTCCTGGGTTCTGGCATTCAGTTCATGGTCGGTGTCTCCGAGGCAGAAGTATCATGGTGGAAGGGCATGATGGAGCGAAGATGCTTAGGCCATCATGGCTGAGAAACAGCAGAGGAACAGGGCTGGAGAGGAATAGACACGGGACACAGACCCCAAGTCCATGCCTCCGTGACCCCCAGACACACCAAGAAGTATGGTCCATCCGTCTCTGGGACATAGCCCAAAGCCACTCAGGTTGACACTCAGGGTTAACCACCACATCCTCCCCATGTAAACTTCATTCCCAAGCACATCTTCAACCAGAGTTAATCGCCAAATAAAGACAATAGCTAGTTCCTAATTCCACCTGCACAATGTAACTACCCTGCATGCAACTGAAAGTGCAGCAGTCCCTTCTCTTCTCAGTAGTTATATCTATATTTTGTATTGATCCTGTTCCCCTAGAGAGCCCTAACCAGTACGTCATCTCAGCACAGGGTGCAGACATATAAATGAAAAGAGTCACCGTGGTACTAAGCAAAACCCAGAGGTGAGGGTGCTATGGTTTGGATGTGGTTTGTCCCCCAGTGATTCCTGCCTTGGAAGTTTGGTCCCCGTTGTGGTATTCCTAAGCAGTGGCAGGACTTTTAGGGTGTGAAGCTTATTGCAAGGTTATTAGATCACTGGGGACTCTTTTCTCAGAAAGGATAAATGTAGTACCTATGTGATAGGTAATATTTGTCTGAGTCTCTCCCACCCCCAGCTAGAATGTAAGCTCTGTGAGGAAGCAGTTCTTTTTTAATTTACCAGAGTATACCTCAGATACCCAGAAAGGTCCCTCATGTGCAGTAGGCATTCAGTATATGTCTCTTGAATGCTTGAATGGTTTTATGACTAAGAGGTTGAAACCTCATTTTGAAGACCCAGTTTGAAAAATGCTGGCGTAGTAACTGTTCTCAATCCTTAATATTCTATTTGAGTTTATTTGAATTATTATATGCAACAAACTCAGGTGTCTT
Source organism: Chinchilla lanigera (assembly GCF_000276665.1). Taxonomy (NCBI): domain Eukaryota; kingdom Metazoa; phylum Chordata; class Mammalia; order Rodentia; family Chinchillidae; genus Chinchilla; species Chinchilla lanigera. The sequence goes on from NW_004955411.1 coordinate 14,577,324, forward strand.
TTTTTGGAAACAAGTTCTCACTGGTTGAGGCTGCCTTAAACTCACTATGTAGCCCAGACTGGCCTCAAACTCTCGGCGATCCTCCTGCCTCAATGTCCCAAATGCTGGGATTATAGACATGCACAATAAATTTACTGGAATGAAATAAACTTCTTAAATTTTTAATTATTTTCAAGTAATTCTGTTCAGTTAGAATTGGTTTGTCCAGAGTGCTTGCTGTAGTCTCGCTAATACTAAGATAAGTGAAAACAGAACAGTATTTTTCTGACATTGCCTCTTATATAACTTTGAAAAACAATCAGGTACTATTAGCACTTTATGTTTCACATTTTTCCAGGTACAAATATATTTTTAAAAAATCATACTATGATTTTAGCCTGTATCCCACAACTTACACGTTTTCCCTTTTGTGTTCGTTTTGTGTTTGTCATGGCAGTGTGTGTGTGTGTGTGTTTTGCACCTGGTATTCTGCCATGGACACTGTGCTTTGAAATGCAGCACAGCATGGTTGGTAAGAGCATGCGTGTAAACCAGAATGTCTGGGATAAAATCCCAGCTTTACTAAGCTTTGGGATCCTGGGCAGATTAATTAAGTTCTCTGTGTTTTCTCATCTTTAACCCAGGAATAATAATAGGAGCTACCTAACCAGTATTACATTATGTGACATTTGATACATTTGGGCATATAAATGTTAGCTGTCATTAATAGTACATACTATTTTGTACGTTCTTGTTTAGTCTCGTCATATAATACCCTTTTTCTTCCTTTGAGTCAGGGCAGTCATGGAATTGAACCCAGGGCCTTCACACTGAGCTACATCCACAGCCCTTATTACTCATTCTAAGACAGAGTCTCACTAAGTTGCCCAGGTGGGGCTCAAACTTCCAATCCTGCCTCAGCCTCCCAGAGTGCTGGGATCACAGGTGTGTATCACCACACCCAGCCAATGTCCCATATTTTGAAAGTGTTAACATTTTATTTCATCAGTCCCATATTTGATATGTATTTAAGGTGTTTCTTATTAACTATTACAAACAGTAATCACAAGCCTATGTGTTTATACATTTGAATAATTATTTCCACAAAATGAATACACAGATGTAGACTGAGTCTCAAATATAAAGATAAACCCACCCCAACAATAGTTCAGTGTTTCCTCATAGTCTTGCTATTGCTGGATATTACCAGGCTTAAATATCTTCCTTTGTTTTCCTCTAGTGTTCTCTGAGTGGTGGGTTTATTCTTTATCCTCCTCCCACACCATACTTACAGTTTTATTCTCTCTGAAATACAGTAGTGTGCATAATGTGAGGTGATCTGGTTGTTTTATTTTATTGTTTTTGTTTCAGAGTAGTTATTCTAATACTTGTTTTTTTTCCCTATTGATTTAACGCTCTACCTCTGTCATATAACAAACTTCCATACCTACCTTTATCTTTTTCTGGATTTGTGTTCTCTGATTTACCTGTCTGTTTTTATCTAAGTAAGTACTGTCTGACTTTAATCACTGTAGCTTATAGTTTTTGATACACTAATAGCCCCACTATGGTCACTGAAGTATATATACATTGTTTCTTTTTCAGAAATAATTATTTTCATAAATACTTTTTTTTTTTTTTTTGGTCTTTTTTTTGAGATAGGGTCTCACTCTGCAGTTCAGGCTGGCCTTGAGCTCACTTTGTAGCCCAGGCTGGTCTCGAACTTGCAACCATCCTTCTGCCTCAGCCTCCCAAGTGCTGGGATTACAGGCATGCACCACCATGCCCGGCTGTAGATACATTTTTGATTAATTGTATTTGGTTTTGGAGTATCCACTGGAATTTTGTTTTACAAGGTATTAGAAGTATAGATTTGGAATGCTTTGTATCTTTGCAATATTATTAGAATTTAAACTTTATTCATTTAATCAAGACATTTTAATAGGTATTGCACATTTGTTATATTGTGTGTTCTATAGTTTTTGTTTTTTTTTTTTAGAAAACATATAACTTTATTGAGAGTTTTAAGTCAGATATAGCTTGCGTTGTTTTGGCTAGTCTTTATTTACTGCCTTTCACCCGCTTCTGGCACTTGAGCAGGCTCTAGATCTGATACAGGCTCTGCCTTGACATCAAGGGCATCTCTCTGTACCCTTCTTCTCTCCTCCCACCTGTAGCAGCCTGACATTCAGTTGGTAGCGCTTCTAAAGTTGTTCAACACTAGGTTGCTTGGCAACCAAAAGCTTAACGGGTTGAGAAGATTCTTGTTTATCCTCTAGATTTAGATGTTGATATGACTTGCTGGGTTATATTTCATGTGGACAAAGAATGAAGAGAAAAAATGAAAACTGCAGAGAGATTCAAAACATAACCTCCTCTGGCAACATTCTGGTTTTTTTTTTTTTACCATGTTGAACATGCTGTCTTTTTCCATTACTAGTTGATTACATATGTCTGGATATAGACATACATTTATCATACCTTCCCACAGTCTTACACATATTTATATATCCCTTTACTGTAATATTTCTAGATTTCTTAGATTTTCTAACTATAGAGTCACATCTATATAAATAATGAATTTCATCTTTCTAGTGTTTATATTACTTCTTTTAAAATTTATCGTGGACTGCAGCCTAGAATGATGTTTAATAATGGTAAGGATAGGCATCTTTGTTGATTCTGTGGTTATATAATTGCACTGGAAAAACATTTAGTGAATGATGGTGCAGGGTTATTAATTTCTAATCAGCTTTATCTCAAATCTTTTACATGAAACCAGAGAGTACTTTAAAAGTGTAAAATCTTTCACTACTCTGAAAACTGTATGAACATACTTTTGGCTAAGACTAAGGAATAATAACTCTCTGAATCCCTGGAAGTTTACATGTAAGGTGAGAGAGCTGTGTCCTCCAGTAAAATGGCACATTCGAAGTTATGACTGACCAAGTTTGTTTTCAAAATTATGTGACATGCTGGGGGTTTTGGGGCTTTTTTGGAGGGTGGCACACTGAAGATTAGTAGCGTAGGCTTGACCTTCCTTGATATTCCTTTATTTGTAGCTCAGAATGGGTGCACAATGTGGCGGTGTGTAGCTAAAGTGGGCTACTAATGTGGGCTAGACGTCCCCCAGCAGTCTCTCAGCCGCTTCTTCCCTCTAAGTGAGCCGTTGCAAGTGCTGATCTTGTCTCTGTGACTAAGGCTAGCGCGTAGGTGCAACAGATTATTCCAGTGCTGGTGATTTAGTTAATTCCTAAAGTTTAGTTCCACAGGGCAATAAAAGCCAGAAATTTTAAATAATTGCAAATATAATCAAGAATGAAATGTCTTAGCTTATTTTTCTTTGACCTGTTAGCTGGCTTTCATTCACAAGTAAAACATGACACTTTAGGTAGTTACTGCAGAAAGAGCTTTTATACTTTTTCTTAATACTGGGGGAAAATTTATGTTTTGCCTACCTTACCAGTTTTTATATTTACTGGTTGTAAACTTTTTATTTTGTAAATTTAAATTTTGGTTGAAGTAACTGCTTCATTTCTTAATAGTTTTTATCTCTCATATCTTTTTCCTAATTTAGTTATGTCAATATTTGAACCAAATTTTGTTATTAAAAATGTTACCCTTAAGTTACTCTTATAGGATGACCCATTGAGGTTTTAATTTATTGTTTCTTCATGATTAATGTCAGAACATTTGATCATTATAGTCTGAAATAATGTGTGTCTGCGTGATGCCACCATGTAATCGTTACAGTGCTGACTCCATTTCATACTGTGATGGATGTGATCTTAGTGGAGAGGTCCTGCAGTAGCGACTCTGAGAACACAGTCCTCATTTTAGAGTGTCTGTGTCTGTTCCCCTTCCTAATAAAGCTTTTTCTGTGTAGCCTTGGATGAGTTACTGAACCACTCTGCCTGTGCTAGAAATAACAAGCGGGCCTGCGGACCCTGTTTGAAGTGCAGTGGATAAGCTCATTGGTGTTTATTAAAAGCCCGTAGGAGACACGGTGCTAGGATAAATGGTAATAATAAGGAAATGACTACGACACTTATATTTTTGATGCTTTTAAAGAAACTTGCATTTAGCGTGTCATATTCTCAGTAGAATTTCTTGTCTCTTTTGTACATTTAGATCAGAAAGAAAAGGAAATTAACATAAAACTGTGTGGTAAGCACTGTACTGGACTCTTTGGTTGCATCTCCTCATTTAATTTTTAAGTCTCCATCTAAACTGTGAAATGTATTAGTTGTTATTTCCATTTCATAGACAGGGAAGCCAGACGTACATAATAAACTTGTTCTGTGTTACAAACATAGCAGGTGCCAGAGCCAGGCTGTGAGCTCACATCTTTGTATATTTCTAAACTAAGCTTTATGGTGTAATGTCTTCCGGAATACTTCTAAATGTCGCATATGTTGAGGAGAATCTCTACCAAAGAAAGTCAGTAACTACTAATGAAGAATTTATATGATCTTCTGAGCAGAACCATTAATATGTAAGAGATGTTTTTAAGTATATTAATCTGCCTGTTATATCTCTTCACTGATTCTTTTCTAGGATGTTGGCAAAGGATGAACTGATGACTATTCTTCAGAAATGTTTCAAAGTTTTTAATTCCTCTTCTGAAAACCAGCTTGGCAGCACAAGAAAGAGAATAGAGGAGTTCCTGGCCCAGTTTCAGAGCCTTGGTGGTAAGAGTATAATATCCTGTAAATTCTAGAGGCTGTGACAGTTATTTAACTGAACTGACATGGACAAGCCCTTGTTATGCTGTGCTAAGAGATGAAGAAATAAAGTAGATCGTGATCAGTCAGTGTAACAAGCCCCAGAATGCGAAATTGTAGCATCATAAATAGGCCAGATGCTTCTCTTCTAGATTTGGTTTAAACAGTGAAGAGCATCAAATGGAAAGAAAAAAAATTCACAGTTTAAAGGATTTACTTTTTTTTAAAAAAAGGCAACAGAAAGAAATCCAAAAAGTGAGAATATCAGTCCGTCATAATTGAGGGCTTCTGTTAGGTGTTTCTTAAGCATTTTATCAAGTTTTTTAGAGCATTTTAAACTACAAATCATTTGTAAGCCTGAAAAATTAACTACAAACTGCTTCCACAGCAGTGAGGCTCACTGGTGTGCTGATTACCAAAACATGTATGAAGCTTGTTTTAATCTGACTTACAAAGGCTTAGATTTTCCTCTCCTAAATGAAGTGAGGCAGCCCAGCACTTCCCAGTGTTGTAGGGTAAGAGTTTCGTGTATCGTGTATTTTGCATAGCCTCCCTGTAAGACTTGTATTTGCCGAGTGTTTGGAGTGCCTGATTTTATGTAGCTAGTCATTTTCTGCTACAGATCTGTGTTCCAATGGGGCATCATGACTGATACTGATCATTGACTTTTCTGGGCCCTTCTGTTGCTCTACTGCTAACCTAATAATACAACATTGTTCTGATTAAAACCAAATATCTGGTGTGTACCTTTTAATGTACTTTTCCACTATTTTTCTTTTTTTTTTGTCTTTTTTTTTGAGACTGGGTCTCACTAGGTAGTTCAGGCTGGCCTTGCGCTCACTTTGTAGCCCAGGCGGGTCTTGAACTTACCACGATCCTCCTGCTTCAGCCTCCCAAGTGCTGGGATTACAAGCGTGCACCACCACACCTGGCTCTTTTCCGCTGTTTATGGGGAGTTTTAATGGAGGTTATGGAAAGAGACTGCTTGGTAAATAAGTGCAGAGACATGGCACTGTGAAAGTTTGTATTTGGAATGTCCATTTTAATCCTTTCTGTTTTGGAAAGTGTTACTTTGTCTTTAAAATCCTTTGGATTTAGGAACTGCTTTTGCAGAAAGCTCTCCAGATCTCTCCATTGCTCCAGTGCAAGGCATTTGATGAGTGCTCAGTTATGGTAGACGAAAGGGGAAGTTTGAGGAGAGCAGCATGAGCAGATAGGAGGTAGGAGTTCTCCGCAGGCGCTGAGGGGGTTTCCTGCGGGTTAGGTGTGCACACTGTTCTTTTGCTCCACGGCAGGACCTAATAAACTACGTGAAGTGGGGGTGAGGATGTAGTCAGTGGTGAAGCGCTTGCCTAGCATGTGTAAAGCCCTGGGTTCAATCCCTAGCACTTGAAAAAAAAAAAAAAAAAAAAAACGCAATTCAGAACATAAAAATGTTAAAGGGCTTCCTTGAGTCCACTACAGCCAGACACTAAACTCCAGGAAGAGAAAGTAATTTGTTTGAAATTAGACAGTTGGTAGCACCTAGACTAGAGCCCACTTCTCTTAACCACCAGTTCACTTTTTTTCTCACCAGTTCACAATTGTAAAGCCCCCAATTCCTTATGGAATATAAATAGGGTAAAAGGCTTAGAAGAATATGTAAGTTTCAATCTTACACAAAATTGGCCAAATGGGGATTTCTGTAAAAAAGAAACTGCAAATATAATAATTTTTATTTTAATTTTTGTGATACTGGGGATTAAAGTCAGGGTCTTCCAACTGAGCTACAAATTAAAGGAAAACCACCATGTTGAAGAAATGTCTGTATTTCTCAATTTTTCAAAAATCATATAACAAAAGTGTAATCAAACTCCCTGTATTGAGTAAATAGAAGTATTTGACAGTGTGTTATCTCTGATTCTTTACCATTAATTACACATTACAGTTCTGGCTTAGAATTGTAGTTGGAAAAGCTAGGAGAGGTGACCAGTACTCTAGGAGGCTGAAGCAGGAGATTGAGTGTTCTAGTACAACCTGGGCAATTTAACCACTTGAGACCCTCACTCAAAAAATGGGCCGGGCATGGTGGCATACGCCTGTAATCCCAGCACTCGGGAGGCTGAGGCGGGAGGATCATTGTGAGTTCGAGACCAGCCTGGGCTACAAAGTGAGCTCAAGGCCAGCCTGAACTGCATAGGAGACCCTGTCTCAAAAAGACCGAAGGAAAAAAAAAAAAAGGGCTGAGGATGTAACTCAGTGCAAAAGCCCTGGGTTCAATTCCCAGTACCACTAAAAACTTAAAAATTACAGTTGGGGAGGGTTAGGTGGGGCCGAGTGTCGTATCAGATTTATTTTTGAGGCTCTGCTACATGTTAATGAAATGGAGTAAAGAATTTAGTAGATAACCTCAAGTTGTGTTTTTCTTGAGCCAGAAATGATTAATAGCTAAAAAGAAATGTATTCTTTGAAGATAATGTGTATTCCCCAGCTGTATCCCCTTGTCTTAGGTTTGGGGCAAACCAAACATGTGATGTCAAAATTTCTAAGGTGCACTTACACTTGGAAGAGGGCGTCAGAGGCTCATGTGCTGCAGAAGCACAGCTGCACATTTTTACTAGTCAGGGATTTCTGTTCCCTTTGCCGAAGACATACCAAATGTTTTAGTGGACGATTTTACAACTTGTACAAACTCCCCCTTCATACTCAAAAAATTTGGGATCAAAAATAGTGAGTTGGAAGGTGGAAATCAGGTTTGCCAGGGTGTAGTTTGTTATTTACCATCTTAATTTGTGTGATTGTTTCTTTCAAAAAGCTATTTATAGCTGCATAGATATTCAGGGCTTTGTGTTGCTGATTTGAGGGGACTGTGCTGGGTTATATTTTGTTTTCATGGTGATAACACTTTTAAAATTCCATAGTTTGTTTTTGAAGACCTCATTACAGCTTAAATTATATAATATTTATTGACCTTTACCTTCCGGAAGAAACCTTGATTCTTCCCGATGAAACCTTGATCTGATGAAACCTTGATCCTTTGCCACACTGGGGTGGGAGTAAAGATGAAATGTTTACTTCCTTTGGATTAGCACAAATGTTTGTTCTCCTGACTTGGGTTTACCCTCGTTGCTATATAGTGGTTTTATGTTAAAAACAGATGCCAAAGAGGAAGATGCTTCCGGGTCACAGCCCAAGGAGCTTCCGAAGACAGACCTCTATCATCTTCAGAAGGTCAGGTCTCTTCTCTTTTCCTTCTGGTTACATGGTATTTTGCTCTCCCTTTTCTCAATTTGTTGTCCAGATTTCTTTTTTTAAACCACAACCAGAGACAAGCGCAGCTTGTAATTCACGTATAAATTGAACTTCCTGTTTTTCCCCCTGCTATCCTCACTTCTGATGTTCACAGGCTGCAATTTACTAGACAGTGTAGATGAGAACTGTTTCTCTGGTCTCAGAAAAACAAGTAAATGGCACCAAGGGCAAATGGGAACATGGGTGCAAAAAAAATTGTTTTATTTATCAGATGTATTTTTTTTTTATTTGATCAAACATTCAAAAGAGCCTAAGTCATTAGTTTTAGATACATCTCTTGATTTTTTTAAAATGCATATTCACATTCTAGTATAGAGCAGAAATTGACCTACAGTATGTCCAGTGTGTTCTTTTTCCAATCGTTCTAACTTTAGGATCTTTATTTTCAAGATGAAGAACGTTGTTGGTACCGTAATACCAAATTGTAATAAATGACGCAGAAAATTTCAATTTAAGTGAAACAAAACACATGGAGTTTATTGTTAGTATGGCAAAAGGGCAAGGTAGTAGTAGCCAGGGTTGCCATCTTCCTGCTCCTCCTTTTCATCCTCCTCCTCCCTTTTCCTCTTCCACCTTTTTTCTTTTCTTCCTCCTCTTGTTCTTCCTTTTAAGTGAACCAATAGATTATGAATCGTGAACACTCTGTCATGTAACTTAGTATGAAGCAAACTGCCCTTTTCCTCTCTCCCTGAAATTCCACTTGATGTGTATTTAAAGCAGGACATCCAGGAGGAGAGGTTTTTGCCAGATCGCCTTAGAAATAAACAAACCCATTTTGATCTGGTTCTTGTTCTGCACATCCTGCCTTACGGAAAGAGCATCAGCCTCCACCTGAATAACAGTTCCCTCTGAAAGTTTTTCTGTCTCAGAATTGTCAAGAAAGGTGTGTTCTTTCACCCATAGTCCTTACTGGAAATGAAGGAGTTAAGAAAATCAAGTAAGAAGCAAACCAAGTTTGAAGTACTCAGAGAAAAAGTTGTGAATTTCATTGACTCTTTAGTAAGGTGAGTTTTGCTGAAAAGACGTGCTTTTCTCCCAAATAACATGGGTGTGGTGGCTGTCCACAGCCAATCTAGGTATTTTCTCTTCCCCTTTTAGGTTCCTCCAGCACAGCTTAGAATTATTTATTCCCTTTCTAGCCTTATTAAGATGTCTAATGAGAAACTTAGTTCTTTTTCCACTGTCAGTTAAAAACACAGTTTTAAGAGCCAGGCCTGGTGGTACCCACCCGTAATTACAGCACTGGAAGCCTGAGGCAAAAAGATTGCGAGTTTGAGGCCAGCCCATGCTACGTAGTACACAAAAGCAGAAAAGGAAGAAGAATGGAAGGGAAAGGGAATGAGAGGGCAGGGTGGGGGGTGGATTTACATTTCATCCCATCCATTAGGCTAGGTGGGGAGATCTAGGGAGTTACACGTGGTTTTTGCCTTATGATAACAGGTGTTTGACTTACACTTTATCATTGCTCATCTTTTGTAGTAGTTAATGGTGAATCTAGGCCAAACCCAGAAAACAGAGCAAATTTGCCATACTTCTCTATTTTGTCCTGAGCAAAGAACTTCTAATTTTAAATAATATGAGTGCAACTCATTGTAAAAACTGAATTCATGTTGAAGCAGGCATCTACTCAGTAAATGTAGAAGCCTGCTCTAGTTTTGCCAATATTTTACAGTAATTCCTTCTTGGGAAACCTGGATCATCCTGAATCATGGAATCATTTATAAGCCAAAACCAGTTTTATGAGTGTGAAATCACCCGTCTAAACAACCTTTCAGGAGCTTAGGCTATGTTACAGGAAAGAAACGAGAAGTATACAAAATAAAGTGATTTAATACTTTAAAGAAAAAAGGGTATATCATTGCTTATTGTCTTTTAATGGAAGTTCAAACTCAATAGCAGGAGAGGCACTGAACAGAGTAACGTAATGAAAGAATGGCAGCTTAAGTATTGAAAATAAAGAACGGGTTTCTGACAAATAACCTGTCTTTGCTCAAAGTGAAAAGTTCCATGTTCCAGGACAGTGTGAGAGCAGAATCATTGTCCAATTTATCGGAGAGAAAGTATTAATGCTATGAAATAGGGAAAAATAATCAGCCAAGTATGATAAGAAGGTCAAAAACAGAAGTGTATAATAATACAGTGCTGCATTCCAGTATTAAATTGACCTGCTGGTCAAAAATTACATTTTAGAACTGATAGAGTTAACTTTGTCCTCCAAGGCTCTCCTATTCTTGTAACTTCTAGCCCTAGGCTCCAGACTTTTCTTTTTGTCAAGTTATAAGTAAAAATAAATTTGCCAAGTAATTTAGCATCATTTATAAGCCAAATATCAGGTCCGTGAGTTCCTGTAAATCTCAAATTGTAGGCTCTGAAGTCACTCCGGCTATTCCCCTTTAACGGGGAATGATGTTTGACCTAGTATATCTGACTTTTTAACCTGAGAAATTATTGAAACAATGCTGAGCATGACTGAAATGAGTTCTGTTGTGAAACCACAAAGTCTCGCATACTAGCATCTACTCTCTCTACCAAGATTATCTGTCCCAGGAAGGAAGAGATTAGAACTGTAGCATGATAAAGCTAAAAGGAACAAAGGGCTTATGTGGCAGCTGAAGCCCGGAGAGAGGTTATGAGTCTGCCGATGTGACGCAGTCCCGGTCTCCTAATACCCGTCGGAAGGTCTTCTCCATTTCTGCACGCTGCCCCAGTGCCCACATACAGATGTAAATGGACTTGGAGTTCTACAGAAAAGATGGCTTTTAAAAATAAGTATTAGCAGTAAACTTCAGTAGGCAGGATTCACAGTGTATCATGAAGAGCTCTCGGCAAAAGTATTGGCAATCAAGAACGAGTTCCCTGGGCCGGGGATACAGCTCAGCCGCCCGGCGCCTGCCTAGCAAGCACAAGGCCCTGAGTTCAATTCCCGGTTCTAAAAAAAAGAAAAAGTTAGGGGCTGGAGATGTAGCTTAGCGGCACAGCACCTGCCCAGCAAGCGCAAGGTCGTGAGTTTGATCCCCGGTACCAGAAAAAAAACAAAAAAAGAAAAAGTTGCCAAAGAGCCAAGAAAAAAATTACCATTTTCTAAGTTACTGTTTTCACCAAAATTAAGGTCCACTTCGTAGCCCTTGTTCACAGGAATCCTATCAGCTCCCCCAGCGCCTTCTCTCTGGGGGAGAGCCTATCATCTGTTGTAAACTGATCTCAGTCCAAAATGAGGGTCACACAGTGCTGTGGTGCCAGGTTCATCACTTATTTTTTCTCACAGCAGATAAGTTGCAGAAGTGTATTTTTATGCCCATCTCTAAGTCTACAGTTGGACAAAAATTAGGATGTATGCCGCTGTTTTGTCACTGTTTTTCAACAGCTGTAGTCCAGTAGAAACAAAATAAAGGCAGATATTTTGTATGCCTCTGATGGTTATTCTTTGAGGATACCAACAAATGGCCTTCTGCCTTAGGATTTGCCTGAATTTCTAAACATTAAATGTAAAGACATTTAGAAAGAAAAGCCAGTGCGAGGCAGTAGTTTCTGTACTTGATTCTCTCTTGTTCCCTTGTTAGAAGGGAATGAATAGCAAGAACTTTAACAGAGTATTTTAATGACATCATGGTAGTGATTGGGAAATAACTGCACCAGGTTGGTATAGGAAGAATTTATGGTTGGAAATTACAAGCTGGTAGCCACCCAAGCAGGCAGTTAACGTCACAGAAATAATTTCCCCAGATGGTAGCACATTATCTCAATCTTAAGTAATTGAGATGGTAGTAGAATGTTGGCCCTCAGTGAGTACCATAGTCGTTGCAAATGGACTTTATTCCAGCCGACGCTAGAGAAGGAGTGCCGTCTAGGAGCAGGTGGACAGTCTAAGTAGCCCTTGAGGTAGTAAGAGTGAGATGGTGAATAGTGATACGCCTGTTTTTATTTCCTCTCTTCTTCAAAGCCACTGACCACACCAGGCTAGAGCAGATATAGGGACATTTTCTAGGAAATGGTATCCTCCCCAAAAAGGAAAGGCAAGACACTTGGAAAAAAAGATATAATGTCTGTGCTGTCTGAACTGAAGTAGCTACTTTTCTTTGCCTACACTAATAGGAGCAGAGCTAACAATGTCATGTAGCTTACATATATACTTTTAGCTCACGGCTAGACTAAGCCCTGGGAATCTGCTTTATGGAGGCATGTGAGTTAACTATTTTAATCCACTTAGTAATTTATTGCTATCTTTGGTTGTGTGTCCAGCCAGAGCCTCTCCCTGCCAGTTGGCCCCCTCCAGGCTACCTAAGAGCAATTTCCCTGTCATGCCACAGACCAGCTGGTGGGCTTATTATACATTCAAAAAGAACTTCATAATGCCTTGTTTTCTAAGTTCAGATTTCACCAATTGGTTTGCCATTTAGCATATAGGTGAAAAAGAGAATTCCAAATGATGCTGGATTTTTTAAATTGAAATTTTATTAATAAAAGGCTGGCCATGCTGGTGCACACCAGTAATCCCAACATTCAGGAAGCTGAGGCAGGAGAATCACTGAGTTTGAGGCTTGAGCTGGGATGCATACTAAGTTCAAGGCTAGACTGAACAACATAGTAAGACTCTGTCTCAAGAAAACAAAAAGGAAAAAAAACCTTAATGAACAATGTATTTTTCAGTACTCTGAAACTAAAATTTAGTCTTTTGTGCCTTCAAAAGTAAAAAGTAAATCCAGTATATAAATAATTTCTAAGGTATCATTTCCGTGAAAGACATCAGCTAAAATGTGTGTGTATGTGTGTATGTGTGTGTGTGTGTGTGTGTGTGTGTGTGTGTGAGAGAGAGAGAGAGAGAGAGAGAGAGAGAGAGAGATCCAGGGAGAAAGAGATCCAGAGAGAGAGAGATCCAGAAAGTATTCCCTTAACTATAAAATCCCAGCCCGAGGGCTATACTTAACACTAAGAAAAGAACTGAATGTTTGCTATGGAGAGAATGTGGATATCTGTTTTCTAAAGAATTTAAGAAATTCATTAGTATTTTAAGGAATTATACTTTAAAGGTTTTAAGCTTATATGTAATGTAATGTGTAGGGGGTGTGTGTATGTGTGTGTATAGATATATTTCTAAAGGTTTAACTCAGAACTGAAATACAGATATTCCTTATAAAGAATCTAGAGGAATTTTTTTTAAATGTGGGCTGGCTGTGATGGCACATGCCTGTAATCTCAGCCTCCTGGGAGGCTGAGGCAGGAGGATTCAAAGTTCAAGCCCTTCCTGGGCAACTTAACCAGACCCCCCATCTCAAAATGAAAAGTACAAAAAGGGCTGGGGATGTAGCTCAGTCAAAAGCCCTGGGTTCAGTCCTTAGTACTGCAAAAAATAATAACAGTAATAGTAATAGTAATAATGTATGGATAAAGTGCATTTTTGAGTGAAATTGCACTAGATCCACTATTGGGGTTTTGTTTCTTTTGTGTATTGATTTTGCTTTTTAAGTAAATTGTTCAACCCTACAAAGAGATCTGATAAAACAGTTATTACGAAGATAAACCTATACATGTCCAAATGCTGACACCTGACTGGCTATTTCAGAGAATACCTTCTGCCTCCTGAGACGCAGCCGCTCCATGAAGTGGTGTACTTCAGTGCGGCCCACACTCTCCGGGAGCACTTAAATGCTGCTCCGCGAATCGCCCTCCACACTGCACTCAACAATCCTTATTATTATCTAAAGGTAAGAAGCAAATTTAGTTCTCTGACAGTCCAGCTCAGGCTCCAAGCTTCACTGTCATAAAACATTATGTTTGCCGTTGCATTTTAATGAGCAAAGAGTTGAAAACTTAGAGTTGCACCTCTTATATATCTTGTAAAAAGTATTTGGAGAGAATTTCCAACTTATTGAAGTAGGCAAAGGATGTTGCCAATTTTTGACCATATGAAACTGTCTTTGCCTTTCACGTGATAAAACTATAAACTAGGTCATAAGCAGAAGCCTGAGAGTATAATGCTGCTTAGTCTTGTAAAAATAAAGGAAATGTTTCCTGCAGACGTAGCAACCGAAAATGGTCAAACGATGTAGCCTAATGAAATTACTTAACGATTCATGTTGTTTCTAATGGAAAAAAATAAAACTTTTGGATGTCACCTTGGATTTTAAACCAGAGAAAATCTATTTCGGAGAGTATCTGCAGAGCGAGTATAGGAAATGGCCAGCAATCTGCCTCAAAAACGCCTGGGGTAGCAGAGCCACTTGCCTAAAATCCAGACGCAGCTACAAGTCATGACCAGCTCTTTCTGCAAGGGAGATTAAGGCAGTTTAGGGTTTTTAAAACTAGCCTTCTTATGACAGGTAATATAAGCACTGCTAAACATTTAGGATGCTATATGATATGTGAAATAATTTGGGAGGAGTTGCAAGTTACCAACTTAGTTAAGTACCTAGAGGTAACTTCCCAGGAAAGATACTTAAGACATGCTCGCTTCAGCAGCACATATTTAAAAGATCCTTAAGAAGTGGCTTCATGATACCCATGAAGAACAGCTCAGCTTACTGGCTTTCCATTGCAGAATGGCACACAAGCATGCTCAGTATTTTAAGAGAGTACTGAGTCCAAAGAAGTCAGTGGTTTCTAATGATGGTGGTAATAGCTTGAATGATTTCATATTTTAAAAAACAATTATTTTCAATATATAAATCACAAATTAAAATCCTTGCATCATCTTTCTTCTGGCTAATGGTCTGTCACAGAAGAAAACCAGTAGGATTTTGGCAGTCTTTGGGAACATATAATACCTTGTGTAGATTACGTATGTGAGGTCATAGGTTTCTTTTTTTTGTTTTGTTTTGTTTTTTTTTCCGGTACCGGGAATCAAACTCACGACCTCGAGCTTGCCAGGCAGGCGCTGTGCTGCTGAGCTAAATCCCCAGCCCCAGGTTATGTATGTGAGACTTTGTGTTTCTTAGAAGAGCCGTGGATTTCAAATAGGTTGAAAAACACTGATGGTTTCCATAGGGTTTAAGATCTGCAATGCTGAAAAGGTAGTCTTTTCTTTGAGAGACAACTTACACTCTTACTAGTGATATGCTGGTATTTACCAATACAATGTTGTAATTGCTAGAATTTGGCTAATTACAGATGTTGTAAGTATCATTTCATGAACTGTTTCTAAAGAATTCTGTAAACTTTTTATGGCAATCAGAAATGCATTATGATCTAAGTAAATAATAATTTATGATTAAAATGAAAATTTTGCTTGTCTTCTGATCTTACATTTTTCTAATGATAAGGACTTAGAGGGCTTTTAATCAGGACCTAAACCTAAATGGGAATTTAATAGAGGAAATTAAAAATATTCCATTTAGTAGTTTACTAAATTGAGGTGTAGAGGGATTCACTAGTGTCTGATTTTGTTCCTAATCATTTCTAGTACTGTTATTTTTTAGAACGAAGCACTGAACAGTGAAGAGGGCTGCATTCCAAATATTGCCCCTGACATCTGCATAGCATATAAACTGCATTTGGAGTGTAGTAGACTGATCAACCTTGTGGACTGGTCAGAGGTAGGTCAAGGAAAAAGAATAAGCTGTTCAATAAAATATTTTTATACTTTTGGTATTTCTGAAATCGTCTTTTTAAAATAGCTCATCTTTTATTACAAAAGCGTAAGTTGCATCATACTTCAGAAGTTCCTTAGAAAGTAGCACTCAGCAATCCTCCAAGTCTCCCGCTCTCTGACCCTGCTTTCTTCAACCAAGCCCATTCCGTGTTCACGCCAGGTCAAAATTTAACATATGATCTAACCTAATAGCATTAAACAAAAGTTGAACAGTTCAAGTCAGTTCTGTGGTATCCACAGTTATTTATATTACTGACTACTGTTTCTCTTCTTGTATAAAAGAAGTTAGAATAACAGATTTAGAGATCAGGAAGTACAAGGAATACTTGGCAAGGCAACTGCCAGCTGTTGTTATTCTTTAAAACAAGTATGTGTATTTCTTTCCCCATCAGAAGAGTGTTACAAAGATCTTAAGTCTGTTGAAGGCCTTATTTGACAGATACTACTATTGAAAAATAGCTGTAATTGCTGCCTTCAAGAAAAGAGGGCATTCTGCTGGGGTAGGGAGTAAAGGATTCAGGGCTTTCTTTGCCTTTTAACTTCGACTAGCTTTGTTTCTCCTTTTCCTTGCATATGTCTCAGTTCTCTGCAACAAGGTTATTGAGAAACCATGACATTATTTTTCAGTGTATAACTAGTTTCAAATGGTCATCAGTGGTAAGGATTTGATATAATGAAGAAAAGGAAATGTGCCAGCCAGCTATCAGCAGCAGCAGTGGCAAACCAGGCTTAATTATACAACCATCAAAGGGAGTGTGATAAAAGATACTTGGCAACTGTGAGATTTTTTTTTCTCCTCTCTTTGTACCCAAAAGGCTTTTGCAACAGTTGTGACAGCTGCTGAAAAAATGGATGTAAATTCTCCGGCCTCAGAAGAAATGAATGAAATAATCCAGTATCCTTTTAAAACCAGTTCTACAGTGTCCAAGTGCAGAGTGTAAAATTAGTTTCTCGGGCTGGGGGTTTAGCTCAGTTATAGAGCATGTGGTTAGCATGCATGAGATCCAGGGTTCAGTCCCCAGCACCAAAAATGAAGTTCGTACTTTCTCCAGATCTACATTACAGCATTACAGAGATTCATAAAAACAAGTTACTATTAACCATATCATCCCAGAATACCTTAAATTTCTAAAATTCTTAACCTAATCTAAAAGGAGATCAAATCTAAAGTATTTGGTCTCCGATTGATATCAAGATGATATTCCAAAATTTACCAAAACTGGAACTTTTATTATTGAATTCTCTATTTTTCCAATGTATTTTAGAAGTTAAGATGGAGAGCAGTTTTTATACTGTGAAAAATTAGATTTAAGCATTAAGTAGTTTTTCCATTCATATCTTGTTGACACTGGAATAAGATGTCAATCTGGAAAACACTAAATATAATTTAAAGGTTATAGTTTAATTTTTTTGACCTATGTGTCAAAAATACAACACAGCCGGGTGTGGTGGTACATGCTTGTAATCCCAGCACTCGGAAGGCTGAGGCAGGAGGATGGTTGCGATTTCGAGACCAGCCTGGGCTACAAAGTCAGCTCAAGGCCAGCCTGAACTGCATACTGAGACCTTTCCTCAAAAAAAAAAAAAAAAAAAATACAATACAGCCAATTTCCTTAACTTGAATCTCCAGTGCCCGGTTCATTAGAGCTGTTTCTGAGCTAGAACTTTTAGGATTTATAAAGCCTACCAAACGGAAGACTGACCATGTGGCAAGGCTAACATGGGGCGGCTGCTAAAAAGGAAATAAGTGAAGCTTCAATTACCACATTTTGCTTAAAGAGAAAAATGAGACCAGTCATATTTATATGCCACTGGAGAAGACTATTTTTGTGACAAAAATGTAATCCCCTTATGTTTAAGCAGAAAGTACACTGCTAACCCCAAACAGGTGTATATTAAAACTTCGGAGTAGTTTAGAATCCAACAAATAACACGCTTAAATTATAATTAAAACCTCTCAAACATTATTGTACTTTCCACAGTCGATATTAAATTACAAGTAAATCTTCTGGATCACATATATAAATACAGTAAGTTTCTTCATCCAGGAATATACATGATGGGGAGCAGTGCTCCTTCCTCTACCTCTCATTTTTTGCACTGGCATTTGTCACTGTCGGCCCTCAAGTACATGAGTATCCTACAAGGTTGTTTCTTCTGGTGACTACTAGACTGCTTTTGCCTCCCATTCCCTTTAGTCTTAAAACTTGCAAGGTTCCAAGCTGTTTGGCCTTAAAGGTAGTAAATGTTGTACTTCTGGATGACCCATCATGGAATCTTACCGGCAATAAAAATAAATTTCTGTTATGTGAAATCACTGAGTCTATGACTTACCTTTACAGTAATTACTTCAACATAGTTTCTCAATATTCGACTCCTCCTTCAGTCAAATGTGTCCTTAACCATGTGTTTTTGTATAATGGTTGCTAAAAGTCCAAAGAATATGTATGTGATTTTAAGGATTTTGTTCCATTTTTGCCTATTTAAGTGAGGCGGTCAGCCACAGGGAAGGTTTCCAGTACTGTGTTAATAAGGATACTGTCAATATATCCAGTGTGGTTTCTTCCAGCTTTTAACTGCAAGCACTATATGAAATTGTTTAGGAACCATTTCTTTAAACAATATTCTACAGCAGAGGCTTACAGTAGAAGGTACAGAGGAACTGGCCTCAAAACCCAGCAGATTTACCTCAGCTCAGGCACAGGTTCCCGGAGGTAAGTGGCCCTGCTGTACTTTTTTCTACCGGGTATTTAGCTGAACTCATGTAATCTAAATGTATGTAATGGGGGCTGGGGATTTAGCTCAGTGGCAAAGCGCCTGCCTGGCAAGCGCAAGGTCCTGAGTTCGGTTCCCGGTACCGGAGAAAAACAAAAACAAAACAAAACAAAAAAAAGTATGTAATGCAGTGAATCATGTTGATTTTCTTGTCTTACTTAAAGATGGAAACAAAAGCATGATGGAAACTGCCCCCTTTTCATAGTGAGTACCCTAAATGAAATGAAATGAAAAAACATGAAGCCAACTGTGATAACTATCAGTGGAGCCTATGAAATAGCAGTTTTGTTTTGGTTCCTTAATCCAGGAAAACTGACAACCTCAAGCAGAATTTACAAAGGGAGTATTTTTACTCAATCATTTTGTTTAATAGACTACTGATGTGAAAACTCTGAATTAGTTGAATTTGATTCAGAAAATACTATGTGCTA
Source organism: Chinchilla lanigera (assembly GCF_000276665.1). Taxonomy (NCBI): domain Eukaryota; kingdom Metazoa; phylum Chordata; class Mammalia; order Rodentia; family Chinchillidae; genus Chinchilla; species Chinchilla lanigera. The sequence goes on from NW_004955411.1 coordinate 14,596,109, forward strand.
GGCCCTGTTGTAGGCACTTGTGGCACTTCAGGAAACAGACACTTGCTTTTATTGTACTCTAGCAGAGGGAGAACAGATAATTATGTTAAGATTACAGAAAAGAAACAGCAGTGTAATAAGCAGGATGTCAAGTTGCAATTTTAAACGAATTGGTCAGAGCACGCCTCACTCTAAGATGTCTGAACATTTCCGAAGTGGTGAAAGAGTGACCGGTGAAGTCTTCTGAGAAAACACTACAGGCAGAAAGAGCACTGAAGGACTCAAGTCCTGAAGCAGAAGTATGCTAGCCCCACTGGAGGAGCGGCAGAGATAGCCACTGTGGGCAAGGCACAGCAAGAGTTCAGTGGAACTGAATCGGGTGGGCTGGAATGCAGGTAATTTAGGGCTTCGTAGACCATTTCAAGATCACTTTTTCTTAGCTAGGAAACAATAAAAGGCCCTTAAATAACCACTCTAGATCGTGTGAGAATAGAAACAAGTAAGGCAAAATAAAGACCAGTTAGGTAGGTGGTCACTGAAATTAGCCAGACAAGCCGTAATAGTGTCTCACACTAGTGTAACAGTGATAGAGATGCTGAGATTTTAAGTGGACCAAAGTTAGATGGGTCCAAGATGGACTTTGGCTAAGATAACGAGAAGCATGGAATTGCCAGTGGTTAGGGCTTGCTGTGGTTTGACTAAGTGTCCCCCAAAAGCCCGTGTGTCTCCAGAGTAAAGGCTTGGTCCAGCATGGTGCTACTGGGAGGTGGTAGAACCTTTAGAGGTGGGGACTAGTGGGAGACTCTTAGGTCACTGGGGGTGTGCCCCAGGGTAACTGTGGGACCCTAGCCAGTCCGCTTTCCTGTTTGCTTACTGGCCAGTGTAAGTGGTTTTGCTCCATCATGGACTCCTGCAATGATGCACTGCCTTACCACAGACCCAAAACAAGGAGACTGATTTATCACAGACTAAAACTAAAATGGTTAGTCAAAATAAACCAATTCTCTTTATTAAGTTGATTACCTAAGGTATTTTTGTTACAGAGACAGAAAAGTTATCTAATGTGGGTATTTCATTATACTGACAGAAAGCTAATACTGGGATCCTTGAGAGGAAACAAAAGGAGTTTGGTTTAAGCCATAAATTTTGAGATGTGTTACTAGCTAGTCACAAAGGTATGAATACGATCTGCTATCCTTATGATAAAAATGAGATCACTAAGTATGAAAAGATGAGGCAAGGTGCTCGGGGACATGCCCATGTTTATTAAAGTTCAAGGAACTAAAGATTGGTCCAGGAGGAAAAGTGAATCCTGAAGAGCAGCCAGTAACAGACAAGCCAACTGAGGAGTATCCAGGTAAAGTGCTGTCTGTTGATTAAAATTAGCAATTTAGAAAGCTTTGATGCCAATAGTAGTGTAGTAGTCAAGATACAGCCTAAGCACATGTCCAAATCCAGCATTCACCCTGGAAAAGCCATGTATTGTATGATGTGCCAGTGGAGCCCACTAGCATCCCCCTGTACTTTTGTACAAAGTTATTGTACAAGATTAAACATCAAAAGGTTTAATCTGAAAGCTAAACCTTTAGACCTCACTTCTAGTTTATAGCAAGTTCAAAATGGTAGCACAAGGAAGTACTCAACAGGCCTGGGTCTCTCTAGAACGTTGGAATCTTAACTGAATCCCAATGATGAGAAGGCCGTAAAAAATACTGAGGTGACAAACTGGAAAAAATGAGCATGGACCTGATGTTAAATTCGGGCAGTATTTTTCAGTGGGATAACAGTACTAAGCTGAAGTACACGATTCTTAGGAGATACCTGCTTAGTAACTGTCCAGTTTAAGTGGATCACTCTAGGAAGACTCTTCCAACTTTCCCGTGTATAAACTTTTTCCTAAAACAAGTTGGTGGAGGATTGATTAGAAGATGTTTAGAAAATTGAGTTTTGTTATAAAGGGCAATAATAAAGAGTAATAGCTGGAGGAGGGACACAGAATCAAGTTTTGGATTTTTTTTGTCGGGGGGGGGGGTTGCCACACTCAAGATTGAATACATTACCACTCATCTATATCCCCAACCCCTCCCCCTTTTTAAATTTTGAGACAGGGTCTCATTAAACCTGAACTTGAACTTGTGATACTCCTGCCTCAGCTTCTGCCAGGCCCAGCCTCAAAAAGTTCTAGTAACATTCATTATGCATGTGAGGATGAGACAGTAGAAAAAGTGAGACGACTACCGGAGCCATGACTGAATGAGATGTGGTTTGCATCTCATGTACCTCATCTAAGGCAGGTGGATGCAGTGAAGATGGACAAGGATAGAGTTCTGCTCTAGCAGAATATTCACTGAACACCAATGAAGAAAGCAGCCAGAGACGAAGTCAGCTGTTTCCAAACCCTAGCGGCTTAGACCACGTAGCAGCATATTAATACAGTCAGCAGTCTTCCTTGTGCCCCCCGTCATCTAAAGCAGCCTCCTAAGTAATACTGCTGACAGAACTGGTTTAGGAATCATTCTCTTGGTATTTTCAACCTCCAGTATTTATTTTACTCACATCACCTACTTTTCCTCAACAATACAAAGAAATGTACCTAGCTATACATGTCCTTGTTAATCCAAGAGTTACTGGGCAAATTTTAATTAACCAATTAACAGCACCATATCACAACTGACTTTTCTAAAAGAATTAAGATGACTGTCAACTGAATTCTGTATCTACTTAGTGACAGCAATTCCTGGGACTGTTGGGAATTTAGAATCCCTAAAGAATGTAATCTTTCTACTGATACTATATGTTGTTGGTACGTAGACTAACCAACTGCTGACTCCATCTAATTGTGTAACAATCCAGGAAACATGCATATTGCTGAAATTATTTTACACCACTTTTAAGTACATAGTACCCTGTAACTAGGGCTTCCTGGTGAACTGATACACAAGAATTTTCTAGGGCAGGGAAATTTATTTTTGATCAAAGCTGAGTCTAAAAACCCTGTAACTTAGTACTCCATTCAGATTGCCAGCACTCTTTCTTTTAGTACCTTCCAACTAGAAAAATCCAGCAGCTCTTAAAAATATGCATTTGTAGAAATTTACACATGCTTAAGAGTATTTTGTCCTTACTGGAGCTAACAAGGGATAGAACATGTTTGCACTGCTTACATTCTCTTAAAAATGATATCCCATTAAACCAGTAGTTCTCAGCTGGGACCATGGTGTCCATGGAGGAGCAGCACCGTGGCAGCCTGGAGACCCTTAGTTGTCACAAGTTGTGGGGAGGGAGGAAAAAGTCTAGAGATGATGGTAAACACCCTGTAACAGGTACGGCCTCCACAACAAAGAATGATCTGGCCCAAACTGCTAACAATGTGGAGACTGAAAATCTCTGTACTAAATCATTAGAAAGTAGATGAATACTTTGCAGCCACCCTGTGCTATAACCAACGTTCCTCAGACACTTAATGGATGTAAGAAACCTGGTAATCTCATGAAACCCTCTCACCACTCTGAGAGCTTGTTTTAAACAAAGAATTGGTGATATACAATTACCAAAAAAATACTCCACTGCTTTCTTCCCCTAATGGAGTCAATTATGAGTATGTATGTCCTGGAACATTTAGGATGTGTGTAATATGGGAAACAGGCTATTAGAATTCCACAGAATTCACTGGAGCATTTTTTTTGCTCACTTCATTACAACAAAACTATGTTTGGAAGCCATGCATGTAAAAATGCATTAGATTTGCTGAATCATGCTTTCATGTACCAAGTCCCTTTAAAAAACTGGGCTACTGATACCTTAGTAAAAATTCCACAACTGTTAGCACTATTATATAACATACTATTATGTAGTAAATGTTAAAGAAGCAATTTAGAATCAGTGTCTCCAAGTAGCACTCAAATCTTAAAATCTTCCCGGAAAATTAACTTCATTGATTTTTGGAAAATGCTTACATTTAAAACACTGGCTTTTATTCAAATACTACTCATCTGTAACATTTAAAAAACAAGCAGAATAGAAGTAAATGTTTTATTCTTCCAACTAAATTCCAGTACTACAAGGGCAGTAAAACAATGATACACTGGAAAAAATGCAGCAATAAACATTTGTTAAAAAGACTGATAGAATAAATAAAACTACCAAAAAAAAAAAAAATCATATAAACCCATTCCGAAACCCCAAGAAGTCCTGGAATATAGAAATGCCCTCCTCCTTCACTATTTCACAGGAAGCACTGTAGGCTATTTGCTTAGTATGGTCCTGGGATTACATTCTAAATTATTAATAACTGGTTACAGCTTGGTTGTAGTGCACAATTAAAATCACACTAACTTCATCTGAAGTGTCATTCTACAGTTTTATTTACACAACCAGTGAAGGGCATGTTCTAGAATACCAGTTTATAATCTTTCTCAAACATATTAATATAAGAAGCCAAATTGTAATGATACAGCAAAATGAGGCCACTGGTATTAATACAGGTAGCAAAGGTCCACATCCAGGTTGTACTGACATCAAGGAAATTTCCAAAACCAGTTGCTGCTGCCTAAGAGTGGTTGTCACTGACGAAAGCTTGAAATAACCTGTATTCACAGGGGGTATTGGCATTGCTGTATGTCGTAACTGGAACCTCCTCCAGCGACTCGACAAGGAACAAGGCAGCCCACAAATGCAGAAAGTGTGATTCATGAAACATCTAAAGAGACAGAAAAGGAAAATTTAGTGCCAAGTATCTTCAAACCAGATGTTTATTCTCAGTACTGCCCACAGGTATTTAAGCAACCCAAAGTTAATCCAGGCTTTTCCTCCATGATTTTCTATTAAATTCTCTTAAATATAAACATAATTATGTTTTCTTCTTAAAAGATGGTCTTGTTCTCAGTTTTATTTCTTTTGGTACCAGGAATCAAACTCATGACAAGCGCTTATGCCACTGAGCTATATCCCCAGCCCTTGTTTTCAGTTTTATTTCAGAGGTCAAATACTTACAACTAGCAGGCTGTTCTCCATATCGTCGCATTATCTGATCATGCGTAAACTTCACAAATGCATCATATTGTTCTACAAAGAAAGGTGTCAGTTACATGATTTGGAAAACACCCTCTCTAAGACATAACAGCCAGATAAATTCTGAAAAAACATACAGTCAAACAACTGCAAGTTACACCTGATTATCAGTTCCATAACCTGAGTAGTAATAGTGTTTCAAATGGAGGGATCACTGAGCTTACACTATAACCTAGGCTCATCCAAATCACATGATCTTACTGCATACAAAATGGACAGGGTTTATTTCCTAATGATTGAAAACAAATGGTTTAGGTACATGCCTATAGTCTCAGGACTTGGGAGGCTGAGGCAGGAGGATCAGCACAAATTCAAGGCCAGACTGGACTACGCAGTGAGTTCAAGGCCAGCCTACACTACAAAAGTGAGACCCTGCCTCAAAAACCACAGGGCTTGCAATTTAAAAAAAAATCTACTCTGAAAGCTTATTATAAGTGTCTACAAATACTAATTTACTGTGATGATAAGAGCTTAACAAAAACAATCTATGTGTACCTTAATCAGATGTCACAGAAAAGAATGTTATGATCAGGCATGTTGCATACCACCTGTCATCTCAACTATTCTATTCAAGAGGCTGAGGCAAGAAGATTCCAAGTTTGAGGCAAGATGGGGCAATTCCAAAAGAGCTCATCTCAAAATATCGAAAGGGTTAAAGGATGTGTCTCAATGGCAGAGTGCTGGTTGCCTACCATTAACATCCTATTTAACTTCTTCAAACTCAGAAACCTTACAGTAACTATGTACAATAAAACCTGTGGGCTAACATTACAATGTAAAATTATCGTGCACATTTTACTTATCGCACTTAAATTTCTGATCAAGTTTTACCTATTTTTTAAATAAGTTTTTAAATAACCCACAGCTTCACACTGTAATATAATATATACAGGACCAACCAATTAGATACTCCAAATATTTACTTGGATGGTGAGGTTCCAGAGGTCACCAGGTGGGCCATGAACTACAAGACACATGATTTTCTTTATTAAACTGGAATTCTACACTTAAAAAACTGTGCCATCATATATAGGAAGACTAACTGATATAAAGTACATGTGAGAAATAATGCATTTCTTACAATAAGTTTCAGGAGGACTCTTAAATAAACTCATGTTTACCTGCAAGTTTTGCACTCAATATTTCTTCATACTCTTCTCGAACTTTCTCCTCACGTTCTTTCAACAAACGTTCACAGATCATTCCAACCTGCCGTAGGGTAAATAAGGGCTGTTCTTTTTTTAATGGTGAGGATGCTGCAGATGAAGTCCCTATGTACAACATAAACAAAAACAGTACCTGACTTAGAGCCATGAGACAATCTTTACAATGTTCATATAAAAGCATGCCTGAAAATCCAATTTTATCATAGGATTTCTCAGTCTTACAACAGGTTTCAAATAAGTCTAGCTGCTTATGACTCTGGAAAAACACAAGAAGACATGAGCGTATGGGGCAAAGTCTAAAAGCTGAACAAAACTTCAAAAACAAAATTTTTTTATTCACAATTATGGGTCCTCTTATAAGCCTCACTGCCATTCTATCAACACCCTGCCATAAAGTGTTTTAGTGACTAGTTTACAGTTGTTCCTACAAAAGAAGGACCATCTTAGGGATAAAGCTTAAATTTTACTTACTACCAGAATAACATGATTGTACTGTGAAAACATACTATTATACTTTAAATAAAGCTATTCAGTAAATGTCTAATCTCATAAAAAGGTGGGGATTATTCTACCATTTAAGATACTCCCCTCATTTTCCAAAAACCTTGGAGTTTTAAAGGCATTTCCATTCATTAAAAAAGAAAAACAGATTTCTCACTGGCACAATAGAACCTTTATGTTTACAAGCCAAAAATGGAGAAAGTGTACAGCATAAGCCTTTTTAGAAGAACATTCTGAAATCTACGCAATTACCCCTTCCTAAACGAGTACAGTTGAGTCTAAAAGTTTCTGAACACAGTAACTATAATATATCCACTGTTAATTTAACTTACTTTGAAAAGCTCAAGCATTGAGATAATAATGATATACTTAAAAACTCTAATCATACAGAACTATACTATTACCACACTAAAGCAACTAAGCTTAAAAACAGCTATAACATCCATGTTTGTCAATTTCATTAGTAAATTAGCAAAATTAAGAATTTCCTTTAAAAGACAAGTACTATTTTGTAGCAGCAATAACTTTTAACACACTAGCATAGATCTATATTAAGAAAAGCTTTATGGGAAAGAATAGGATGCCAAGCATCTCTGTACACCCTTTTGAGCAGATATTCACAGAAATTTCAGGGGCCGGGGATATAGCTCAGTGGCACAAGCACATGCCTGGCAAGTGCAGAGTCCTGAGTTCAATTCCCGGTACCAAAAAGAAAAAAAAAAAAAGAAAAATTTCAGTGCTCAAAGAAAGGAGCATTGATAATTTTTTTATTTCTTGTTCTCTGAATTTTGTACTTTTTTCTAACAGTTTTTGTTTTTAATTTACGATAACCACTTTATAAAAATAAACCCTGACAATACATATAGACCTAATATTCAACATTTAAATTTTATGGTTCAGAATTCTTAGAAGGTTGCAAGGTAACAGCCACCTGGCACTACAGGATAATAAGAAACTTCATATAGAAGGTTTCTTCAGAAATGCATTGCTCTTCAAGGACCACTTAAGGCATTTGGTCTTCCAACAGCATTGCAACTTCTTAAGAACATCTGACCATCTTTTTACAAACTGGGGTAATTACAGCCATCCATTACAACATGGCCGCAATACACAGCTGTGTATTTTACACACATACCAAACACACACTCATTTGCTATCAATTGTTTATCTTGTTCTGTGTACTTGTCCAGGTACCTATTCCTCTCTTCACTTGTTTTAAGGTATATGGCTGAGATCAGTTACCTGCTTATCAGAATTAAGTCTGTCACAAGAATAAAGTGCACCAGCTTTAATAAAATCCTTCACTGCTAAAAGTATCTTATGTTCACATCCCCAACATTTTTAAGGCTGCCAGTTAATTGATGTCTTAAACTGATAGTGAAATGATAATCTTGGTTTCCTATTAAGATGGTTTCCACCCTCACCATGTTCACCCACTTATAGCTGGGCCCCAGATCTGCAGTGTTTCGTTCTAAATAGTTTTCCTCTTTCCTGGTCTGATTTTTATACCTCTGAATATTTCACTCCGCCACATTTTCCTATTCCTATGTAGGGGTAAGGTAAAGATAGCAACTGCTACCATGAAAGAAAGAAAAAAAAAAAAACAAAACCATATACTGGAGATTGAACCCAGGGCCTTTTCACGGAGCTATACCCACAGTTCTTTTTTTTTGAGATATTCTAAATTGCCCAGGCTGGGCATAAACATACAACCCTCTGGCCACAGCCTCTTAAATGTGCTGGGATTACAGGGATGTACAGGGATGTAACTGAAAAATTATTTTGATAAGAACTTTGCTAAAGGGAAAAGCTACACTGATGGCTCTTTTTCAGCCAAGAAGCTTCAGCTTTCCACTCATTTTAAGCAGCCCTATTTTCTGTTTTTCTTTTTTTTTTTTTTTTTTTTTGGTCTTTTTGAGACAGGGTCTCGCTGTGCAGTTCAGGCTGGCCTTGAGCTCATTTCTGTAGCCCAGGCTGGTCTCAAACTCGCAACTCCTCTTCCCTCAGCCTCCCTGCTGGGATTACAGGTGTGTACCACCACACCCGGTATTTTTCTGCTTTTCTTGAAAGAAAGTTTATTTGGAAAACACTCCCTCCAAAACAAGGCAAGTGAGAACAGATAAACAGACAAGTGTATGAGAGTGTACACAGGGATATTTCTGTAAATTCTCTAACAGCAGAATTTCTAAATCTAATTTGACAGTTAATTGCAAGAAATCCAAAAATTTGCAGTGCACAGCCATGCAAGGTACGTCTGTACAACATATAGCATAGTGTTAAGTTTTAAATTGGGACTACAAATCATAGTACCGTACTTATACATAACACAGTACTCCGCTTTGGAGGTGCTGTGTGTCTTTGTTTGGTTAGTGGGAATCCAGGTAGTGATTTGTTTATTGTGTATCATATTAAAGACAGTATATGTCATAAATATGAATTATTTCAATCTTGGGGAGAAACAGAATTGAAGTGACTGAAGGCATTTTGGAGTACACTTTTCCCACACTGAGTAACACTTCTTTTACTTTATTAAAGCTCATTGTTACCTGGTGAGGCCGGTCCACTGAGGAGAAATGCATGTGGCTGTGCATCAGAACTACAACCTGGATCTGTCTGTTGGAAACTAGTTTCTAAATGTCTTCTCTTCTGCATGCGCTTATACTCTTGTTTTATGTTGTACAGAATTTGTTCTAAAAGAAAAAAAGTTAAAATTTGGCAAGATAAAAAGTTGCAAATTAAAAGTTGGCTTTCCAACAACTACTTAGTAGGCTCAATCTATCCAAAGTATTCCCTTCAAAGAACATACAGAAAACTGACACTCTGGAAGGAACTCACTTCAGCGAAAGTGAGGTGCTTACTGAGAAACACCTGAGAGGTGGCTACCCAACAAAGTCATTCTTGAACAGCGACTAGCAAAAGGTAAATTTAAAAGCTTTTCACTCAAAATGGTCAGAGTCTGCACTAAAACACTTACTCAGATACTAACAGTCCCAAACTCAAAGCTCATCTATGCTTCAGATACAGATCTATTAAACTAACAGACATTCCCACACCCTTAAATATTAGAAGAGGATTTTGTATATTCAAGCACACACCAGTGGGAAGTGACATGTCAACAAAATGACAAAGTAGCTATGAACTAAAATGTCATCATACACAAAATGGACATGGCCATAAATTTGAACCTCAGAATATTCCAGCATTAACAGCAAAGCATTATGAAGGGGCGGGGGACACTGACCACACAATTCATACATAACAGATCCTCGCAGTAAGAGCCACTATACCACAAGAGCAACTGTCTTTTAACTACATTAGAAATGGGTAAAATTATATCTAGTGTATCATTTAAGCCCGTATGGGTTCGTTTCAGAAAGATTGCTCATTCAAAATAGTTACCATATACTATGGTATAACTAATGCCTGATATAACTAATGCCCGATTCTACAACGATGATGTGAGAACTGGGGGTTAGGGCTTATGAACCTGCTTGCACCTTAACACTGATAGTCTTCAGACTTTTCACTTCTCTCTTCTCATTTTCTCCACGAGAACAACTTTTAGGCCTTTTGAGAGCAAAGACTCGAAGAGACATAAATCAGTCCCTTAAAAATTTTAGATACTTCCAGAAGAAAAGCTTGCAAAAGATAAATCCAGTCAAAGCACCACTTATTTTAATTTTGTCATGTAAAGATAACAGTTTACATATATAAATATGTATGTCTTATATACAAAAATCACACACTGGGATGACTAACTTTAGGATGGTTGTATGTCTTGAGCTGTATTTAGCATTTTTCAAAACGTTACATTTGTTTTACACGTTATGGTCATTTTCAGTCTTTTTCTGTTTCTGTGAAACAGTTTATGACTTTAAAATGAAGTTACCAATGTGAAATAAAAGTACTCTTGAACAGTTAGGTTTACCTTGCTACAAATGGGTTTCCTAATATTTACCAGATGTGTCTAGTGCATCAGGCCATCCTGTATCAACCAGAAGCACAAGTATCTTTTTCTTACTAACAACTCTTCAGTAAGAGTTCAAGTAACTTGAGCTCTTCAGAGTTCAAGGCTAGCGTGGGCTATAAAGCAAGACCCTGTTTCAAAAAATAATAATAATAAAAAATAAAAAAAAAAAAGACCAAAGAACGCTTGTAACAAACCTAGGATTAAGATACACTACCTAAAATTTACCTTTGTAAATCTTCTAAAAAGATTTTAAAGGTAATATTTGAATCTCTCACAGCAAGTTTCACTCACCACTTCCTGTTTAAAGCTACCAATAACTTTATCAAAAGTGACATTCAAAGCATCACAAAACTTACTGACAACCAGACATTAAGACTGCTACCTCAGGGCTGGGGATTTAGCTCAGTGGCAAAGCGCCTGCCTGGCAAGCGCAAGGTCATGAGTTCGGTTCCTGGTACCAGAGAAAAACCAAAAAAAAAAAAAACAAAAACAAAAAAAGACTGCTACCTCCAAGTAATTTCACTTTAATATTAATCTTTGTGTGACTGGCTACATACAGCTAGTCTGAGATTGCTTTAGTCTTCCTTTCTTCACTCTAGTCAACAAAAACAAAGAGGTATCAAAAGAATGTTTGTTAATGCTGGGTGTGATGGTGCCTGTAGTCCCAACAGGCTGAGGCAGGAAGATCGCCAGGAGTTCAAGGATAGCCTGGGCTACAAAGCAAAACCCTGTCTCAAAAAAAAAAAAAAAAAAATTAAAAAACAAAACCAGAGAATGCTTTTAACAAACCTAGAATTAAGATACCCTACCTAAAATTTACCTTTGTAAATCTTTATACCTTTTTTTTTCAGACAGGGTCTCTCTATGTAGTTCAGGCTGGCCTGGACTACGTATCCCAGACTAGCCTCAAACTCACAATAACCCTCCTGCTTCAGCCTCCCCAGTGCAGGGATTACAGGTGTGCACCACCACGCCCAGCTTATGCTATTTGATATTTACAAACACCACTGACAAGCTAAAGAATTTTAAGGTATAATATACAAACAATAAAATTTACCTATTTGATGTATAACCGAGTTCAGACAGTACCTACATATAGTCTTGGAACCATTACCACCTTCATCACTCCAGTAAGTTCTTTCAAGGTCCTTGACAGTTAATTCCATCCACCCACAAACATCACACCCCTCCACTTGCCAACACTCATCTGCTGTTACTAGAGCTGGCCTTCCTTATCTATGGATTCGGCATGTGTGGATTCAACCAATCATACAAGAAAAGTATTTTCTAGAAATTGTACACGTATAGTAAAGATACATTTTTCTTGTCATTATACCATAAACCAGTGATGGCAAACCTTTTAAAGCTTTCAATGATAATAAACAGCCCGCAGGCCACAGTTTCACTGCCATTGCCCTAATACTGCACTATAGTCCAACTGTTTATACAGCATTTACACTGTAACAGACATGATTTAGATTAGGTGTTGCATAAATCAGTTAATTATTTTATTAGTTATATTCCACTGTGTTGTACATACACACACAATTCATTTATCCATTTGCCTATTAATGGACATTTAGACTGTCTCCAATTAGTCTTTGGATGGGTGTGTTTTCATTTCTCTTGGATAAATACCTAGGAATGAGATTAGACTGCCTAAGCACATGGCAACTGAATGGTTTTATTTTGTAAGAAACTTCCAAACCATTTTCCAGAGTGACTTTACCACTTTGCATTCCTACTAGCATAACTGTATTAGTGTTCCAGCTCCTCTACATTCTTGCCAACACTTGATACTGTCAGTTAAAGAGTTGGAAGAATTTTGAATGCTGCTGCTTGCACTGCTTTTCATATTAAATATGATGCAACTATGTCACCTAAGCCACATTGTGCCCTCTAATGTTCTAATACGAGGAACATGAGCTCAACAACGTTATGCAGTCAATGTTTGATTTAATCTGGCCAAGATCTCAGCAGCACAAGTTGCAAAGAGCTAACTGCAAGCCCCAAGCTCAATTTATTTCAGTGCAGGAATATAAACAATTTGGAAGCTGACAACTCAAGAACTCCCCAGATTCAGTATTCTGTAACTCACATCCATAAACTCAATCTAGGCATTTGACTTTATTTAGCTACCATACCAGCCAGATAAAGGCCTTCTTTAGTTAGTGAAGGATTTGTCAGTTAGGCTTAAGCTACTTATATCTAGCCATCTTTTATCAAACTAGCTATGATATGTACATTTACATATGCCAAGAAAGGGAACATCTGACACTGTGTGGCCAACACAATTTACAGTTCATTAAAGAAAACTTTTATTTCATTCTGTTATATATTCCAGGTTTAATCATGTCGCCTTCATAAAATTTAGACTGAATTTGCAGCAGTCCTTTAATAGAAGAAGTTACCTGACAGGCTACACCACATGTGGCTATATGTCCCTTTTCTTAATTCTAAAAATCTACAGTACTCTTACATAAACTACGAAGTGGAAGCAGCAGCAAACTGTGACTTACAGCACTTGTATTCTCAAATTTAGTAAATGCCATTATGACTGCTAATGAAATTTGCTTCCTTTTATAGTTAAGAGACACTAATGAGCCACAAGTCTTTTAGAATATTTTTTAAACCAAACTAGGTAAATGTGAAAAGAAAAAACAACTTTTTGGTCTCCACTGATTAAGAAATCCTGAACACAGTGAACCCTCACTGGTCAACAAGACAAATTAAGAGAAACAACTGTGGAATTTAAAAAAAAAAAAAAAAAAAAAACACCTCAAGGAGAGTAAGAGACGCAGGAAACTAGAACTAACTAAAAATGTGTTTAAGGAACCACAAAGGGGTGGGGGTACAGACCTATCTTAGTAAACCAACTATTTTCATCTGCTTAAAACAGTTCTCATGGTCTCCTTGAAGGAACCTCTTTTACCCAGTCATGAGCTACTTCATTAATAAACTGACCCCATTAAATTACTATTATAGCAAAGGGACCTGAGACCAAATTTTAACACCAAAGTACAGCTAGTTTTACTTTTACCTGGATTAGCACGAATCTTAATACACTTGGCACAGATGCACAGTGTCAACCTTAAGGCAGTATCTACAGTATTTTAAAACTGGCAAGCCAATTGTGGTGGCAGATGCCTGTAATCCCAGGAGTTTGGAGGCTGAGACAAGAAAACTAATGTGAATTCAAGGCCAGCCGCAGCTACACAGTGAGTTCAAGGTCAGCCTGAACTGCATATCCAGACCCTGTCTCCAACAAAAACTGGCTTAGGTTCTAAATTTTTATTTTGTAGTATTTACTGCATAAGGGATTCATTTATCTTCTGCAGGTAGGGAAAAAACACTACAATCACTGTTAAGTTACAAACCCATTTCCTGGGGCTGGGGATTTAGCTCAGCGGCAAAGCGCCTGCCTGGCAAGCGCAAGGTCGTGAGTTCGGTTCCCGGTACCAGAGAAATACAAAAAAAAAAAAAAAAAAAAAAAAACCCATTTCCTACTGATAACGTGTTAAGGCACCAAAAAAATCTGCACACAAATACTGAGTATACCTGGCAGCTAGAATTCACAAACTCATTCTTAACAGGCCAAACTGAGCCCTGTTTGGCCTGAGTACTTGTTTAAAAAAAAAAGTGTGAATTTACAGCCAACACTTTGAAGTTGGATGGCGTTACAGAAAATGTCAGATTTCCGACTACTCTTGAGAAAAAAAACTGGATTACATTGCAAAGCTTAACTGAAGATAAAGAGTGGCTGCTACCTTTTGGGTCTAAGTTCTCAAGAGCTTCCAAAATTTTAATGTACACACAAATCAGAGAGTTCTTATGAAAATGTAGATTCTGAAGAGTGGAGCTGAAGATCCGGCATTTCTCATGAAGTGATGCTCTCGTAGCAAAATTGGAATTCAGTACTCCCCTGCCTCGTTTTCATGGTCATTTTATATCGTCTGTAACTAAGTCTCTAGCGACTTAAGTATCACACTTAAAGTCTCAGGCCCCTGCTTAAAATAACAACTCCCTTAATGTGGTAATTTTTTAAAAAGTAGTTTATTACTGGACATACTAGAGAACAGAGCAGAAGACATTAACAGCAGGGGTTATCACATGTACAAAAGACATACCATACCTACACTGATCGAAATTCATTTGGCTACTTCAGCTAAATGGCTTTTGTAGGTTCTAATTTAGACATACCCTTCCTAAATAGGAAAATACTGTGCATATTAACTTGGATGAACCTATTCAGGGAAATTTGTTACAAACTAAGCTATGACCTATATGCACTTTTTGAAAAATGGAAATTCATTCTTGGTCATGATGTGAATAATGGTGAGCAAATGCATGTACTTTTCTATCCTGACTCCTGTAAAAGAGGAATTAAGACCCCCTTCTCCCACAGAAGGCACTGGGTAGAAACCAAGACATCTTTTGTTTATCCCATACATTTTGTAAATTAGTTGTGAACATTTAAAAGTTAATAGATTGCACAAAAATTCTAACTTCTGGTGATAGGGGCCTACTCAGAAGACCTGACAATAAAAAGTCCACATTCCCCATGCTGTAACTAATAGGAATGATCTGAAGTAAGTGTCATCTCTAAGTGGAAACTGAAGTTACGTATGTACTCAGACAACTACTAAGTGAGACGGGCATGAAGGAGAAACTGTAAAGAACTTAAGTTTAACGGCTAAATGCAGCAGAAACAACAGCAAGCAGAAAAGTGGTGGAAATCCGGGTAATGACAAAAAAATAAAACTACTAGGGGCGAGTGATAATCAAAGAAATGTGAAGCAAGCTGTGTGAAAACTCTTTAAAGTTTTATAGTGAAGGAATTTGTAAGACTGCTAGAGGAAACTTACTTTCTGATAGGAGGCCCAAGAATACTCAAAAGCCAAAAGCAAAAATCCAGTTAAGAAGGAAGGGATAAGGGAAGAGAATAATCAAGAGGGTAACTAAGGATCCTCTGGAGAGGAGGAGGATCCTTTCCTTACAGTATAAAGTGTTTTCACCATCTCATTTATCCACTACAAGGGGGACCACGACAGACACAAATGTGGCTAGAATTGGTAATCAAATTGCCATTTGATGGCCTCTATTTTTTCCTGTCAAAGAGAAAGGCAAGGTTATTCATTGCAAGTCAGGACTGCAGGGCCATGTTAAAAGTTCCATTTGAGGCTGCCCTATTGTGACCTACATTTCCAGTACTCAGAGGCAGGAAATGCCCTTAGTCCCCACAACCCAGGCAGACAGATACTACTATCATCACATGCACATTTTTATAGATGAAGAAAATGAGGCCCTGCTTCCATATCTTTCTTCTGAAAGGTCACAGAGTCAATCAGCATGTTTTACTGGCACTTTAAAAGGAATTATTATAAATTGGTAGGATAGGGTTGCTATATATTGTACAACTAATTACAAAGCAAGCCTCCAATAAGGCACTGATTTCCCCAGAAGGCTGTGAACAGTGAGCAGCCAGGTTCCTCTGTGTTCTCACAGCAACTAAAATCTCCTGTATTCTTAAAACAATACCACTTAGAAAATTTCCTACAGAGATTATACTTTAGCACTAGGAACACGGCAATTCCCTAAAACAATTAAAAAGCATAGCGCACAGTAATGTCTAGAAAATTGGCTGTCTTCAAAGTCCACTGTGCGTTCTATTCTTGAATTACTAAGACAACATTATCCCACAAAAAAAATCAAAATAGGTATGTTGAGAAAACATCTAGGTTTATTCAAGTTTGCTAACAAACAATGCCCCAATAGATGTTCAAGAGACTGACGCTGTCTAAAAAGCACAGTATTTGAAATTCAAATGGGGTGCATAAAAAGGCTTGAAAAACTGACTTCTAGAGAAGGAATTTAGAGTTTTAAAGAATGTTAAGAAAAATAAGGTACACAACTAAAACCTTGAAACTTTAAGTGGAATCCAACCATTGTATTAACGGAAATATTACAACTTAGGAAGATCGTGATGTTGAAAAAACACTAGGTACATCACAGGATGATCTGCCTGTGACATTTGTGACAGATAAAAACTAATGACTTAGCCAGGCATGATAATGTACACCTGTAATCCCAGCAGCTGGAAGGGTGAGGCAGGAGGATCACTGATTTCAAAGCCAGCCCGGGCTACACAGTTGAAGGCCAGCCTGAACTGGCCTTCAAAAAAAAAGGCCCTGTCTCAAAAAAAAAAAAAAAAAAAAGAAAAAAAAACAACTCCACAACAAACTAAAAGTATATTATGAGCTGCTTTTTCTACTGCTAGATGCTTAAACATCACACCACTCCTCTTTTTAAAAAGTCTACCTTTGCAAAATCTATTATACTGTAAAATTCTGATCAGTAGACCCAAAATAAACAACAAAGCTGAAAAAGGAACATAGGCTAGAATTATAAATTACTTGCAAGGATTACCTGCTCAGTGTGTCTGCAACAGCATGTGAGAAATTCGCTGTAATTTAATTCAGTTATTTTAGAAATAAAGACTAAAGCTCCATATTATGAAATACTTTCTCAAAATCCTATAAAATCTTGAAATATGTGTTTCTACAAATGAGCAAATCTGATAATTGTAAAATTACTGTAAAAGAGACTATCTAAAATAATGTAATGCAAGTAGTCCACATTTATCATCCAGAAAGATGAGGGAATATTAAAAACTACACTTCGCCAGGCATGGTGGTGCATCCCTGTAATCTCAGCACTTGGGAGGCTGAGGCAGAAGGATCACTGCAAGGTCAAGACCAGCCTGGGAGGCTGGGCGTGGTGGCGCATGCCTATAATCCCAGCACTCGGGAGGCTGAGACAGGAGGATCTTTGCGAGTTGGAGACCAGCATGGACTGCAGAGCCAAGGCACTGTCTCAAAAAGACAAAAAAAAAAAAAAAAAAAACCAGCCTGGGCTACAAAGTGAGCTCAAGGTCAGCCTGACTGCATAGCCAGACCTGTCTCAAAAAGACAAAAAAATAAATAAAAACTACACTTCAAGTACACCCACAAAATTTGTTTGAAGTCTTCAATTGCAGTATATATTACAACTCATTTGTGTCACAAGATGTCATAAAATGTTGTGTGTACATAAGTATACTGTCACAAAACTGTAAAAGGTACAGACCTATAAAATTAAACTTTTCAAACTTCACCTCTAAGAACCTTCAGATATGCCAAGGCTTGAATACTTCAACAAGTAACATCAATATTTTAAAGCTTTACTTGTCCTAAGATGTAACTACTAGTGAAGGTATGGCAAGTAAGAGTAACTCTGAGGCTACTTTTCAAACTCCAAGTCTCACAGAACACATAGGAGCACTCAAAATTCAAAGAGTATCCCTGCTAAATCACTGCTGCAAGACTGTTGCTGATGGGTCCTATCTCTCAAATGTTTAGAAAAGGGATACACTGAGTGTAAGTACACCGAGTTCTAGGATACCTAAACTCGGCAATAAAACTAGTGTAGCATCTGCTGATGCCACTGGTTCACACAGGCTTGAGTAATTATTTCCCTCTCATCTTTTTGAAAGTAGGTAGTCTCAAAGTCAAGAAATTCACTGTGGTTTCACATGCATAGAAAATGTTCTGTGCATCAACAGTACTAGGCACAACATTAAAACACAAGGACTACAAAGATCATATATTGCTGGTTAATTCAGTTACCTCCAGTGCTATTACCTAGTCTGATGAACCAATTACCCAAAGGTTCAAACTCAAGTGAGTAATACACAGTATATTCTTTTTTCATAAAGCACTCAAAAGCTGAGGAAGCTGGTAGCAGCATGAGAGAGGCTAACCTCTGAGCCCACCCTGTTTAGCCTATGTGTTCCTGTGCTTGTTAGACTTCAATTGTCCACCTTTCAAAAACAAGAAAACCTCAATAATGAATAATGTATACAACTGCACTGTTTTTAATGGGCATAATTACAAGATGGGGTGGGAAGGCAGTGCTGGTTCTGCAAGCACAATCCTATTGAACTACACCCCCAACCCAATGCAAAATTTATATAACTATGAAAAAAATGCAGGTACATATATAACCTAAATAAAATTTCAGGTTTAAAATCCATAGTACAGGGCCAGGGATATAGCTCAGTGGCACAAGTGCCTGTCTGGCAAGTGCAAGGTCCTGAGTTCGACTCCTGGTACCAAAAAAAAAAAAAAATTCAATAAAATCCATAGTACAAAGACCATTTGAAAACATCTATTTGCTAAATCCACTGAGAAACTAGGAGCAACTTTCAACAGCTGTCTAAATAACCACAAAATATTAAACACTCCTGGCTCAATATAAATGACATCTGAGTGAGCTACTGCCTCCTTCAACACAACAGACATCTCATTTGTTTGCCTGGAATCATTTATATTTCATTTAAGCCAGCTGGTGTCTCCATTTGCAGGCATGCATCAATGTCTAGTGTACAATCTATGTTCCTGTAAACTTTCCCCCATTCACAGGCTGTACCTCCCACTTTTAATGGCAAGTTTCCAGCAAATACAATGAGTTCTTACAAAAGAATTTAACTCTTTAACTCAATTCCTAAGGCAATCTAGAGCAATGGCACCAAACCATAAACAATGTGTATAAATGTGTCTAACAAACTTACAAAGCGGTTGACATCCCCCAGATAACTCTCTTCCCCAGACCATTAATATGCTGCACAATTATGAAAACATAACAATGTGTTGGACTTGACTAATAGTCTTTTGTAATGCTGCGTAATATTTTGGTTTTTTAAAAATAATTTCTTCCTTGGAAATTTTCTGGCTAAACAGTAGTATTACAGATGTGTCAAAAACCAATGGAGAAGGATAGAACACTTTGTTTCCAACTTGCCAGTGTGACTACTGATGCAGTTACTACAGGATTCATTACAAACACGTTTAATGTTTCTCTCCCCCAACCCACCTTCAATCATTATCCACTTTCCCTTTACATACTGGAAGTACTATAAACATTCACTGCTAACATCCTGGATCAGGGTGTGCGAACCTTTTCTGTAAAAGACCCAATAGTAAAAATGGGGGCTCTGAGGCAGTAGTCTCTGTCACAACTACTTAACCTTGTTTTAACTTGCAATGGTTAAAAAAGAAAATGAGCACAGCTGTGTTCAAATAAAACTCTTTTTTATGAACATCAAAATTTAAATTTCTTGTCATTTTCACATGTCACAATATCATCATTTCTTCCAATCATTTAAAAATGTAAAAAAAAAAAAAAAAAAAAAAAACATTTTTAGTTCTCAGTCTATACAAAAACACAGCCACAGTCTGTCAACCCTATCAGAGAATGCACTTCTGAATTAGTAACTCAGGTATCCAAATCTGACTATATTCAGGTTTAGAACTTGTTGTGATAAGGGGCCTCTAAAAAAAACCCTAGTCTTGCCAAAAAAGCAAGCTTGACTTCCTTTCAGCTTAACTAAGCCTTGTGCCAGTATTAAGTTGCAGCAGTTTGAAAACTTCATTTTTAATAAGAATAGTCATTAAGTCAAATTTTATAATCACCTTCCTAGAGTGACTAAAACAGTAGCATCCAAGTTTCTAAAACTACTAGTAAACCATATAACTTTAGCTACAACCCTAGAAGAAACTACGTAAGCATCCAGAAAACGGTGCATGCCCCTCATTTCAGTTCTCTAGTTCTAAAGTATTTAAATTATATTCAAATTCATAGGGTCCCACAATAATCTCCATCTTAACTGGGTTAAGCCAGAGTCCATTTCCAATCCTAGCTACTTATTGCAGCAGTTAAGGACAGTTTAAGAATTACTACAATTAAAGTAGAAAGCCAGGTGCCTAGGAAAATTATCTCCAAGTTTGGTCACAGAAAAACTGGGAGGCTCACTGATACCTGCACAACACTGCAGCTCCCATTATGACCTTATTACAAGGCCATACAAAAACATACCCCAAATCACATAAATACATAATTACAATGTCATTAAAAACTACAATAAAAGATACCTTTCTGCAAATCAGAACTTGAGCAGTTCTAACTAGTTTTCTCAAATCCACTTTTTACATTAATAGTCAAATTAGTTGAGATCAATAAAGATCCATTTTGATGGGCCTTTAGGTTACAGGATATGATCAAACTTTCAAAGCAGATGTCAGAAAACCTTGAAAAACACAAACAGCACTACTGCAGGAAATGAATGTGAACTCGAATCAGCTGGCTTAAATACTAGTCACTTTAATATTACAGTCCACTTACCTGAAATGTGAGGTAATGAGTCGACTGCATTACCCATACTACAAACGCATCAGTGAATTGACAAATTCACAAAAGCACCTTAATTCTTTCTGAGTAAGTTCCATTTAAAGTGAGGGAACATATTATAGCTCCCTGTTTTACATATATGCTCAGACTATCTTAGGAACACAGATAGATACTTTTAACTTACAAACCTCATACTAAATTCACTACCTCCAATGAAACGTATTGCTGATTAGTTATAGCTATGTAGAAATGGCCTTATTAGTAGTAAAGTGAAGAATATTCCATTTTCAAAGACACACATTCACTAAAGACAAACTAAAAATGTCACCCACAAGAAATTCATTCCTGACATCAGTTGTCGTTTTCAAATAATGCCTAACATAAAAGACAGTTTAGGTATGGTCATTAAATAAAATTCTGAGAATTCCTGTGGAAACGGACAACTCTAAAGCAGTATATTCTTAAATTATAGCAAATATTTAATAGCAAAAACGGCAGCCTAGGCATTTGAGGTTCTTCCCATGGATCTGGGAAAGGTTTTTAAAATGCGACATTAAGAAAAGACCCATTTAGTAGAGCCAGTTCCAAATTAAAGTTACCAAATATAGAGGTTTGGTTTTTTTGTTTGTTTTTCTGGGATCTTTTGAGACAGGGTCTCGCTTTGAGATTTTTTTTAAGCTAACAAGACATTTACTATAAAGCTAAGACAAGGTATTGTCTCGGGGTGATAATCACCAAAGGGCTCAACCATAAAACCTTTGCAAGCTACACACAAAGGAACCAGATTTACACTTCAAGTCCACAAAAGCCTACCCTAGGACTGTGCCCGGGGCACACAACGATTTCAAACTGTACAAGCACACACACCCCAACAACCCCGGCACACGCAACGCTGTACAAAGCAGCCAAAAGGCATACCCCACAGTCACTTTTAGGAAATGTTTCAACGCGACAAAAGTCTAAAGTCTCTTGGAGCCTTGGGTTGATTCTTAAGACCAGGTTGTTTTCTCCCCAAAATACTTTGTTGGGCAGAAATAAAGCATTTCCGAATAAACTCAACTACTCAGCCCCCATTTTCAATACTACTTGCTTTTTACTAAAAGTTGAAATTTCTCAA
The DNA here is from genome assembly GCF_000276665.1 of Chinchilla lanigera. Classification (NCBI taxonomy): domain Eukaryota; kingdom Metazoa; phylum Chordata; class Mammalia; order Rodentia; family Chinchillidae; genus Chinchilla; species Chinchilla lanigera. Next base: position 14,618,136 of record NW_004955411.1, read on the forward strand.
GATCTGAACGCTTATTGTGGTCACACTGCAGTACAAACAGAAGAGCATTTTCTTTGTTGTTGACCCTGCTAGGGAAACAGGTCTTGACTCAGCCGAAGTGGCGTTCTTGTGGGTGATTAATGACAGGCCTAGATCTCGCCCCAGTGACATCCATCCCCACCCCCCACCCCCTCCACACTAAAATCAGCCATGTCTGCGCTGGAGGAGGGGCTGTCGTCTCGCCTCAAACCACCCAGTCCTAGAGTTACTAGCTGCAGCCAACTGATTCCGGCCAAAAAACGTCGAGATTCGGGGGAAACGTGAGCAGTCCCTCGCCTAATGTATGAATGCTCCCCTCTGATCGTTGCCCATGGGCATCTGCTTGCTATGGAAACGATTTCCGCGATTCCGCCCTACGAAAAGGATCTTCCTCTTCCTACAAGAGCGGCCCCTGCCCGCCCCAGCTCCCAAACCCCCTCCATGACATCAGCCAATTTCCATTGTGTCTCCGCACCCCGAAGAGATCCGGAAACGTGGTCCTGCGACCGCTCCGCCGAGAACGAGGGCCACAGGCCGGCAGCCCGCTCCCACGGCCCCCCGCGCGCCCCGAACCGTCCCCGCCGCCCCAGGCCCGGGCCGGGTCCCACCTGTGGTGAGGCGGGAGGAGACGTCGCCGAAGGGGGACGGATCCAATCGGAGATACTTCTGCGGCGAGGCGGCCGCGGCCGAGAAGGAGGCGGCGGTGGTCGCGGCGGCCGACAGCGGGGAGGCGGCGGCCGAGGTGGGCGCCGACAATGGCGCACACCGCCGCCGCTTCGGGGACGCGGGGCTCAGCAGCGGGTCGAAATCCAGAGTCCTTTTCAGAGTGGCGCCGCACGCCATGGCCGGGGGCAGGCGAGGCAGCCGCTTCGGGTGCGGTCGGGGAGGCCGAGGGCCGCGGGCAGCGCCGAGCCGA